>NC_088235.1:14757662-15065162 GCF_036934945.1 Oncorhynchus masou masou
TGACTCACACATGGATAGATGTTTCAGCCTTGTCTCAATGCAGAGTTCTGACTCACACATGGATAGATGTTTCAGCATTGTCTCAATGCAGAGTTCTGACTCACACATGGATAGATGTTGCAGCATTGTCTCAATGCAGAGTTCTGACTCACACATGGATAGATGTTTCAGCCTTGTCTCAATGCAGAGTTCTGACTCACACATGGATAGATGTTTCAGCATTGTCTCAATGCAGAGTTCTGACTCACACATGGATAGATGTTTCAGCCTTGTCTCAATGCAGAGTTCTGACTCACACATGGATAGATGTTTCAGCATTGTCTCAATGCAGAGTTCTGACTCACACATGGATAGATGTTCCAGCATTGTCTCAATGCAGAGTTCTGACTCACACATGGATAGATGTTTCCAGCATTGTCTCAATGCAGAGTTCTGACTCCCACAAATGGATAGATGTTTCAGCATTGTCTCAATGCAGAGTTCTGACTCACAAATGGATAGATGTTTCAGCCTTGTCTCAATGCAGAGTTCTGACTCACACATGGATAGATGTTCCAGCATTGTCTCAATGCAGAGTTCTGACTCACAAATGGATAGATGTTTCAGCATTGTCTCAATGCAGAGTTCTGACTCACACATGGATAGATGTTTCAGCATGGTCTCAATGCAGAGTTCTGACTCACACATGGATAGATGTTTCAGCATTGTCTCAATGCAGAGTTCTGACTCACACATGGATTGATGTTTCAGCATTGTCTCAATGCAGAGTTCTGACTCACACATGGATAGATGTTTCAGCCTTGTCTCAATGCAGAGTTCTGACTCACACATGGATTGATGTTTCAGCATTGTCTCAATGCAGAGTTCTGACTCACACATGGATAGATGTTTCAGCCTTGTCTCAATGCAGAGTTCTGACTCACACATGGATAGATGTTTCAGCCTTGTCTCAATGCAGAGTTCTGACTCACACATGGATAGGTGTTTCAGCCTTGTCTCAATGCAGAGTTCTGACTCACACATGGATAGATGTTTCAGCATTGTCTAAATGAAGAGTTCTGACTCACACATGGATAGATGTTTCAGCATGGTCTCAATGCAGAGTTCTGACTCACACATGGATAGATGTTTCAGCATGGTCTCAATGCAGAGTTCTGACTCACACATGGATAGATGTTTCAGCCTTGTCTCAATGCAGAGTTCTGACTCACACATGGATAGATGTTTCAGCATGTCTCAATGCAGAGTTCTGACTCACACATGGATAGATGTTTCAGCCTTGTCTCAATGCAGAGTTCTGACTCACACATGGATAGATGTTTCAGCATTGTCTCAATGCAGAGTTCTGACTCACACATGGATAGATGTTCCAGCATTGTCTCAATGCAGAGTTCTGACTCACACATGGATAGATGTTTCAGCATTGTCTCAATGCAGAGTTCTGACTCACAAATGGATAGATGTTTCAGCATTGTCTCAATGCAGAGTTCTGACTCACAAATGGATAGATGTTTCAGCCTTGTCTCAATGCAGAGTTCTGACTCACACATGGATAGATGTTCCAGCATTGTCTCAGCAGAGTTCTGACTCACAAATGGATAATGTTTCAGCAGTCTCAGTTCTGACTCACACATGGATAGATGTTTCAGCATGGTCTCAATGCAGAGTTCTGACTCACACATGGATAGATGTTTCAGCATTGTCTCAATGCAGAGTTCTGACTCACACATGGATTGATGTTTCAGCATTGTCTCAATGCAGAGTTCTGACTCACACATGGATAGATGTTTCAGCCTTGTCTCAATGCAGAGTTCTGACTCACACATGGATTGATGTTTCAGCATTGTCTCAATGCAGAGTTCTGACTCACACATGGATAGATGTTTCAGCCTTGTCTCAATGCAGAGTTCTGACTCACACATGGATAGATGTTTCAGCCTTGTCTCAATGCAGAGTTCTGACTCACACATGGATAGATGTTTCAGCATTGTCTCAATGCAGAGTTCTGACTCACACATGGATAGATGTTTCAGCATTGTCTAAAAGAAGAGTTCTGACTCACACATGGATAGATGTTTCAGCATGGTCTCAATGCAGAGTTCTGACTCACACATGGATAGATGTTTCAGCATTGTCTCAATGCAGAGTTCTGACTCACACATGGATTGATGTTTCAGCCTTGTCTCAATGCAGAGTTCTGACTCACACATGGATTGATGTTTCAGCATGGTCTCAATGCAGAGTTCTGACTCACACATGGATAGATGTTTCAGCCTTGTCTCAATGCAGAGTTCTGACTCACACATGGATAGATGTTTCAGCCTTGTCTCAATGCAGAGTTCTGACTCACACATGGATAGATGTTTCAACATTGTCTCAATGCAGAGTTCTGACTCACACATGGATTGATGTTTCAGCCTCAATGCAGAGTTCTGACTCACACATGGATTGATGTTTCAGCCTTGTCTCAATGCAGAGTTCTGACTCACATGGATAGATGTTTCAGCCTTGTCTCAATGCAGAGTTCTGACTCACACATGGATAGATGTTTCAGCCTTGTCTCAATGCAGAGTTCTGACTCACACATGGATAGGTGTTTCAGCCTTGTCTCAATGCAGAGTTCTGACTCACACATGGATAGATGTTTCAGCATTGTCTAAATGAAGAGTTCTGACTCACACATGGATAGATGTTTCAGCATGGTCTCAATGCAGAGTTCTGACTCACACATGGATAGATGTTTCAGCATGGTCTCAATGCAGAGTTCTGACTCACACATGGATAGATGTTTCAGCCTTGTCTCAATGCAGAGTTCTGACTCACACATGGATAGATGTTTCAGCATTGTCTCAATGCAGAGTTCTGACTCACATGGATAGATGTTTCAGCCTTGTCTCAATGCAGAGTTCTGACTCACACATGGATAGATGTTTCAGCATTGTCTCAATGCAGAGTTCTGACTCACACATGGATAGATGTTCCAGCATTGTCTCAATGCAGAGTTCTGACTCACACATGGATAGATGTTTCAGCATTGTCTCAATGCAGAGTTCTGACTCACAAATGGATAGATGTTTCAGCATTGTCTCAATGCAGAGTTCTGACTCACAAATGGATAGATGTTTCAGCCTTGTCTCAATGCAGAGTTCTGACTCACACATGGATAGATGTTCCAGCATTGTCTCAATGCAGAGTTCTGACTCACAAATGGATAGATGTTTCAGCATTGTCTCAATGCAGAGTTCTGACTCACACATGGATAGATGTTTCAGCATGGTCTCAATGCAGAGTTCTGACTCACACATGGATAGATGTTTCAGCATTGTCTCAATGCAGAGTTCTGACTCACACATGGATTGATGTTTCAGCATTGTCTCAATGCAGAGTTCTGACTCACACATGGATAGATGTTTCAGCCTTGTCTCAATGCAGAGTTCTGACTCACACATGGATTGATGTTTCAGCATTGTCTCAATGCAGAGTTCTGACTCACACATGGATAGATGTTTCAGCCTTGTCTCAATGCAGAGTTCTGACTCACACATGGATAGATGTTTCAGCCTTGTCTCAATGCAGAGTTCTGACTCACACATGGATAGGTGTTTCAGCCTTGTCTCAATGCAGAGTTCTGACTCACACATGGATAGATGTTTCAGCATTGTCTAAATGAAGAGTTCTGACTCACACATGGATAGATGTTTCAGCATGGTCTCAATGCAGAGTTCTGACTCACACATGGATAGATGTTTCAGCATGGTCTCAATGCAGAGTTCTGACTCACACATGGATTGATGTTTCAGCCTTGTCTCAATGCAGAGTTCTGACTCACACATGGATTGATGTTTCAGCATGGTCTCAATGCAGAGTTCTGACTCACACATGGATAGATGTTTCAGCCTTGTCTCAATGCAGAGTTCTGACTCACACATGGATAGATGTTTCAGCCTTGTCCCAATGCAGAGTTCTGACTCACATGGATAGATGTTTCAGCATTGTCTCAATGCAGAGTTCTGACTCACACATGGATTGATGTTTCAGCCTTGTCTCAATGCAGAGTTCTGACTCACACATGGATTGACAGCATTCTGACTCTGGATAGATGTTTCAGCATTGTCTCAATGCAGAGTTCTGACTCACACATGGATTGACGTTTCAGCCTTGTCTCAATGCAGAGTTCTGACTCACACATGGATAGATGTTTCAGCCTTGTCTCAATGCAGAGTTCTGACTCACATGGATAGATGTTTCAGCATGGTCTCAATGCAGAGTTCTGACTCACACATGGATAGATGTTTCAGCATGGTCTCAATGCAGAGTTCTGACTCACGCATGGATAGATGTTTCAGCCTTGTCTCAATGCAGAGTTCTGACTCACACATGGATAGGTGTTTCAGCCTTGTCTCAATGCAGAGTTCTGACTCACACATGGATAGATGTTTCAGCCTTGTCTCAATGCAGAGTTCTGACTCACACATGGATAGATGTTTCAGCATTGTCTAAATGAAGAGTTCTGACTCACACATGGATAGATGTTTCAGCATGGTCTCAATGCAGAGTTCTGACTCACACATGGATAGATGTTTCAGCATGGTCTCAATGCAGAGTTCTGACTCACACATGGATAGATGTTTCAGCCTTGTCTCAATGCAGAGTTCTGACTCACACATGGATAGATGTTTCAGCATTGTCTCAATGCAGAGTTCTGACTCACACATGGATAGATGTTTCAGCCTTGTCTCAATGCAGAGTTCTGACTCACACATGGATAGATGTTTCAGCCTTGTCTCAATGCAGAGTTCTGACTCACACATGGATAGATGTTCCAGCATTGTCTCAATGCAGAGTTCTGACTCACACATGGATAGATGTTTCAGCATTGTCTCAATGCAGAGTTCTGACTCACAAATGGATAGATGTTTCAGCATTGTCTCAATGCAGAGTTCTGACTCACAAATGGATAGATGTTTCAGCCTTGTCTCAATGCAGAGTTCTGACTCACACATGGATAGATGTTCCAGCATTGTCTCAATGCAGAGTTCTGACTCACAAATGGATAGATGTTTCAGCATTGTCTCAATGCAGAGTTCTGACTCACACATGGATAGATGTTTCAGCATGGTCTCAATGCAGAGTTCTGACTCACACATGGATAGATGTTTCAGCATTGTCTCAATGCAGAGTTCTGACTCACACATGGATTGATGTTTCAGCATTGTCTCAATGCAGAGTTCTGACTCACACATGGATAGATTTTCAGCCTTGTCTCAATGCAGAGTTCTGACTCACACATGGATTGATGTTTCAGCATTGTCTCAATGCAGAGTTCTGACTCACACATGGATAGATGTTTCAGCCTTGTCTCAATGCAGAGTTCTGACTCACACATGGATAGATGTTTCAGCCTTGTCTCAATGCAGAGTTCTGACTCACACATGGATAGGTGTTTCAGCCTTGTCTCAATGCAGAGTTCTGACTCACACATGGATAGATGTTTCAGCATTGTCTAAATGAAGAGTTCTGACTCACACATGGATAGATGTTTCAGCATGGTCTCAATGCAGAGTTCTGACTCACACATGGATAGATGTTTCAGCATGGTCTCAATGCAGAGTTCTGACTCACACATGGATTGATGTTTCAGCCTTGTCTCAATGCAGAGTTCTGACTCACACATGGATTGATGTTTCAGCATGGTCTCAATGCAGAGTTCTGACTCACACATGGATAGATGTTTCAGCCTTGTCTCAATGCAGAGTTCTGACTCACACATGGATAGATGTTTCAGCCTTGTCTCAATGCAGAGTTCTGACTCACACATGGATAGATGTTTCAGCATTGTCTCAATGCAGAGTTCTGACTCACACATGGATTGATGTTTCAGCCTTGTCTCAATGCAGAGTTCTGACTCACACATGGATTGATGTTTCAGCCTTGTCTCAATGCAGAGTTCTGACTCACACATGGATAGATGTTTCAGCATGGTCTCAATGCAGAGTTCTGACTCACACATGGATAGATGTTTCAGCATTGTCTCAATGCAGAGTTCTGACTCACACATGGATAGATGTTTCAGCCTTGTCTCAATGCAGAGTTCTGACTCACACATGGATAGATGTTTCAGCATGGTCTCAATGCAGAGTTCTGACTCACACATGGATAGATGTTTCAGCATGGTCTCAATGCAGAGTTCTGACTCACACATGGATAGATGTTTCAGCCTTGTCTCAATGCAGAGTTCTGACTCGCCCATGGATTGACGTTTCAGCCTTGTCTCAATGCAGAGTTCTGACTCACACATGGATAGATGTTTCAGCCTTGTCTCAATGCAGAGTTCTGACTCACACATGGATAGATGTTTCAGCATGGTCTCAATGCAGAGTTCTGACTCACACATGGATAGATGTTTCAGCATGGTCTCAATGCAGAGTTCTGACTCACGCATGGATAGATGTTTCAGCCTTGTCTCAATGCAGAGTTCTGACTCACACATGGATAGGTGTTTCAGCCTTGTCTCAATGCAGAGTTCTGACTCACACATGGATAGATGTTTCAGCCTTGTCTCAATGCAGAGTTCTGACTCACACATGGATAGATGTTTCAGCATGGTTTCAATGCAGAGTTCTGACTCACACATGGATAGATGTTTCAGCCTTGTCTCAATGCAGAGTTCTGACTCACACATGGATAGATGTTTCAGCATGGTCTCAATGCAGAGTTCTGACTCACACATGGATAGATGTTTCAGCATTGTCTCAATGCAGAGTTCTGACTCACACATGGATAGATGTTTCAGCATGGTCTCAATGCAGAGTTCTGACTCACACATGGATAGATGTTTCAGCATGGTATCAATGCAGAGTTCTGACTCACACATGGATTGATGTTTCAGCCTTGTCTCAATGCAGAGTTCTGACTCACACATGGATTGATGTTTCAGCATGGTCTCAATGCAGAGTTCTGACTCACACATGGATAGATGTTTCAGCCTTGTCTCAATGCAGAGTTCTGACTCACACATGGATAGATGTTTCAGCCTTGTCTCAATGCAGAGTTCTGACTCACACATGGATAGATGTTTCAGCATTGTCTCAATGCAGAGTTCTGACTCACACATGGATTGATGTTTCAGCCTTGTCTCAATGCAGAGTTCTGACTCACACATGGATTGATGTTTCAGCATTGTCTCAATGCAGAGTTCTGACTCACATGGATAGATGTTTCAGCATGGTCTCAATGCAGAGTTCTGACTCACACATGGATAGATGTTTCAGCATTGTCTCAATGCAGAGTTCTGACTCACACATGGATAGATGTTTCAGCCTTGTCTCAATGCAGAGTTCTGACTCACACATGGATAGATGTTTCAGCATTGTCTCAATGCAGAGTTCTGACTCACACATGGATAGATGTTTCAGCATGGTCTCAATGCAGAGTTCTGACTCACACATGGATAGATGTTTCAGCCTTGTCTCAATGCAGAGTTCTGACTCGCCCATGGATTGATGTTTCAGCCTTGTCTCAATGCAGAGTTCTGACTCACACATGGATTGATGTTTCAGCCTTGTCTCAATGCAGAGTTCTGACTCACACATGGATAGATGTTTCAGCATGGTCTCAATGCAGAGTTCTGACTCACACATGGATAGATGTTTCAGCATGGTCTCAATGCAGAGTTCTGACTCACACATGGATAGATGTTTCAGCCTTGTCTCAATGCAGAGTTCTGACTCACACATGGATAGATGTTTCAGCATTGTCTAAATGAAGAGTTCTGACTCACACATGGATAGATGTTTCAGCCTTGTCTCAATGCAGAGTTCTGACTCACACATGGATAGATGTTTCAGCATGGTTCAATGCAGAGTTCTGACTCACACATGGATAGATGTTTCAGCCTTGTCTCAATGCAGAGTTCTGACTCACACATGGATAGATGTTTCAGCATGGTCTCAATGCAGAGTTCTGACTCACACATGGATAGATGTTTCAGCATTGTCTCAATGCAGAGTTCTGACTCACACATGGATAGATGTTTCAGCATGGTCTCAATGCAGAGTTCTGACTCACACATGGATAGATGTTTCAGCATTGTCTCAATGCAGAGTTCTGACTCACACATGGATAGATGTTTCAGCCTTGTCTCAATGCAGAGTTCTGACTCACACATGGATAGATGTTTCAGCATTGTCTCAATGCAGAGTTCTGACTCACACATGGATAGATGTTTCAGCCTTGTCTCAATGCAGAGTTCTGACTCACACATGGATAGATGTTTCAGCCTTGTCTCAATGCAGAGTTCTGACTCACACATGGATAGATGGTTCAGCCTTGTCTCAATGCAGAGTTCTGACTCACACATGGATAGATGTTTCAGCCTTGTCTCAATGCAGAGTTCTGACTCACACATGGATAGATGTTTCAGCATTGTCTCAATGCAGAGTTCTGACTCACACATGGATAGATGTTTCAGCCTTGTCTCAATGCAGAGTTCTGACTCACACATGGATAGATGTTTCAGCCTTGTCTCAATGCAGAGTTCTGACTCACACATGGATAGATGTTCCAGCATTGTCTCAATGCAGAGTTCTGACTCACACATGGATAGATGTTTCAGCCTTGTCTCAATGCAGAGTTCTGACTCACACATGGATAGATGTTTCAGCATGGTCTCAATGCAGAGTTCTGACTCACACATGGATAGATGTTTCAGCATGGTCTCAATGCAGAGTTCTGACTCACACATGGATTGATGTTTCAGCCTTGTCTCAATGCAGAGTTCTGACTCACACATGGATAGATGTTTCAGCCTTGTCTCAATGCAGAGTTCTGACTCACACATGGATAGATGTTTCAGCATGGTCTCAATGCAGAGTTCTGACTCACACATGGATAGATGTTTCAGCATGGTCTCAATGCAGAGTTCTGACTCACGCATGGATAGATGTTTCAGCCTTGTCTCAATGCAGAGTTCTGACTCACACATGGATAGGTGTTTCAGCCTTGTCTCAATGCAGAGTTCTGACTCACACATGGATTGATGTTTCAGCCTTGTCTCAATGCAGAGTTCTGACTCACACATGGATAGATGTTTCAGCATGGTTTCAATGCAGAGTTCTGACTCACACATGGATAGATGTTTCAGCCTTGTCTCAATGCAGAGTTCTGACTCACACATGGATAGATGTTTCAGCCTTGTCTCAATGCAGAGTTCTGACTCACACATGGATAGATGTTTCAGCCTTGTCTCAATGCAGAGTTCTGACTCACACATGGATAGATGTTTCAGCCTGGTCTCAATGCAGAGTTCTGACTCACACATGGATAGATGTTTCAGCCTTGTCTCAATGCAGAGTTCTGACTCACACATGGATAGATGTTTCAGCCTTGTCTCAATGCAGAGTTCTGACTCACACATGGATAGATGTTTCAGCCTTGTCTCAATGCAGAGTTCTGACTCACACATGGATAGATGTTTCAGCCTTGTCTCAATGCAGAGTTCTGACTCACACATGGATAGATGTTTCAGCCTTGTCTCAATGCAGAGTTCTGACTCACACATGGATAGATGTTTCAGCCTTGTCTCAATGCAGAGTTCTGACTCACACATGGATAGATGTTTCAGCCTTGTCTCAATGCAGAGTTCTGACTCACACATGGATAGATGTTTCAGCATTGTCTCAATGCAGAGTTCTGACTCACACATGGATAGATGTTTCAGCCTTGTCTCAATGCAGAGTTCTGACTCACACATGGATAGATGTTTCAGCCTTGTCTCAATGCAGAGTTCTGACTCACACATGGATAGATGTTTCAGCCTTGTCTCAATGCAGAGTTCTGACTCACACATGGATAGATGTTTCAGCCTTGTCTCAATGCAGAGTTCTGACTCACACATGGATAGATGTTTCAGCATGTCTCAATGCAGAGTTCTGACTCACATGGATAGATGTTTCAGCATGACTCAATGCAGAGTTCTGACTCACACATGGATAGATGTTTCAGCCTTGTCTCAATGCAGAGTTCTGACTCACACATGGATAGATGTTTCAGCATTGTCTCAATGCAGAGTTCTGACTCACACATGGATAGATGTTTCAGCATTGTCTCAATGCAGAGTTCTGACTCACACATGGATAGATGTTTCAGCATTGTCTCAATGCAGAGTTCTGACTCACACATGGATAGATGTTTCAGCCTTGTCTCAATGCAGAGTTCTGACTCACACATGGATAGATGTTTCCTTGTCTCAATGCAGAGTTCTGACTCACACATGGATAGATGTTTCAGCATTGTCTCAATGCAGAGTTCTGACTCACACATGGATAGATGTTTCAGCATTGTCTCAATGCAGAGTTCTGACTCACACATGGATAGATGTTTCAGCCTTGTCTCAATGCAGAGTTCTGACTCACACATGGATAGATGTTTCAGCATTGTCTCAATGCAGAGTTCTGACTCACACATGGATAGATGTTTCAGCATTGTCTCAATGCAGAGTTCTGACTCACACATGGATAGATGTTTCAGCCTTGTCTCAATGCAGAGTTCTGACTCACACATGGATAGATGTTTCAGCATTGTCTCAATGCAGAGTTCTGACTCACACATGGATAGATGTTTCAGCCTTGTCTCAATGCAGAGTTCTGACTCACACATGGATAGATGTTTCAGCATTGTCTCAATGCAGAGTTCTGACTCACACATGGATAGATGTTTCAGCCTTGTCTCAATGCAGAGTTCTGACTCACACATGGATAGATGTTTCAGCATTGTCTCAATGCAGAGTTCTGACTCACACATGGATAGATGTTTCAGCCTTGTCTCAATGCAGAGTTCTGACTCACACATGGATAGATGTTTCAGCCTTGTCTCAATGCAGAGTTCTGACTCACACATGGATAGATGTTTCAGCATTGTCTCAATGCAGAGTTCTGACTCACACATGGATAGATGTTTCAGCATTTGTCTCAATGGATAGAGTTCTGACTCACACATGGATAGATGTTTCAGCATTGTCTCAATGCAGAGTTCTGACTCACACATGGATAGATGTTTCAGCATTGTCTCAATGCAGAGTTCTGACTCACACATGGATAGATGTTTCAGCATTGTCTCAATGCAGAGTTCTGACTCACACATGGATAGATGTTTCAGCATTGTCTCAATGCAGAGTTCTGACTCACACATGGATAGATGTTTCAGCAGAGTTGTCTCAATGCAGAGTTCTGACTCACACATGGATAGATGTTTCAGCATTGTCTCAATGCAGAGTTCTGACTCACACATGGATAGATGTTTCAGCCTTGTCTCAATGCAGAGTTCTGACTCACACATGGATAGATGTTTCAGCATTGTCTCAATGAAGAGTTCTGACTCACACATGGATAGATGTTTCAGCCTTGTCTCAATGCAGAGTTCTGACTCACACATGGATAGATGTTTCAGCATTGTCTAAATGAAGAGTTCTGACTCACACATGGATAGATGTTTCAGCCTTGTCTCAATGCAGAGTTCTGACTCACACATGGATAGATGTTTCAGCATTGTCTCAATGCAGAGTTCTGACTCACACATGGATAGATGTTTCAGCCTTGTCTCAATGCAGAGTTCTGACTCACACATGGATAGATGTTTCAGCATTGTCTCAATGAAGAGTTCTGACTCACACATGGATAGATGTTTCAGCCTTGTCTCAATGCAGAGTTCTGACTCACACATGGATAGATGTTTCAGCATTGTCTCAATGCAGAGTTCTGACTCACACATGGATAGATGTTTCAGCATTGTCTCAATGCAGAGTTCTGACTCACACATGGATAGATGTTTCAGCATTGTCTCAATGCAGAGTTCTGACTCACACATGGATAGATGTTTCAGCCTTGTCTCAATGCAGAGTTCTGACTCACACATGGAAAGATGTTTCAGCCTTGTCTCAATGGAGAGTTCTGACTCACACATGGATAGATGTTTCAGCATTGTCTCAATGCAGAGTTCTGACTCACAAATGGATAGATGTTTCAGCCTGGTCTCAATGCAGAGTTCCGACTCACACATGGATTGATGTTTCAGCATTGTCTCAATGCAGAGTTCTGACTCACACATGGATTGATGTTTCAGCATTGTCTAAATGCAGAGTTCTGACTCACACATGGATAGATGTTTCAGCCTTGTCTCAATGCAGAGTTCTGACTCACACATGGATTGATGTTTCAGCCTTGTCTCAATGCAGAGTTCTGACTCACACATGGATAGATGTTTCAGCCTTGTCTCAATGCAGAGTTCTGACTCACACATGGATAGATGTTCCAGCCTTGTCTCAATGCAGAGTTCTGACTCACACATGGATAGATGTTTCAGCATTGTCTCAATGCAGAGTTCCGACTCACACATGGATTGATGTTTCAGCATGGTCTCAATGCAGAGTTCTGACTCACACATGGATAGATGTTTCAGAGTTCGGCATTCGACTAGCCTTGTGTGACATGTACACGCAGCTACTTGCCTGCTAGCATTAGCGGCAGGTGGACGAGCAATATCCAGTACGGCTGTACTGATTAAGCCTAAGCTGCAATGTGAAGCTACCTGAAGCTGGCTTTAGAAAACCTTGAGAAACTCTAGCTTGCTTCGTAGTATATCACCCCTGGAATAGTGGCTTCCACTGTTGTACTGCAGACTGGATGTGTCAGGGGGCCCCTGTCTCAGGGTGGGTTACGAGGCCCCTGATGGAGTCACAGAGACAGATTCACATGCTGTCTTACCACACCAGCCCTTCCATGTGGTCATGTGCAGGCATCAAATAAAAAATATAAAAAAGAAACAAATTAAATTGTATTGGTCACATGTGCAGAATACAACTTTACTGTGAAATGCTTACTTACAGACTCATTCCCAACTATAAAAAGTTAAAAAGGTAAGACAAATATTTGCTAAATAATAAAGGAAATATTAGTAAAACAATAAAATAATAACAACAAGGCTATATACAGTTGAAGTGGGAAGTTTACATACACCTTAGCATTGAACATTGAAACGTTTAAAAGTACATTGAAACGTTTAAAAGTACATTTAAAAGTTTTTCACAATTCCTGACATTTAATCCAAATAAAAATTTGCTGTCTTAGGTCAGTTAGGATCACCAGTTTATTTTAAGAATGCAAAATGTCAGAATAATAGTAGAGATAATTATTTATTTCAGCTTGTATTTCTTTCATCACATTCCCAGTGGGTCAGAAGTTTACATACACTCAATTAGTATTTGGTAGCATTGCCTTTAAATTGTTTAACTTCGGTCAAACGCTTCGGGTAGCCTTCCACAAGCTTCCCACAATAAGTTTGGTGAATTTTGGACCATTCCTCCTGACAGAGCTGAGTCAGGTTTGTAGGCCTCCTTGCTCGTACACACTTTTTCAGTTCTGCCCACAAATTTTCTATAGGATTGAGGTCAGGGCATTATGATGGCCACTCCAATACCTTGACTTTGTTGTCCTTAAGCAATTTTGCCACAACTTTGGAAGTATGCTTGTGTCATTGTCCATTTGGAAGACCCATTTGCGACAAAGCTTTAACTTCCTGACTGATGTCTTGAGATGTTGCCTCAATATATCCACATAATTTTCCTCCTAATGATGCCATCTCTTTTGTGAAGTGCACCAGTCCCTCCTGTAGCAAAGCACCCCCACAACATGATACTGCCACCCCCGTGCTTCACGGTTGGGATGGTGTTCTTCAGCTTGCAAGCCTCCACATTTTTCCTTCAAGCATATTGATGGTCATTATGGCCAAAGAGTTCCATTTTTGTTTCATCAGACCAGAGGACATTTCTCCAAAAAGTACGATCTTTGTCCCCATGTGCAGTTGCAAACCGTAGTCTGGCTTTTTTTAATGGCGGTTTTGGAGCATTGGCTTCTTCCTTGCTGAGCGGCCTTTCAGGTTATGTCGATGTAGCACTTGTTTTACTGTGTATATAGATACTTTTGTACCTGTTTCCTCCAGTATCTTCACAAGATCCTTTACTGTTGTTCTGGGATTGATTGGCACTTTTCGCACCAAAGTACGTTCATCTCTAAGAGACGGACCGTGTCTCCTTCCTGAGCGGTATGATGGCTACGTGGTCCCATGGTGTTTATACTTGCATACTATTGTTTGTACAGATGAACGTGGTACCTTCAGGTGTTTGCTCCCAAGGATGAACCAGATTTGTGGTAGGTCTGCAATTGTTTTCTGAGGTCTTGGCTGATTTCTTTTGATTTTCCCATGATGTTAAGCAAAGAGGCACTGAGTTTGAAGGTAGGCCTTGAAATACATCCATAGGTACACCTCCAATTGACTCAAATGATTAGCCATGACATAATTTTCTGGAATTTTCCAAGCTGATTAAAGGCACAGTCAACTTAGTGTATGTAATCTCCTGACCCACTGGAATTGTGATACAGTGAATTATATATATTTTTGTATATATATTTTTTTACCCCCTTTTTCTCCCCAATTTTGTAGTGTCCAATTGTTAGTAGCTACTATCTTGTCTCATCGCTACAACCCCCTCATCGCTACAACCCCCTTTCCTCCGCACCAATGTGTCGGAGGAAACACTGTGCACCTGGCGACCTTGGTTAGAGGGCACTGCGCCCGGCCCGCCACAGGAGTCGCTGGTGCGCGATGAGACAAGGATATCCCTACCGGCCAAACCCTCCCTAACCCGGATGACACTAGACCAATTGTGCGTCGCCCCATGGAACTCCAGGTCGCGGCCTGCTGCGACAGAGCCTAGGCGTGAACCCAGAGTCTCTGGTGGCACAGCTGGTGCTGCAGTACAGCTCCCTTAACCACTGCATCACCCGGGAGGACATACAGTGAATTATAAGTGAAATAATCTGTCTGTAAGCAATTGTTGGAAAAATGACTTGTCGGAAGTTTACATACAGTCATGGACGTGACATGACGTGAGTTTTAATGACTCCATGACTGTATGTAAACTTCCGACTTTAAGTGTATGCATAAGTGTTGAATAAGATCTCATTGGGGTGACTGAGGAGTGGAAGTCGGTCATGGTCTGTTGAAGAAGACAGGTCTATTATTCTCTCTAATCCAATGTATGTTATTTATAGTGCTGTCATCCAAATCATCTATGTGTTACCAGACCAACAGTCCCAAGTTCTTTCATGAATGAAGGGTTTTGGTCCCAAACATGCTTTTGCACTGCATTCTTTACCAACTGAATTGAATCCTGACCCAGAAACATCAGCCATGGTTTTACCCCCCTCAATAACATACCGGTAATGTAATGGGAACAACCATCAGTGATCAGGCCTACATCACTAATCATTCCCCACTGACAACAGGGTGAGAGATTTGGGATAAGGATAAGAAGGGAGCAGTATAGGGCCGTGGCGTTTCAGATGGCCAATGTTCTCACAAGTCAGAGTAGCATGTCAGCTGATGTTATTACATTTGAGTCCTCTGGTCTGGTCTGGTTTGGCAGGGCTGTGTTCATACAAACATATAACTAATTTATGAAACCTGACATTAACAGGAGCGGGACTAGTTCCTGCAGTGACGCGCCCCCACAGTGTATTTACTGTTAAACACCCTTCCCTTCCCTTTCCTTCCCATCCAGCTACCTCATTTGAACTCCGCAAACCAACTTCTCCACAGTGAGTCAAACAGAGGAACCCAATCTATCCTATCCCCCTATCTCAGAATTGCTACCAGGGTTTGGTTTAGTAGAGATAAAAATGTTTTTAAACAAAGTGAAATGGGGAGGTTTCACTAAGGTCTAAGACCTAAATTAGCCCAGTGAGAGAACAGATTGCTGCCCATCTGAATATGGCCCTAATGAAGCAGTGGCGTGGTTGACTGGAAACGGTCCTCTGTTTTCTGTTTGGTAAATACTTCTGCTTCCATGAAGCTTGAAACAGAGCAGTCCTACTGTTTCTGCCAGTCCTGGGTCCAAATTGTATGTGTTGTCTTTCAAATACTTTATCTGTGCTTGATTGATCCTGTCCGGTTTCTTGTTGTCCATTTATTCCCATGATTACATGACTGGAGGTTTCAGTTTATACTGGAATACAAGAAGGAGTCTAAAATCGGCATTCATTTGTGTGCATTAATGTTTACAGAGAGAATGGTAGTTCGTTGATGCCAGTCAGTGAGCAGTAGCCTAGGCCCATGGTTCTGGTTCTGGGCTGTTCTGAACTCACCGGCAGCATCTCAATTCAAATAGTATGGAAACCATTTTAAGACTCCTGGTCTTTTTCATTTTGTACGAAAACCCCATCTGGACCAGAATGGCATGGTCCCTAGATAGACACAGTCATGTCTGAAAACATGTGACTATTCTCTTTTTTTGTGTGAAAAATACATACACTGGGGCAAAAAAGTATTTAGTCAGCCACCAATTGTGCAAGTTCTCCCACTTAAAAAGATGAGAGAGGCCTGTAATTTTCATCATAGGTACACTTCAACTATGACAGACAAAATGAGAAAAAAAATCCAGAAAATCACATTGTAGGATATTTAATGAATTTATTTGCAAATTATGGTGGAAAATAAGTATTTGGTCACCTACAAACAAGCAAGATTTCCGGCTCTCACAGACCTGTAACTTCTTCTTTAAGAGGCTCCTCTGTCCTCCACTCGTTACCTGTATTAATGGCACCTGTTTGAACTTGTTATCAGTATAAAAGACACCTGTCCTCAACCTCAAACAGTCACACTCCAAACTCCACTATGGCCAAGACCAAAGAGCTGTCAAAGGACACCAGAAACAAAATTGTAGACCTGCACCAGGCTGGGAAGACTGAATCTGCAATAGGTAAGCAGCTTGGTTTGAAGAAATCAACTGTGGGAGCAATTATTAGGAAATGGAAGACATACAAGACCACTGATAATCTCCCTCGATCTGGGGCTCCACGCAAGATCTCACACCGTGGGATCAAAATGATCACAAGAACGGTGAGCAAAAATCCCAGGACCACACGGGGGGACCTAGTGAATGACCTGCAGAGAGCTGGGACCAAAGTAACAAAGCCTACCATCAGTAACACACTACGCCGCCAGGGACTCAAATCCTGCAGTGCCAGACGTGTCCCCCTGCTTAAGCCAGTACATGTCCAGGCCCGTCTGAAGTTTCCTAGAGAGCATTTGGATGATCCAGAAGAAGATTGGGAGAATGTCATATGGTCAGATGAAACCAGAATATAGCTTTTTGGTAAAAACTCAACTCGTCGTGTTTGGAGGACAAAGAATGCTGAGTTGCATCCAAAGAACACCATACCTACTGTGAAGCATGGGGGTGGAAACATCATGCTTTGGGGCTGTTTTTCTGCAAAGGGACCAGGACGACTGATCCGTGTAAAGGAAAGAATGAATGGGGCCATGTATCGTGAGATTTTGAGTGAAAACCTCCTTCCATCAGCAAGGGCATTGAAGATGAAACGTGGCTGGATATTTCAGCATGACAATGATCCCAAACACACCGCCCGGGCAACGAATGAGTGGCTTCGTAAGAAGCATTTCAAGGTCCTGGAGTGGCCTAGCCAGTCTCCAGATCGCAACCCCATAGAAAATCTTTGGAGGGATTTGAAAGTCCGTGTTGCCCAGCAACAGCCCCAAAACATCACTGCTCTAGAGGACATCTGCATGGAGGAATGGGCCAAAAATACCAGCAACAGTGTGTGAAAACCTTGTGAAGACTTACAGAAAATGTTTGACCTCTGTCATTGCCAACAAAGGCTATATAACAAAGTATTGAGATAAACTTTTGTTATTTACCAAATACTTATTTTCCACCATAATTTGCAAATAAATTCATTACAAATCCTTCAATGTGATTTTCTGGATTTTTTTTCTCATTTTGTCTGTCGTAGTTGAAGTGTCTCTATGATGAACATTACAGGCCTCTCTCATCTTTTTAAGTGGAAGAACTTGCACAATTGGTGGCTGACTAAATACTTTTTTGCTCCACTGTATAATTGCTTCTGTTTTCATGGATCCTGTCTTCTTCTTCTTCTCCTCTCTGATATTTTAAGTGTGTTTACGTTCCTTAGTGAATGGCAGCAGACCCTTGAGTCAGAGGATGAGATTATGATTGAAACCTCTCTGAGATAGGGGTCCCGCTCGCGGGACAACTTCCGGTGAAACTGGAGGGCAGCAATTCAAATAAATAATCAGACATTTTTTGAATATTAAACATTTAGGTACATACAAGTGTCTTATATCGGTTGGAAGTTTTAATTATTGTTAATCTAACTGCACTGTCCGATTTACAGTAGAATTTCCAGCGAATGCATGAAATGTGATTGTTTGAGGACGGTGCCCCACATCCAAATAGTTTTCCACCGGCACAGGTTTCATGAATTCACAAATAGCGATTAAATATTCACTTACTTTTTGAAAATCTTCCTCTGATTTGTCATCCAAAGGGTCCCAGCTATACCATGTAGTGTCGTTTTATTAGATAAAATCCTTCTTTATATCCCAAAAAGTCTGTTCAGTTGGCGCCATCGATTTGAGTAATCCACTCGTTCAACATGCCAAGATAGGAATCCGAAAATCTACCCCTAAACTTTGTTTCAACAAGTCAAAATATGTTTCTATGTAATCCTCAGATATCCTATATCTTAATCAAACTATAATATTTCATACGGAAAGAAGTATGTTCAATAGGAATCCGATTTTAGCAGGTGCGTTTTGTCTTCATGGCGCGTGCACACACAAATTTCCAAGCAGGTGTCCTTGAACTAAAACATAATTCTTACTAGTTTTGGAAGAAACAAGCCTGGAACCTTGAACAAAGACTACTGACACCCAGTGGAAGCCATAGGAATTACATACTGGGAACTAGATCAAATATATTCCAGTTGGTTTTTCTTTGGATTTTCTCCTACCATATCTATTGTGTTATTGTCTCCTACATTATTCTAACATTTCTACAAACTTCAAAGTGTCTTCTTTCCAATGGTACCAATTATAAGCATCTCTTGACTTCAGGGCCTGAGCAACAGGCAGTTTACTTTGGGCACGTCAGTCAGGAGGAAATTGAGAAAAAAGGACCCTAGCCCGAAGAAGTGTTTTAATTAATCAATTCAATCATTTGTTTTGAAACCAAAAGGCAAATGAAAACCGAACGTAACCATATGATTCTTTCTCACCAGACAAACATTGTAATAATTATACATGATTACCAACAGTCTCTAATCAAAAACTAATCAGAAACATAATTTAATCGAGGACACGACCCTCCTCACAACGTTAGTAGATCCGTCCTTCTTGTTGGGTAGTAGAGCAGAGCAGCCAGCATCAGGCCTTTACATTGCACTGTGTTTGTCAAGTGTCAGTTTGTTGTATCTCTTTGTCTTGGCTTGGGCTCCTGTGAGACGCACAGACAGACAGTGATACAGGCAGTCTGAAGGAGAGGATAGGTTTTTATGTACCAGCAACTGTCACAGGCAGTGGGAAGGAGAGGATAGGTTTTTATGTACCAGCAACTGTCACAGGCAGTGGGAAGGAGAGGATAGGTTTCTATGTACCAGCAACTGTCACAGGCAGTGGGAAGGATAGGATAGGTTTCTATATACCAGCAACTGTCACAGGCAGAGAGAAGGAGAGGATATGTTTCTATATACCAGCAACTGTCACAGGCAGTGGGAAGGAGAGGATAGGTTTCTATATACCAGCAACTGTCACAGGCAGAGGGAACGAGAGGATAGGTTTCTATATACCAGCAACTGTCACAGGCAGTGGGAAGGAGAGGATAGGTTTCTATATACCAGCAACTGTCACAGGCAGAGGGAAGGAGAGGATAGGTTTCTATATACCAGCAACTGTCACAGGCAGAGGGAAGGAGAGGATAGGTTTCTATATACCAGCAACTGTCACAGGCAGTTGGAAGGAGAGGATAGGTTTCTATATACCAGCAACTGTCACAGGCAGAGGGAACGAGAGGATAGGTTTCTATATACCAGCAACTGTCACAGGCAGTGGGAAGGAGAGGATAGGTTTCTATATACCAGCAACTGTCACAGGCAGTGGGAAGGAGAGGATAGGTTTCTATATACCAGCAACTGTCACAGGCAGTGGGAAGGAGAGGATAGGTTTCTATATACCAGCAACTGTCACAGGCAGAGAGAAGGATAGGATAGGTTTCTATATACCAGCAACTGTCACAGGCCGAGGGAAGGAGAGGATAGGTTTCTATATACCAGCAACTGTCACAGGCAGAGGGAAGGATAGGATAGGTTTCTATATACCAGCAACTGTCACAGGCCGAGGGAAGGAGAGGATAGGTTTCTATATACCAGCAACTGTCACAGGCAGAGGGAAGGAGAGGATAGGTTTCTATATACCAGCAACTGTCACAGGCAGTGGGAAGGAGAGGATAGGTTTCTATATACCAGCAACTGTCACAGGCAGAGGGAACGAGAGGATAGGTTTCTATATACCAGCAACTGTCACAGGCAGTGGGAAGGAGAGGATAGGTTTCTATAAACCAGCAACTGTCACAGGCAGAGGGAACGAGAGGATAGGTTTCTATATACCAGCAACTGTCACAGGCAGTGGGAAGGAGAGGATAGGTTTCTATATACCAGCAACTGTCACAGGCAGTGGGAAGGAAGGATAGGTTTCTATATACCAGCAACTGTCACAGGCAGTGGAAAGGAGAGGATAGGTTTCTATATACCAGCAACTGTCACAGGCAGTGGGAAGGAGAGGATAGGTTTCTATATACCAGCAACTGTCACAGGCAGTGGGAAGGAGAGGATAGGTTTCTATATACCAGCAACTGTCACAGGCAGTGGGAAGGAGAGGATAGGTTTCTATATACCAGCAACTGTCACAGGCAGTGGGAAGGAGAGGATAGGTTTCTATATACCAGCAACTGTCACAGGCAGAGGGAACGAGAGGATAGGTTTCTATATACCAGCAACTGTCACAGGCAGTGGGAAGGAGAGGATAGGTTTCTATAAACCAGCAACTGTCACAGGCAGAGGGAACGAGAGGATAGGTTTCTATATACCAGCAACTGTCACAGGCAGTGGGAAGGAGAGGATAGGTTTCTATATACCAGCAACTGTCACAGGCAGTGGGAAGGAAGGATAGGTTTCTATATACCAGCAACTGTCACAGGCAGTGGAAAGGAGAGGATAGGTTTCTATATACCAGCAACTGTCACAGGCAGTGGGAAGGAGAGGATAGGTTTCTATATACCAGCAACTGTCACAGGCAGTGGGAAGGAGAGGATAGGTTTCTATATACCAGCAACTGTCACAGGCAGTGGGAAGGAGAGGATAGGTTTCTATATACCAGCAACTGTCACAGGCAGTGGGAAGGAGAGGATAGGTTTCTATATACCAGCAACTGTCACAGGCAGTGGGAAGGAGAGGATAGGTTTCTATATACCAGCAACTGTCACAGGCAGTGGGAAGGAGAGGATAGGTTTCTATATACCAGCAACTGTCACAGGCCGAGGTAAGGAAGGATAGGTTTCTATATACCAACAACTGTCACAGGCAGAGGGAAGGAAGGATAGGTTTCTATATACCAGCAACTGTCACAGGCAGTGGGAAGGAGAGGATAGGTTTCTATATACCAGCAACTGTCACAGGCAGTGGGAAGGAGAGGATAGGTTTTTATATACCAACAACTGTCACAGGCAGAGGGAAGGAGAGGATAGGTTTCTATATACCAACAACTGTCACAGGCAGTGGGAAGGAGAGGATAGGTTTCTATATACCAGCAACTGTCACAGGCAGTGGGAAGGAGAGGATAGCTTTCTATATACCAGCAACTGTCACAGGCAGTGGGAAGGAGAGGATAGGTTTCTATATACCAGCAACTGTCACAGGCAGTGGAAATGAGAGGATAGGTTTTTATATACCAACAACTGTCACAGGCAGAGGGAAGGAGAGGATAGGTTTCTATATACCAGCAACTGTCACAGGCAGTGGGAAGGAGAGGATAGGTTTCTATATACCAACAACTGTCACAGGCAGAGGGAAGGAGAGGATAGCTTTCTATATACCAACAACTGTCACAGGCAGAGGGAAGGAGAGGATAGCTTTCTATATACCAGCAACTGTCACAGGCAGTGGGAAGGAGAGGATAGGTTTCTATATACCAGCAACTGTCACAGGCAGTGGGAAGGAGAGGATAGGTTTCTATATACCAGCAACTGTCACAGGCAGTGGAAATGAGAGGATAGGTTTTTATATACCAACAACTGTCACAGGCAGTGGGAAGGAGAGGATAGGTTTCTATATACCAGCAACTGTCACAGGCAGAGGGAAGGAGAGGATAGGTTTTTATATACCAACAACTGTCACAGTCAGTGGGAAGGAGAGGATAGGTTTCTATATACCAGCAACTGTCACAGGCAGAGGGAAGGAGAGGATAGCTTTCTATATACCAGCAACTGTCACAGGCAGTGGGAAGGAGAGGATAGGTTTCTATATACCAGCAACTGTCACAGGCAGTGGGAAGGAGAGGATAGGTTTCTATATACCAGCAACTGTCACAGGCAGTGGGAAGGAGAGGATAGGTTTCTATATACCAGCAACTGTCACAGGCAGAGGGAAGGAGAGGATAGGTTTCTATATACCAGCAACTGTCACAGGCAGAGGGAAGGAGAGGATAGGTTTCTATATACCAGCGACTGTCACAGGCAGTGGGAAGGAGAGGATAGGTTTCTATATACCAGCGACTGTCACAGGCAGTGGGAAGGAGAGGATAGGTTTCTATATACCAGCAACTGTCACAGGCAGTGGAAAGATTGTAAGACCATGCCAGTGGAATGGAGGGGGGAGAAGAGGGGGACAAGGGATGGAAATGTGGTCCTGGATTCTGGAAGTGTGGTCCTGGGTTTTAGAAGTCCTGTGGTCTGGAAGGAAGTGTGATCCTGGGTTCTGGAAGTATGGCCCTGGGTTTTGGATGTGTTGTCCTGGGTTTTTAGAAAGTCCTGTGGTCTGGAAGGAAGTGTGATCCTGGGTTCTGGAAGTGTGGTCCTGGATTCTGGAAATGTGGTCCTCTCCTATTGGAGTCTTCCACCATGGCCTCACATATAGCTATTAGCCAATATCAGCTTCACTACCAGTGGAGGTCCAGTAGAATATACTGTATACTATATGAATAAATCAGAAGTGTACTAGAAACTATTTTATCAGTGGGGAGGAATAGTCTAGTGTTACTTCAGCATGCATAAATTAGTCCTCCTGCTGACTTCCGTGTCAGTGCTTTTATTTTTCCAGGCCTGGGTTCCAAGTGTCTGGACTCACACACCATATTGGTGGGAATATTTTCAGAGCCACAGCTGAATCCAATTAGGACACTACACTCACATACACACGTCTGGTGCATGCACTGTTTGTGGTTTTCCTTGCTCCTTCACTGTGCACGTCCAACTAAAGGAGGTTTCATGTGAACTAAAAAGAGTCTCTTGTCTCATTGTGGACTTTTATGGTGATTTGGAGTGTATTTCCTCAGGTCCTGCAATAGACTAACATCCTGTCCAGGGATTGTACTTGTATATCAAGCTGCCTCACACTACAGAAACAGGTTATAGGCTCCTCCAAATGTGAGCTGTTCTGGCTGGTACAAGGCTTCTTACTTCCTTTCTATGATATGAATAAAGTATGACTCTCTCTCTCAACTCAACACTTGCATGAATGTCTGAAACAATCTACTTACAGTGCCTTTTAGAACTCTTGATTGTAAATTTCAATATTCACAATATTAAAATGGAGCCAGTCCAGTTACTGAGCTGGAAATCACTAATACAAGTTACGGTAACTTAGATTATATTGACTATATTCATCACGAAGTTCTAACAATTATTCTTGCATATAAATTAAGTTTGTAAATCCTCCATGATTCACATTTTGATTCAAGTCTTTTTCAAGTCATCGCCTCAATGATATTTCTCTGATATGAGCTACAAGAATTAGATAACATATGACAGTCCTGTTTCTTCATCTGAAACTTAACAATGCAATTATACTATAGTCTGTTCTCCAGCTGTTTGTGTGTGTGTTCGTGTGTGTGTATCTCTGTTTGTGTATCTGTGTGTGTCTGAATGGAACAAACGTCTAAATCTCTCAATGTCCCTCATCCATCCGTGTCGGATTGCTCAAGTGAGAGTTGCGTTTAACAGCCTTTTTGTATCTGTCTTGCCCAACATTGATTCATCCATCACCCACACACACACACACAAGATCAGTCACACACTTCCTTGCTGCCATTGTTTCCAAGGCTGAAACACCTGTTATCTCTGGCATCTGAAATGACCATCTGACAGACTAACATGGTTGAAGAGGAAAGGAAAACATTTAGGAAACAGGATAGAGGTAGCCAAATGAGTGGTCAATGTGTCTAGTCTGTCCTATGTTTTACACATTTTAGAGTGGCCTTTAATTGTCCTCAGCACAAGGTACACCTGTGTAATGATCATGCGGTTTAATCAATTCTTGATATGCCACACCTGTCAGGTGGATGGATTATCTTGGCAAAAGAGAAATGCTCACTAACAGGGATGTAAATAAATTAGTGCACAACATTTTCGAGAAATAAGATTTTTGAGCTTATGGAACATTTCTGGGATCTTTTATTTCAGCTCATGAAACAATGAGCCAATACTTTATATGTTGGGTTAACATTTTTGTTCAGTATAGTCAACACAGGTAAAGTTGTCTGTTTCACTTCAGCTAGGTCCTAACCTCCTGGAGCAAGGAGGTTTAGGGACCGGGCCGGGGACAACACGCAATAACTCCAAAACAGTGGAAAGATTGCTCTCGTGCAAAATGTCTAAACACAGCAGTTTGACCGGTTTTAAGGAAATTAAAAGCTGTGAAAATGATAAAACACGTTTCTGATAAGACTTCAGTTCGTCGTGGTTATATAATTTATATTAGCTGAAATACTGACTGCATACATAACTGTGTCAAAGATAACACATTAAGAGCAGTGTGGCAGGTAGCCTAGTGGTCAGAGTGTTGGGCTAGTAACTGAAAGGTTGCTAGGTTAAATCCCTGAGCTGACAACGTAAAAATCTGTCATTCAGAATAAGGTAGTTAACCCACTGTTCCCTGGTAGCTGTTATTGTAAATAAGAATTTGTTCTTAACTGACTTGCTTAGATAAATAATATTTCTCCAATTTACATTTGGTGTATTGTACTGCAATAAATACATGATTCTGCAGGAGTTAATATTATATGATGCTACATTTGAGAGATTATAAAGAGTTTATAGAGAGGCTGTAAATGAGGAATACTGTGTATACAGGGATACTTGTGAGCGGGATATCAAAAGACACACACACGCACACATGCACACACGCACACACGCACACTCGCACACACGCCCACACGCACACACGCACACACGCACACACACACACACACACACACACACACACACACACACACACACACACACACACACACACACACACACACACAAAAAAACCACCCTCTGCTTCGCCACCACAGACACACTCCTACCATTGTCAGGTTTCCACATCTGAGGCAGCCTGCAGCCAATACATATTTTCAGAATGCAAAGGCTACATATTTCGCTAATAACACACAGATTAAAGGCATAAAAAGCCTATAAACGAAAACAGAGGAAGAGAAGTGATTTTGATAATAGCCTTGACTTGGCTTGCCAACACAATATGAAGCTCCTCATTGTGTCCATGTTCGATATTTGACCTACATTCTTTGTTGTGGGAGAGATTAATCTAAATCACATTTTTATAGAACACATCGCTAGCTATACCTGTGATGTCTGGTTTTACTTTGTGCAAGGTTGTGGTAAGGTCAACCCTCCAGGACTGATTTACAGAGACTGGGGCTGTGAAGCCTGACTTTGTGCATCTGTTCCCAGTTTCACACCAAAGCTGTCAAACCCAGGGACCCTCAGTGGAGACAGACTGTAATATCTGTTTTTGTGGTTTGTACATATTATGCTGGGTTATATAAAAGATTGTACGTAAAGTATGTATGAAAAATGGCATCAGAATTAGCACAAACCTATCAGCAAGACAGTGAGTCACTTGATTTATAGGACAGCAGCTTTAGCTCAGTGGGCTTACACAGTCTTGATGGTGTGCAAAAGACCCGGATTTTGAAGTCCAATAGCATGCTTGTTTACTACCATGCTCCTCAGTTCTACTCCATGACAAGTTAGCACTAACCTGGATTGTGCCAGCACTGCTACTAGCAGCCAGACCCAACATCAAACCCAACATCACAGAGAAAAGGTAGTGTAGCACACTTACAGATCTAATATTGCTGTTTTAGCAAGCTCTCTCTTGCTCTCTGCCCCCCTCCCTCTCTCTCACTCTCTCTGTCTCTCCCTCAAGCTCACTCTCACCTTCCTTCTCTGCAAGCAATGGGTCCGCAGTTAATGTTAGGGGTTGTTCATTAGCATGGTGTTGCAGAGTTAGGTTCTGTCCATTAGCATGGTGTCGCAGAGTTAGGTTCTGTTCAGTAGCATGGTGTCGCAGAGTTAGGTTCTGTTCATTAGCATGGTGTTGCGGAGTTAGGTTCTGTCCATTAGCATGGTGTCGCAGAGTTAGGTTCTGTTCATTAGCATGGTGTCGCAGAGTTAGGTTCTGTTCATTAGCGTGGTGTAGCAGAGTTAGCATGGCAGAGCAGAGTTAGCTTCTGTTCATTAGCATTGTTTAACAGAATGAGCATGGCTTAGCAGAGTTAGGTTCTGTTCATTATCATGGTGTAATAGATAGCATTGTGTGGCAGAGTTAGTTTTTGTTCATTAGCATGGTGTAGCAGAGTTAGCATGCTGTAGCAGAGTTAACATGGTGTAGCAGAGTTTGTTTTTGTTCATTAGAATGGTGTAGCAGAGTTAGTTTTTGTTCATTAGCATGGTGGAGCAGAGTTAGCATGATGTAGCAGAGTTAGCATGTTGTAGCAGAGTTAACATGGTGTAGCAGAGTTAGCATGGTGTAACAGAGTTAGCATGGCATAGTGGAGTTAGGTTATGTTCATTAGCATGGTGTAACAGAGTTAGCATTGCGTAGCAGAGTTAGGTTCTGTTCATTAGCTTGGTGTAATAGATAGCATGGTGTAGCAGAGTTAGTAATAGCATGGTGTAGCAGAGTTAGTTTTTGTTCATTAGCATGGTGTAGCAGAGTTAGCATGTTGTAGCAGAGTTCGTAATAGCATGGTGTAACTGAGTTATATATATATATAGCATGGTGTAACTGAGTTAGTTTTTGTTCATTGGCATGGTGTAGCAAAGTTAGCATGTTGTAGCAGAGTTCGTAATAGCATGGTGTAACTGAGTTATATATATATATAGCATGGTGTAACTGAGTTAGTTTTTGTTCATTGGCATGGTGTAGCAAAGTTAGCATGTTGTAGCAGAGTTAACATGGTGTAGCAGAGTTAGCATGGTGTAACAGAGTTAGCATGGTGTAGCAGAGTTAGCATGGTGTAACAGAGTTAACATGGTGTAGCAGAGTTAGCATGGTGTAACAGAGTTAGCATGGTGTAGCAGAGTTAGCATGGTGTAACAGAGTTAACATGGTGTAGCAGAGTTAGCAGGGTGTAACAGAGTTAGCATGGTGTAGCAGAGTTAGCATGGTGTAACAGAGTTAGCATGGTGTAGCAGGGTTAGCATGGTGTAACAGAGTTAGCATGGTGTAGCAGATTTAGCATGGTGTAACAGAGTTAGCATGGTGTAGCAGATTTAGCATGGTGTAACAGAGTTAGCATGGTATAGCAGAGTCAGTGGAGATCGGTGCTGCTTAAAGACGTTATTTTTTAAAATGAGCATGGCCTTATTTCTATTAAACATAGCACATTGGATGACTGTCATCCATATTCCATTCACCCACTTTTATTTTCTGTAAGTATTATGTTAACAGGGACTTTTTACATAAAGTAAATGAAAAAGACCCCCAAAAAGGTACTGGCTCGTCAGCACAGTTGGTTGTGTGGATGAGTTATATATTTTTAACTAGGCAAGTTAATTAAGAACAAATTCTTATTTATAATGATGGCCTACCCCGGCATCTTTGGACCAATTGTGCGCCGTGCTATGGGACTCCCAATCACGGCCAGTTGCGATTCAATGTGGAATTGAACCAGCGTCTGTAGTGACACCTGCTAGTATTGAGATGTAGCGCCTTAGAACGCTGTGCCACTCGGGATCCCCAATGCACAGATGGTTGTGGAGGAGTCGTCATGCACAGATGGTTGTGGAGGAGGACTCATGCACAGATGGTTGGGGAGGAGGAGTCATTCACAGATGGTTTGGGAGGAGGAGTCATGCACAGATGGTTGTTGAGGAGTCGTCATGCACAGATGGTTGAGGAGGAGTCGTCATTCACAGATGGTTTGGGAGGAGGAGTCATGCACAGATGGTTGTTGAGGAGTCGTCATGCACAGATGGTTGTGGAGGAGTCGTCATGCACATATGGTTGTGGAGGAGTCGTCATGCACAGATGGTTGTGGAGGAGGACTCATGCACAGATGGTTGAGGAGGAGTCGTCATGCACAGATGGTTGTGGAGGAGAACTCATGCACAGATGGATGTGGAGGAGGACTCATGCACAGATGGTTGAGGAGGAGTCGTCATATCCTGTTGAGATCATTACATTTTTCCTCTATTTGGAATCCTCTTATTTCATCCCTGTTATGCTGTCAAGCATTAACCACCCACCACCTAAATGTATTATATCTTGGCTGGATCAGATATGAGACGAAGCAGTGAGAGAATGGGAGAAGTGGTTTTCTATTTTGACTGAATCAGATAAGAGACGAAGCAGGGAGAGAATGGGAGAAGAGGAAGAGGGGCCACATGGAGGGAGCAGCCATGTGTGGAGAGTGTAGAGGGAGGTGGAGAGAGAGAAGTGATGGAAGATAAGAGAAAGCGAGAAAGAAAGAGAGACAAAGAGAAAGATGATGAGAAAAAGAGAAATCTGGAGAGGGAGGTGGAGAGAGAGGGAGGTGGAAAGAGGGAGGTGTAGAGGGAGGTGGAGAGAGAATGGTGGAGAGAGAGGGAGGTGGAGAGAGAGAGGACGAAAGAGAGAGGACGAAAGAGAGGGAGGTGGAGAGAGAGGGAGGTGGAGAGAGAATGGTGTGGTGGAGAGAGAGGGAGGTAGAGAGAGAGAGATGTAGAGAGGTGGAAAGAGAGGGACGTGGAGAGAGAGATGGAGAGAGAGGTGGAAAGAGAGGGACGTGGAGAGAGAGATGGAGAGAGAGGTGGAAAGAGAGGGAGGTGCCGAGAGAGAGAGATGTAGAGAGGTGGAAAGAGAGGGACGTGGAGAGAGAGATGGAGAGAGAGGTGGAAAGAGAGGGACGTGGAGAGAGAGATGGAGAGAGAGGTGGAAAGAGAGGGAGGTGCCGAGAGAGAGAGAGCCTGGGGATAAGCAACACACAGGGCGGTTTTCCCTTTAAACCTGTTTGGATAAGAGTCCAGAATGGCACCCTATTCCTTAGGCAGTGTCTTTTTGACGAGGACCCATACAACTCTGGTCAAAAGTAGTCCTCTGTGTAGGTAGTAGGGTTATATTTGGGAAACATTATTTAGACTGATGTTGTGGTGCCAAGGTCCATAGCCGGCTAATTGTGCCGACCTAGTCAGACAGGACACACACACACACACACACACACACACACACACACACACACACACACACACACACACACACACACACACACACACACACACACACACACACACACACACACACACACACACACACACACACACACACACACACACACACACACACACAAAGCTAGGGTTAGGGTTACAGTACGCAAATGGACTTTGCATGAGTCATTTGCTTAAAGGGCTCTAAATTACAACCAGATATGAGAACATATTTCAAACTGAATGCTTAAGTAAATACTGATTTGGGTGACTGCAAATAGTGCATACTCCAAACCTCGTAGAATTAGACTGACTAATTCCAACTCTACTGAACGTCTTAGAGAGGTTATACTGAATGACCCACATTAGATCTAGCAGAAAAGCAGTTGTATCCTATCTGTGCCACATGGCTCCATCTTCTAGAGTTGCCTCGTGAACCACCAGGAACTCTCTCTGGGCCCGCTCTCTGGGTCCATACCCAGGCTGAGGTGAATGCCACGTGAGCTTATTCAGTGGGCTTCAGCCCTAAGGACCCAGCCACCCAACCACAACCACAGGATGGAGAGATGTAGCTACTCTCAACAAAAATGTGTAAGTATCAAAGAGTAGGCCTTTATTCTCCCAAACTCCTTCATATCAATCCTGTCCTTCCCTTTGTCTCCTCCCCCTTTATTACTGTGGTTAAAACCCTTCAGTGTCCTTGCTATCTACATACCGTATGGACAGGTGGTACAGAGTGCAGAATCTTCAGCAGTTAAAGAGCCCAGACTCCTCTGCCCCATCCTTTAGTGTTTTGTGTGATGCTACCATGCCACTGTTTTTATACTGCCGATTTGTAGCGAAGGCCTGAGCAGCAATGTGACAAGGAAATACATTTGAATCCTATTTGCTGCAGTGCATTCCATGAAACATAATTGCTAGTGCAAATGGATGTACGTTTCATTTTGTAACTGTATAATTATCTTGGAAATTATCTTGGAAATGGCTTTCATTAGCGTTGAATTTGACAATGATTTGTGTGTGTGTGTGTGTGTGTGTGTGTGTGTGTGTGTGTGTGTGTGTGTGTGAAAGAGTGTGTGAGTGTGTGTGTGTGTGTGTGTGTGTGTGTGTGTGTGTGTGTGTGTGTGTGTGTGTGTGTGTGTGTGTGTGTGTGTGTGTGAGAGAGAGTGTGTGTGAGTGATCTTAGAGCTAAAACCTCTCAAACATATCTTCGGATTCAAAAAGCAAGGTCAGAGAAGAAATCTGTCACTCAGATATATTGTTTATCATCAATGCACTTTTATGGAATGTGAAAGTATGTTACATTAGCACCATGTTATTTACCATCTAGCCAGGGTAAACGCCTTTCTATCACCGACTGCTACTTTGGGAAATGCTGCAGGTAGGCTGCAGGTAGCCTAATGGCAGGTAGCCGAGTGGTTAGAATGTTGGGCTAGTAACCGAAAGATTGCAAGATTGAATCCCGAGCTGACAAGGTTAAAATCTGTCATTCTGCCCCTGAACAAGGCAGTTAACCCACTGTTCCTAGGCCGTCATTGAAAATAAGAATTTGTTCTTAATTAACTGACTTGCCTAGTTAAATAGAGGTTAAATGAAAAAAATAGCTTTGAGATGATTGTATCCATATCTGTCTGTCGGTTCCATCCCCCAGCACCACCACTCCGATGCCCATGGAGCTGGGTGGTGCTGCACTCAGGGAGACTGGAAGAGGTTCCGTCTCATGCACCATTTGTGGACGCAGAGGTCACACTGCCGGGTTGGTTCCTCTGGGAGTTGAGGCAGCAGGCAGGGCAGTCTGGCGTCACCTCAGGTGAGAAGGCACCATTCTCACCCAGAGCCTTCTGTTGCACAATGTTTTTGGTCATTATGTTTCCTGAATTTTCCCCGCATTCCCAGCATAAGGCGCTTGTCGATTCAGGCGCGGCTGGGAATTTTATAGACAGATCATAAGCCTTTAGTTTCGGGATCGTTCCTGTGGAAATGCCCTTCACAGTTCATGCCTTAGTTAGTTGACCATTTTTTTTAACCTTTATTTAACTAGGCAAGTCAGTTAAGAACAAATTCTTATTTTCAATGACGGCCTAGGAACAGTGGGTTAACTGCCTGTTCAGGGGCAGAACGACAGATTTGTACCTTGTCAGCTCGGGGATATGAACTTTCAACCTTTGGGTTACTAGTCCAACGCTCTAACTACTAGGCTACCCTGCCGCCCCTACCCTGCCACCATTAGGGTCAGGGTTGATTAGGGAGACCACCGCTCCTCTAGGCATGGTGACGCAGGGGAGTCACACGGAGAAAATCTCTTTCTCAGTGACTCTCCTACGTTTCCAGTGGTGCTAGGTCTACCCTGGTTCGCTTGTCATAACCCCACTATTTCATGGCAACGGAGGGCTCTCACTGGGTGGTCGCGAGAGTGCTCGGGTAGATGTTTAGGGGTTTACATAGGTGCTACTATGGTCCAGACCAGGTCTCCACCGTGTGCATTCCCCCCGAGTATGCCGATGTTGCTCTCGCCTTCTCCAAAAGAGGCGACTCAATTACCACCCCATCGACCAGGGGATTGGCTTCAGGGTAGGATGCGCACTGTGTTAAGAAGCAGTACGGCTTGGTTGGGTTGTGTATCGGAGGACGCATGACTTTAAACCTTCGTCTCTCTCTAGCCCATACGGAAGTTGTAGCGATGAGACAAGATAGTAGCTACTAAAAACAATTGGACATCATGAAATTGGGGAGACAAAGGGGTAAACAGTCCACAAAAAAAAGAACATGGCCAAGAAGTTCACATGTTCATAAATGACCAGCATGGTCAAATAATAATAATCACAGTAGTTGTCGAGGGTGCAGCAAGTCAGCACCTCAGGAGTAAATGTCAGTTGGCTTTTCATAGCCGATCATTATGAGTATTTCTACCGCTCCTGCTGTCTCTAGAGAGTTGAAAACAGCAGGTCTGGGACAGGTAGCACGTCCGGTGAACGGGTCAGGGTTCCATAGCCGCAGGCAGAACAGTTGAAACCGGAGCAGCACGGCCAGGTCAACTGGGGACAGCAAGGAGTCATCATGCCAGGTAGTCCTGAGGCATGGTCCTAGGACTCAGGTCCTCCGAGAGAGAGAAAGAAAGAGAGAAAGAGAGAATTAGAGAGAGCATACTTAAATTCATGCAGGACACCGGATAAGACAGGAGAAGTACTCCAGATATAACAAACTGACCCTAGCCCCCCAACACAAACTACTGCAACATAAATACTGGAGGCTGGGGTCAGGAGACACGTCACCCTCCTCTGGTCATTCAGGCATTAGTCGGACAGTGTCCTGTCTGACTGGGAAGTACTGGTGGCCCACTTTGGCTAAGGATGTGAGGGTTTATGTTTCCTCCTGCTCGGTGTGCGCCCAGTGTAAGGCTCCTAGGCACCTGCCCAAAGGTAAGCTACACCCCTTACCCGTTCCACAACGGCCATGGTCGCACCTGACGATCGATTTCCTGACTGATCTTCCCCCATCACAGGGAAACACTGCGATCCTGGTTGTTGTGGATTGTTTCTTTAAGTCCTGCCATCTCCTTCCTCTGCCTGGTCTCCCTACGGCCTTACAGACTGCGGAGGCCTTGTTTACACACGTCTTCCGGCACTACGGGTTGCCTGAGGATATAGTGTCTGATCCGGGTCCCCAGTTCACTTCGAGGATCTGGAGGGTGTTAATGGAACGTCTGGGAAGTCTCCATCAGCCTTACTTCATGTTTTCACCCCGAGAGTAACGGGCAGTTGGAGAGAGTTAACCAGGATGTGGGTAAGTTTCTAAGGTTCTATTGCCAGGACCGGCCGGGAGAGTGGGCAGCTTGTGCCCTGGGCAGAGATGGCCCAGAACTAGCTCCGCCACTCCTCCACTAAACTCTCCCCCTTCCAGTGTGTATTGGGGTATCAGCCGGTTCTGGCTCCTTGGCATCAGAGGCAGACTAAAGCTCCTGCGGTGGACGACTGGTTCTGGTGCGTGGAGGAAACATGGGACACCGCCCATGTTCACCTTCAGCACGCTGTGCTGCGCCAAAAAGTTGACGCTGACTGTCACCGCAGTGAGGCCCGGTGTTCGCACTGGGGACCGGGTCTGGCTCTCGACCCAAAACCTGCCCCTCCGCCTGCCTTGTCGGAAGCTGGGTCCGTGGTTTGTGGGGCCATTTAAAGTCCTGAAGAGAGTGAACAAGGTTTGTTACAGGTTTGTTACAGGTTTGTTACAGGTTACAGCTTCCCCCAGATTACCGCATTAACCCCTCGTTCCATGCGTCTCTCCTCAGGCCGGTGGTGGTTGGCCCGCTCCAGGAGTCTGAGGTGCGGGAGGTTCCTCCGCCTTCTCTGGACATCGAGGGGGTCCCGGCGTACTCCGTTCGTTCCATCCTGGATTCGAGACGTCGGGTGAGGGGTCTTCAGTACCTTGTGGACTGGGAGGGGTATGGTCCGAAGGAGAGATGCTGGGTTCTGTTGGAAGACGTGTTGGATCCTTCCATGCTGCGAGAGTTCCACCGTCTCCGTCCGGATCGCCCTGCGCCTCGCCCTCCGGGTCGTCCCCGAGGCCGGTGACGACGCGCGGCTGGAGCCGGTGGGGGGGGGGGCTCTCCTTGTCGATGCCTCCCCTTGTTTGGGCTGTGTTCGGTGGTCAACGTCGCCGGTCTTCTAGCCATCGCCGATCCATTTTCCATTTGTTTTGTTTCCCCACACACCTGGTTCTCATTTTATGTGTTGTGTATTTAACCCTCTGTTCCCCCATGTCTTTGTGTGGTATTGTTTATTGTAAGTGCTTGTGCACATTTTGTTTGACTGGTGCTCATCAGGTTATTGTGCCCATACTTTGTATTTCTTATGCCGTTGGTTTTACTATTAAACTGCTCCGGTTATTACCAAGTTCTGCTCTCCTGCGTCTGACTTCCCTGCCACCAGATCGGCACCTCTTACAATACTTCTCTTTGCATATGATAGATTCAAATAGAGGGACTATATATTTTATCTTCACTTGACAATATTTAAAGGAACTGATGTATTAATTAATCGATCAATCAGTTTAATGGTAAATATAAATCAATATAATTTTATGACATATTTATAACAATCCATCATTTCCATTATCACAATGAAGAAGACATGGTGTACAAACAATTTATTTAGGAAATAAGCATGCTTAATTTTTGGAAGAAAACGTTCAAACAAGATATTTTGTCACAAAAGATGCTGACTGCATTTTCGGTTCGTTACAAATATCTTCTGCCAGGCGGCAATCATCTCTTTTAAGTAGAACACATACATGACGACTCCTCTACAACTATCACAACTCATAATGGTAAATTTAACAACAAACAAATATTTTTTTTATTTTTTATTTTTACATTTGTGCATTGCAATATCCCTCACAAAATATAACAAAGCTAGTTATTAACAAAGAAATTTGACAACAATTCATGCTATGCAGACTGATGACAACTTAAAAGCTATACATTGCAAATATCCTTGATACATAAAATTCAATCAAAAGTTACAAGAAACATTTTTACTTGATTTTTGAATAGATTCTAGAATGGTTAAATGTTTGAATAGATTCATCTGGTTAAAAGTTTCACTTATTCAAAACAGAAAGTTCTCTTCTCATGACCACCTGTTTCTACGTTAACATGTTAACGACACATTTACATTGACATAAACTCAAGTGTTTTCATTGTGTCCCATCTGAAATGTCCCCCTATCACACCAGGCAAACACACTCAAACCTCAGACCGCCAGCTGTCGTGGTCAAGGATGCTGTGATAATAATCATTGTTGTTCTCTCACACATACTACTACTACAACTAACCCCAAACATGACATTTGCCCTTACATCAATGTAGCACTCTTACATCAACACTTAAGTCTATGTTCCAATGTCCATACTAGCATACTACTAGAATGCATGCACAATATATTGTTGATTCTATCGAAGTGGGATGCTGGAGGGGTATTGGAATAGAACGCTACAACAAACCCAAACTACTACAACTGCTCCACTTGAAACCATGCATTGTTTTGAGTGACGATAGGGCCTCTCTTGGGGAATTAGTGAACATATGAATCAAGTAATACATGACATAACACTGCATAATGCACAACGTTTGTGATAGTCTATTCTATCTTGATGTTTGAGACATTTTGATGTTGATATCCAACGATTTTTCTGTTGTACTTCGATTGTGAAATTTCGTCAGTGTAAACAAATAAATAAATGATTTACCATCTCTAACAAACAAAACAAGACAAACTCACAATAATAATTTACAGAAGAAATTATAGTACAAACTTAGTATAAACATCCCAAAGAACTTTAAAATGCTATAAAACGGTCTCAAGGTCAACCTTAGAGTTTGACAAACATTTTAAATGGGTAACTGAAGATCAGTTCAGGATGGCATAAGAAACAATATAAAATATAACTTTGTTTCATTAAGTCAGCAACATACATCAGTGTGCTTTGGTATCAAATAAGAGTTTGGCAGTTAATAGTACATTTGATCGTATTTTTCACTGCATGGCTGAAACTGCTGAGCTCAATACAGAGACGACCTAGACACCTTTACTGTACCAAGTGGCTCTCTATTCCAGCAAAAATAGCAATATTTATCGAGTAACAATCATTTTATATTTACTTTTGTTAATGTAAAGCTGTAGAAAGTTAGAAAAGCACAAAAGTGGTTGTTCAAAGAATCCCTATAATATGTTGTCAACATCAGTTACTTAGTTTTTGTTCCATCGCCAAGGCCTTTTTCGTTTGTCCGCTTGTCATCTGTTTTCACTTCTCAAGGAAATGTCTTTTCACATAAGGCACTCAGAAAAACTGCAAAGGGCCATGGCTGCCCCTTCAATGGAAAGGTAGAGGCAAAAAGACTGGAGGGGCGAAGTTGAAGCTACATTTCTTTGGTTGAAATGACAAGCGACTCAGCAATAGGCTGGTGAACAGGTTATGAGGTTTAGTGTCTTTAGCCATTTGAAGTTTTCACATCCAACGCTGTTCAGTTATCTAGATAAAAAAAAGAAAAAAAAAGTATGATTATTTATAAACACAAAGCTAAGGAATAACAGCATATCCAGAGTCATACAGTATGTAGATTAAGTCTATATACAGTATACAGCTGTATACCTATACAGTTTGGCAGTATGGTTCTGGGAAGGTACAACACTGAATACAGCAAAAGGTGGAGCATTGGGTGTATCATTCCATAAAGCAAGACAACTATTTCACCGTGAAAGTGATCAAGCAGTATTCTCATATTTGTGATCAAAGTAGCACCTGAAACATTTAAGACCACACACCAGACCTCCCGCAGTGACACACACACAAACACACTAGTCTGAGTCATTGGAACCAGGCAAGGTGACAAGCAGAAGCAAAAGCATGACTGCTGTTTTCTTTTTAACAAAGCGTGATTTTATTTTTTTACAGCCGACACAAAGCAGAGACCTCTTTATGATTGTTACCTGATGGACAACACAGTTGGAAACTCCAGCTCATCTGAGTATTGGAAAATATTTAGAAGGTTTTAACAACACTTTCCCCCCCCTCAGCTGCATTTTGTCTCCATAAAGGAGAGATCTCTCACCAACCAACCATTCAACACAGCACAGACAGACCTGGGACCAAGCTAGAATGGTGCTACTAGCTATAGAACTCACCTCTGCACTCGTATTTGAGATCAGAGAAGAAGACCAGTTCCTGGGAGAACACAAACAGGCCTAACCGTCCTCCAGCAAACGTCTTGTCGTACACTGGTCCTGAGTCTGCCAAGATCTGTTTCCCTTCATAAACCACAACCCTGCAAAACGCAACAAGACAATACATGAATGATTGAAAAGGATCGCTTGGTGTGATCAACTGGATTTGATCCCAGGTCTCCTACATGCCACCAGACACTTAGATAAAACACCCTGGATAATAGCTTAGCCTATTGTATATCATTAGTGCTTCTATTATACAAAGAATTTGCAGACCGTTACTGAGGAAAGAGTGATGGGTGTGATCAACTGGATTCGATCCCAGGTCTCCTACATGCCACCAGACTGTTTTAGCCGACTGAGCTCTAGGTATTAGGCTAGACTTGCTCACCTGATGAAACCAGTCTTGGGTCTGTGGATGAGGTGCCACCTGTAGGCTGTGTAATCCTTCCAGCCAATGTTTTTGGGATCGTGCCAAAGAGTGCGCACCTGTAGACAACAGAGAAGGAGAACAATAATTTACTAAAGAGCTATGATCTATGGTTACTTCATATATTTGATTGATTGACTGAAAGATTGCTCAATAGAGGGTATGACTACACCAGAGACACAGTATGATATGTTGGCTTATATGACTTAGCTGTGTCAGGCTGAGTGGCCACTTGGATGGAATCTTGGATCTTAGCATACCTGATTTTTTGTGTTTCCTGTGTGCCACAGGGCATTTCTCAGGTTCTCCCCTGTGCCTGTGGTTGAATTGACCACCTTCAGGGAGACACCAGAGATACCGAAGGCCTTGGAGGGTTTGTCTTCCCAGTAGGTCTGAGTGACCTGCTTCCACATCACCACGTAGAAGCGGCCGCTCGACTGGTAGCCGAACACGAAACCAGCGTAGTCGTCATCCCGGTCCGTATTCACATAGAACGTACCACTGAAGTCCACCGCGTTGAACTCATCAAAGCCTGGAATGGTGGGACAGAACAGGTGAATACTAAGGATGGATGGTGGGACAGAACATGTGAATACTAAAGATGGATGGTGGGACAGAACATGTGAATACTAAGGATGGATGGTGGGACAGAACATGTGAATACTAAGGATGGATGGTGGGACAGAACATGTGAATACTAAGGATGGATGGTGGGACAGAACATGTGAATACTAAGGATGGATGGTGGGACAGAACATGTGAATACTAAGGATGGATGGTAAGACAGAACATGTGAATACTAAGGATGGATGGTGGGACAGAACATGTGAATACTAAGGATGGATGGTGGGACAGAACATGTGAATACTAAGGATGGTTGGTTATTAAAAAATCATCAGGGATTCAGAATTAAAATGCATATACTGTACACTACATGGCCAAAAGAATGTGGACACATGCTCGTCGAACATCACATTCCAAAATCATAGGCATTAATATGACATTAGTCCCCACCTTTGCAGCTATAATAGCCTCCACTCTTCTGGGAAGGCTTTCTGCTAGATGTTAGAACATTGCCGCAGGGACTTGCCCTGATGTTTGGTGATTAGGCCTGAATCTCAGTCGGCGTTCTAATTAATCCCAAAGGTGTTGGATGGGGTTGAGGTCAGGGTTAAGTGCAGGCAAACAGTTATTGTGCTGATGTTGCTTCCATAGGCAGTTTGGAACTTGGTAGTGGCATATTGAACTGGCATATTGAACTGGAACTGAAAAAACCAAGGACAGACGGTTTTCACTTGCTTCGCGCTTCAGCACTCTGCGTTCTCGTTCTGTGAGCTTATGTGACCAACCACTTCGCGGCTGAGCTGTTGTTGCTCCTAGACGTTTCCACTTCACAATAACAGCACTTACAGTTGACGGCTCTAAGTGCACGGCTCTAGCAGGGGCGGCAGGGCAGAACTTTGACTAACTGACTTGTTAGAAAGGTGGCATCCTATAACGGTGCCACATTGAAAGTAACTGAGCTATTGGCTATTCTAATGCCAATGTTTGTCTATGGAGATTGCACGGCGGTGTGCAGTATTGACGGTCTGCACATCTTTAAACTGTAGTGAATTAAATATCTCAAACGTATCTCTAATAATTTAGTATAGGGACTACATATTGAGGTTAACGTCCTGCTCACCAACAGCGATGCCTGGGTCAGAGTTGACGGTCTGCACCAGCTCCTTGCCCTGATGCCTAACCACCCAGTTGGGGTCGATCTGCGTGGTTCCCTTGGGGTCCAGGTGCACCATCTGAAACTTCCGGAAGTTTGTGACGGTGACGGCGTTGTTCTCAGGACACACGTCAAGGATGTCCGGGATGTTGTCGTTGTCAAAGTCATCTTTGCAGGCGTCTCCTCTACCGTCGCCTGTTGATAGAAGAACAGAAGGGTTAAAATACAAAGTCCTAGTGTGACAACTTTGACTGTGGTCGTAACGAGGTCTGCTTTTTAAATGAATAACAGAGCACCATGAATTCATAATACAATGTCCCATCTTTGGTTGTTGCTCCTCCCTTCCCATGGAAGCTTTTATTGATGTATTAGTAGGATCCCCATTTGTTTTTGCAGAAGCAGCAGTTACTCCTCCTGGGGTGCACGATGAGTGAAAACGGTCCATGCTAACCTGTAACTTTACCTCAAATGTCCATCATTTCTGGAGACTAAAATTGCCACCCCAGGGAAGGCAGACGTTTCACTGGGTCCTGTGTGGCTCAGTCGGTAGAGCATGGCGCTGGGAACGCCAAGCGTCGTGGGTTCGATTCCCGCTGGGACCACCCATATGTAAAAGTAGTGGCCCCAGCCGACTTGTAAGTCGCTTTGGACAAAAGCGTCTGCTAAATGGGATATATATATATATATATATACTTAGTCAGCTAAGTTTTCATCAAAAAAGCGGAACAGAAAATAATCACAATTCTTTCCCAAGAACTTTTATCTTTTAATAGTGAATGTCCGCCAAGTCCAATAAGGTGTCTCAGCCATCTCTGCAAGCCATGAAAACTACCATTGATACGTGTAACTGTCTTAGAGGACATTGTCTATTAGAAATAGACTCAGGGCATAATACAGAGTAAAGGGAAGAGGCCAGCGAGATTAAAGCCTGTGCTACGGTGAAGTAGCTTCGTTTTCTCCACTTTCTCCTCTACTCTTTTGTTATTGCACAGGGGGCTGACTTGATTCTATCAAATAAACACCTTTTGATGAGATGTGAAGAGGATGAAGGGATCTGGCACACTCTTTCTCCCTCTCACTCCATCTTTCCCATATATCTCTCCCTCCCTGCCTCCCTATCCCCCCTCTCCACACAGACTGTTTGATTTAAAGCCAACTAAACAATTTCCAGGTAACCCTGCATGATGAAACTGAAATTGGGCACTGTGGATTAATCGAGAGCAAGCGAGCCCAGATGCACCTTTTGGAAATAAAACTGTCCTGGCCGCAGGGTGGCTAGCTGGCTGATGATACCATCATGGGTTCCTGCTCCGCACGATGAAGGCATACGCTAATGACTTCATCAACCCTGACCCAGAAATACTCATTTTTGTTAACTCTTTCCTGTCTGACCCACCCACCATACTTGCACAATAAAACAGTGGGAGCATTCAACAGTTACTGGATGTGCACATACTACTTATAAACCTCTAACCATACTTCACTATACACCTGCCTTTTTATAGAGAGAGAGGGGAAATAGAACAAGGCATATTGAACTGTAAAACGATGAGTGAAAAAGGAGGGGATAAAAGGAATCTCATGTGTGTTTATGGTGCACAGGTGCAGGGTTGGGGTTCCCAGGTGCAGGGTTAGGGTTCCCAGGTGCAGGGTTGGGGTTCCCAGGTGCAGGGTTGGGGTTCCCAGGTACAGGGTTAGGGTTCCCAGGTGCAGGGTTGGGGTTCCCAGGTGCAGGGTTAGGGTTCCCAGGTGCAGGGTTAGGGTTCCCAGGTGCAGGGTTAGGGTTCCCAGGTACAGGGTTAGGGTTCCCAGGTGCAGGGTTAGGGTTCCCAGGTACAGGGTTAGGGTTCCCCAGGTGCAGGGTTAGGGTTCCCAGGTACAGGGTTAGGGTTACCCAGGTGCAGGGTTAGGGTTCCCAGGTACAGGGTTAGGGTTACCCAGGTGCAGGGTTAGGGTTCCCAGGTACAGGGTTAGGGTTCCCAGGTACAGGGTTAGGGTTCCCAGGTACAGGGTTAGGGTTCCCAGGTACAGGGTTAGGGTTCCCAGGTACAGGGTTAGGGTTCCCCGAGAAATGGTTATGGTTCCCAAGTGCAGGGTTCCCAGAAGCAAGGTTAGGGTTCCCAGGTACAGGGTTAGGGTTCCACGGTACAGGGTTAGGGATCCCAGGTGCAGCGTTAGGGATCCCAGGTGCAGGATTCCCAGTTCCCAGTTGCAGGGTTTGGGTTCTCCGGTGCAGGGTTCACAGGTGCAGGGTTCCCAGTTCCCAGGTGCAGGGTTAGGGTTCCCAGGTGTAGGGTTAGGGTTCACCGGTGCAGGGTTGGGGTTCGCGGGTACAGGGTTCCCAGTTCCCAGGTGCAGGATTTGGGTTCCCAGGTGTAGGGTTAGGGTTCCCCGGGGCAGGGTTGGAGATTCCGCAGTGCAGGGTTAGGTTACCCAGGTGCAGGGTTAGGGTTCCCAGGTGCAGGGTTAGGGTTCCCAGGTGCAGGGTTAGGGTTCCCAGGTGCAGGGTTAGGGTTCCGCAGGGCAGGGTTGGAGATTCCAGGTACAGGGTTCCCAGTTCCCAGGTGCAGGGTTCCCCAGTGCAGGGTTAGGGTTCCCCAGTGCAGGGTTAGGGTTCCCCAGTGCAGGGTTAGGGTTTTCCAGCGCAGGGTTAGGGTTCCCAGGTGCAGGGTTCCCAGGTACAGGGTTTTCAGTTCCCTGGTGCAGGTTTAGGGTTCCCAGGTGCAGCGTTACGGTTCACAGGTACAGGGTTAGGGTTCACAGGTACAGGGTTAGGGTTCCCCGGTACAAGGTTAGGGTTCCCCGGTGCAGGGTTCCCAGATGCAGGGTTAGGGATCCCAGGTGCAGGGTTAGGTGACCCAGGTGCAGGGTTAGGTTACCCAGGTGCAGGGTTAGGGTTCCCAGGTGCAGGGTTAGGGTTCCCAGGTGCAGGGTTAGGGTTCCCAGGTGCAGGGTTAGGGTTCCCAGGTGCAGGGTTAGGGTTCCCCAGGTGCAGGGTTAGGGTTCCCAGGTGCAGGGTTAGGGTTACCCAGGTGCAGGGTTAGGGTTACCCAGGTGCAGGGTTAGGGTTCCCAGGTACAGGGTTAGGGTTACCCAGGTGCAGGGTTAGGGTTCCCAGGTGCAGGGTTAGGGTTCCCAGGTACAGGGTTAGGGTTCCCAGGTGCAGGGTTAGGGTTCCCAGGTACAGGGTTAGGGTTCCCCGAGAAATGGTTATGGTTCCCAAGTGCAGGGTTCCCAGAAGCAAGGTTAGGGTTCCCAGGTACAGGGTTAGGGTTCCACGGTACAGGGTTAGGGATCCCAGGTGCAGCGTTAGGGATCCCAGGTGCAGGATTCCCAGTTCCCAGTTGCAGGTTTAGAGTTCCCAGATGCAGGGTTTGGGTTCTCCGGTTCAGGGTTCCCAGTTCCCAGGTGCAGGGTTAGGGTTCCCAGGTGCAGGGTTAGGGTTCCCAGGTGCAGGGTTAGGGTTCCCAGGTGCAGGGTTAGGGTTCCCAGGTGCAGGGTTAGGGTTCCCAGGTGCAGGGTTAGGGTTCCCAGGTGCAGGGTTAGGGTTCCCAGGTGCAGGGTTAGGGTTCCCAGGTGCAGGGTTAGGGTTCCCCAGGTGCAGGGTTAGGGTTACCCAGGTGCAGGGTTAGGGTTACCCAGGTACAGGGTTAGGGTTCCCAGGTACAGGGTTAGGGTTCCCAGGTACAGGGTTAGGGTTCCCAGGTACAGGGTTAGGGTTCCCAGGTGCAGGGTTAGGGTTCCCAGGTGCAGGGTTAGGGTTCCCAGGTGCAGGGTTAGGGTTACCCAGGTGCAGGGTTAGGGTTACCCAGGTGCAGGGTTAGGGTTACCCAGGTGCAGGGTTAGGGTTACCCAGGTGCAGGGTTAGGGTTACCCAGGTGCAGGGTTAGGGTTACCCAGGTGCAGGGTTAGGGTTCCCAGGTACAGGGTTAGGGTTCCCAGGTACAGGGTTAGGGTTACCCAGGTACAGGGTTAGGGTTCCCAGGTACAGGGTTAGGGTTCCCAGGTACAGGGTTAGGGTTACCAGGTACAGGGTTAGGGTTACCAGGTACAGGGTTAGGGTTCCCAGGTGCAGGGTTAGGGTTCCCAGGTACAGGGTTAGGGTTCCCCGAGAAATGGTTATGGTTCCCAAGTGCAGGGTTCCCAGAAGCAAGGTTAGGGTTCCCAGGTACAGAGTTAGGGATCCCAGGTGCAGGATTCCCAGTTCCCAGTTGCAGGTTTAAAGTTCCCAGATGCAGGGTTTGGGTTCTCCGGTTCAGGGTTCGCAGGGTTAGGGTTCCCAGGTGCAGGGTTAGGGTTCCCAGGTGCAGGGTTAGGGTTCCCAGGTGCAGGGTTAGGGTTCCCAGGTGCAGGGTTAGGGTTCCCAGGTGCAGGGTTAGGGTTCCCAGGTACAGGGTTAGGGTTCCCCAGGTACAGGGTTAGGGTTACCCAGGTACAGGGTTAGGGTTACCCAGGTACAGGGTTAGGGTTCCCAGGTACAGGGTTAGGGTTACCAGGTACAGGGTTAGGGTTACCAGGTACAGGGTTAGGGTTACCAGGTACAGGGTTAGGGTTACCAGGTACAGGGTTAGGGTTCCCAGGTGCAGGGTTAGGGTTCCCAGGTACAGGGTTAGGGTTCCCCGAGAAATGGTTATGGTTCCCAAGTGCAGGGTTCCCAGAAGCAAGGTTAGGGTTCCCAGGTACAGAGTTAGGGATCCCAGGTGCAGGATTCCCAGTTCCCAGTTGCAGGTTTAAAGTTCCCAGATGCAGGGTTTGGGTTCTCCGGTTCAGGGTTCACAGGTACAGGGTTCACAGTTCCCAGGTGCAGGGTTAGGGTTCCCAGGTGCAGGGTTAGGGTTCCCAGGTGCAGGGTTAGGGTTCCCAGGTGCAGGGTTAGGGTTCCCAGGTGCAGGGTTAGGGTTCCCAGGTGCAGTGTTAGGGTTCCCAGGTACAGGGTTAGGGTTCCCAGGTACAGGGGTAGGGTTCCCAGGTGCAGGGTTGGGGTTCCCAGGTGCAGGGTTGGGGATCCCAGGTGCAGGGTTGGGGATCCCAGGTGCAGGGTTAGGGTTCCCAGGTGCAGGGTTAGGGTTCCCAGGTGCAGGGTTAGGGTTACCCAGGTGCAGGGTTAGGGTTCCCAGGTGCAGGGTTAGGGTTCCCAGGTACAGGGTTAGGGTTCCCAGGTACAGGGTTAGGGTTCCCAGGTGCAGGGTTAGGGTTCCCAAGTGCAGGGTTCCCAGAAGCAAGGTTAGGGTTCCCAGGTACAGGGTTAGGGTTCCACGGTACAGCGTTAGGGATCCCAGGTGCAGGATTCCCAGTTCCCAGTTGCAGGTTTAGAGTTCCCAGATGCAGGGTTTGGGTTCTCCGGTACAGGGTTCCCAGTTCCCAGGTGCAGGGTTAGGGTTCCCAGGTGTAGGGTTAGGGTTCACCGGTGCAGGGTTCCCAGTTCCCAGGTGCAGGTTTAGGGTTCTCTGGTGCAGGGTTCCCAGGTACAGGGTTCCCAGTTCCCTGGTGCAGGTTTAGGGTTCCCAGGTGCAGGGTTACGGTTCACAGGTACAGGGTTAGGGTTCCCCGGTACAAGTTTAGGGTTCCCAAGTGCATGGTTCCCAGATGCAGGGTTAGGGATCCCAGGTGCAGGGTTAGGGATCCCAGGTACAGGGTTAGGGTTCCCAGGTACAGGGTTAGGGTTCCCCGGTACAGGGTTAGGGTTCCCAAGTGCAGGGTCAGGGATCCCAGGTGCAGGGTTAGGGATCCCAGGTGCAGGGTTAGGGATCCCAGATGCAGGGTTCTCAGTTCCCAGTTTTAGGTTTAAGGTTCCCCAGTGCAGGGTTAGGGTTCGCGGGTACAGGGTTCCCAGTTCCCAGGTGCAGGATTAGGGTTCCCAGGTGTAGGGTTAGGGTTCCCCGGGGCAGGGTTGGAGATTCCGCAGTGCAGGGTTAGGTTACCCAGGTGCAGGGTTAGGGTTCCCAGGTGTAGGGTTAGGGTTCCCAGGTGCAGGGTTAGGGTTCCGCAGGCCAGGGTTGGAGATTCCAGGTACAGGGTTCCCAGTTCCCAGGTGCAGGTGAAGGGTTCCCCAGTGCAGGGTTAGGGTTTGCCAGTGCAGGGTTAGGGTTCCCCAGTGCAGGGTTAGGGTTTCCAGCGCAGGGTTAGGGTTCCCAGGTGCAGGGTTCCCAGGTACAGGGTTCTCAGTTCCCTGGTGCAGGTTTAGGGTTCCCAGGTACAGGGTTAGGGTTACCCAGGTGCAGGGTTAGGGTTCCCAGGTGCAGGGTTAGGGTTCCCAGGTGCAGGGTTAGGGTACCCAGGTGCAGGGTTAGGGTACCCAGGTGCAGGGTTAGGGTACCCAGGTGCAGGGTTAGGGTACCCAGGTGCAGGGTTAGGGTACCCAGGTGCAGGGTTAGGGTACCCAGGTGCAGGGTTAGGGTTAGGTTTGCCAAGTGCATGAATGTAAAAGTGAGGGGAATAGGTTCTGCTTTGTGTTTTATGGTGGACAGGTGCAGGGAAGCCTCAAAGGGAGATTCCTGTACCACAAGCAGCAGTCTTGTGTGATTACAGATAGTATCTACAGTATACTATATAGGGCTCTTACAGAGTCTACCTAATGGCTACTAATTCAGACAGCTACAGTCACAGCACTGTTCACAGGTGTGAGGGTATTCAACATGCTGATGCACGGTGTGTGTGTGTGTGTGTGTGTGTGTGTGTGTGTGTGCGCACAGGTATGCATACGTCCATGCACACATGTTTTCCTCCTTACCATTAGAGTCCAGTTGATCTTTGTTGGGCGTCAATCTACAGTTGTCTCTATCGTCAGGGATACCGTCATTGTCATCGTCGAAGTCACAGGCGTCCCCTTTACCGTCCTTATCGTGGTCAGCCTGGTTTGAGTTGGCCACATAAGGACAGTTGTCCAGGTTGTTCTGGTGACCGTCTTCATCAATGTCCTGGTTGTTGTCACACTGGTCTCCTACAAGGTCATTGTCTGTGTCAGCCTGTTAGAGAGGAGAGGGTTACAGGTCATATTCTGTGTCAGCCTGTTAGAGAGGAGAGAGGAGAGAGAAGAGTTACAGGTCATATTCTGTGTCAGCCTGTTAGAGAGGAGAGAGGAGAGTTACAGGTCAATGTCTGTGTCAGCCTGTTAGAGAGGAGAGAAGAGGGTTACAGGTCATTGTCTGTGTCAGCCTGTTAGAGAGGAGAGTTAAAGGTCATTGTCTGTGTCAGCCTGTTAGAGAGGAGAGAGGAGAGTTACAGGTCATTGTCTGTGTCAGCCTGTTAGAGAGGAGAGAAGAGGGTTACAGGTCATTGTCTGTGTCAGCCTGTTCAAGAGGAGGAGGGTTACAGGTCATTATCTGTGTCAGCCTGTTAGAGAGGAGAGAGGAGGGTTACAGGTCATTGTCTGTGTCAGCCTGTTAGAGAGGAGAGTTACAGGTCATTATCTGTGTCAGCCTGTTAGAGAGGAGAGAAGAGGGTTACAGGTCATTGTCTGTGTCAGCCTGTTCGAGAGGAGAGGAGGGTTACAGGTCATTATCTGTGTCAGCCTGTTAGAGAGGAGAGAGGAGGGTTACAGGTCATTGTCTGTGTCAGCCTGTTAGAGAGGAGAGGGTTACAGGTCATTGTCTGTGTCAGCATGTTAGAGAGGAGAGTTACAGGTCATTATCTGTGTCAGCCTGTTGGAGAGGAGAGGGGAAGGTTACAGGTCATATTCTGTGTCAGCCTGTTAGAGAGGAGAGGGTGACAGGTCATTGTCTGAGTCAGCCTGTTAGAGAGGAGAGAGGAGAGTTACAGGTCATTGTCTGTGTCAGCCTGTGAGAGAGGAGAGAGGAGGGTTACAGGTCATATTCTGTGTCAGCCTGTTAGAGAGGAGAGGGGAGGGTTTACAGGTCATTTTCTGTGTCAGCCTGTTAGAGAGGAGGGTTACATGTTAGTGTCTGTGTCAGCCTGTTAGAGAGGAGAGAGGAGGGTTACATGTTATTGTCTGTGTCAGCCTGTTAGAGAGGAGGGTTACAGGTTATTGTCTGTGTCAGCCTGTTAGAGAGGAGAGGGTTACAGGTCATTGTCTGTGTCAGCCTGTTAGAGAGGAGAGTTACAGGTCATTATCTGTGTCAGCCTGTTGGAGAGGAGAGGGGAGGGTTACAGGTCATATTCTGTGTCAGCCTGTTAGAGAGGAGAGAGTAGAGTTACAGGTCATTGTCTGTGTCAGCCTGTTAGAGAGGAGAGAGGAGGGTTACAGGTTATTGTCTGTGTCAGCCTGTCAGAGAGAAGAGGGTGACAGGTCATATTCTGTGTCAGCCTGTTAGAGAGGAGAGGGGAGGGTTACAGGTCATTGTCTGTGTCAACCTTTTAGAGAGGAGGGTTACAGGTTATTGACTGTGTCAGCCTGTTAGAGAGGAGAGAGGAGGGTTACAGGTCATTGTCTGTGTCAGCCTGTTAGAGAGGAGAGGGGAGGGTTACAGGTCATTGTCTGTGTCAGCCTGTTAGAGAGGAGAGGGTTACAGGTCATTGTCTGTGTCAGCCTGTTAGAGAGGAGAGTTACAGGTCATTATCTGTGTCAGCCTGTTGGAGAGGAGAGGGGAGAGTTACAGGTCATTGTCTGTGTCAGCCTGTTAGAGAGGAGAGGGGAGGGTTATAGGTCATTGTTTTGTTTCAGCCTGTTAGAGAGGAGAGTTACAGTCCATTGTCTGTGTCAACCTGTTAGAGAGGAGAGAGGAGAGTTACAGGTCATTGTCTGTGTCAGCCTGTTAGAGAGGAGGGTTACAGGTTATTGTCTGTGTCAGCCTGTTAGAGAGGAGAGTTACAGTCCATTGTCTGTGTCAGCCTGTTAGAGAGGAGAGAGGAGAGTTACAGGTCATTGTCTGTGTCAGCCTGTTGGAGAGGAGAGGGGAGGGTTACAGGTCATATTCTGTGTCAGCCTGTTAGAGAGGAGAGGGGAGGGTTACAGGTCATTGTCTGTGTCAACCTTTTAAAGAGGAGGGTTACAGGTTATTGTCTGTGTCAGCCTGTTAGAGAGGAGAGAGGAGAGTTACAGGTCATTGTCTGTGTCAGCCTGTTAGAGAGGAGAGCTACAAGTCATATTCTGTGTCAGCCTGTTAGAGAGGAGAGAGGAGGGTTACAGGTCATTGTCTGTGTCAGCCTGTTAGAGAGGAGAGAGGAGGGTTACAGTTATTGTCTGTGTCAGCCTGTTAGAGAGGAGAGAGGAGGGTTACAGTTATTGTCTGTGTCAGCCTGTCAGAGAGGAGAGGGTGACAGGTCATAGTCTGTGTCAGCCTGTTAGAGAGGAGAGAGGAGGGTGACAGGTCATTGTCTGTGTCAGCCTGTTAGAGAGGAGAGTTTCAGGTCATTCTCTGTGTCAGCCTGTTAGAGAGCAGAGTTACAGGTCATTGTCTGTGTCAGCCTGTTAGAGAGGAGAGTTACAGGTCATTATCTGTGTCAGCCTGTTAGAGAGGAGAGTTACAGGTCATTATCTGTGTCAGCCTGTTAGAGAGGAGAGTTACAGGTCATTATCTGTGTCAGCCTGTTAGAGAGCAGAGAGGAGAGTTACAGGTCATTGTCTGTGTCAGCCTGTTAGAGAGGAGGGTTACAGGTCATTGTCTGTGTCAGCCTGTTGGAGAGGAGAGAGGAGGGTTACATGTCATTGTCTGTGTCAGCCTGTTAGAGAGGAGAGAGGAGAGGGGAGGGTTGCAGATACCAGCTTGATTTTCCAGAACTTTTCTAAATGTTTTCCAGAATTTCCAGTTGGAAGATTCCTGGAATAAGGAGGGAGTGAATCCTCCCTTTCTGGGTTTTTTTTAAAAATGTTTCTGGAATTTAGCAACCCTAATAGCAATGGGGTAGCTTTTGTAATTACACAAGTAGTGTAATAGTGACTGTTTCTTTTTCCTACCTGGTCAGGGTTGTGTAATAGAGGACAGTTGTCACACTGGTCACCCACTCTATCCATGTCAGTGTCCTTTTGGTCATTGTTGTACACGTACGGACAGTTGTCTTGCTCATTTGGGATTTCTAAAGGAAAGGGGAAATGGACAATGAGAAGGAAAATTGTAATATTGTGTGTGCAGGACTTATCTTAGGTAGTAATCTTAGATATTTGCTTGCATGTGGCATATATATAATATATATATATATATATTTTTTTAACCTTTATTTAACTAGGCAATACAGTTAAGAACAAATTATTATTTTCAATGACGGCCGAGAAACAGTGGGTTAACTGCCTGTTCAGGGGCATAACAACAGATTTGTACCTTGCCAGCTCGGGGATTTGAACTTACAACCTTCTGGTTACTGGTCCAATGCTCTAGCCACTAGGCTACCCTGCCGCCCCAAGAAGTGTATAAAAGTTAAGAGTTGAAGGAGCCTTTCCCCTGATATCACAATCCGTGCCATATAAGTTGCTAATGCTAATCAATCAGTTGATAGTTGAGGATGAAAAGATTAATCGCAAATCTGCCAGCTAGTCATTTCTTTGCATGATTTACTATCCTGCAATAATCCATGAAATATCTTCTTCGTACCAATTACCAATATTTTAAAGTACTGTTAAAGGGATACTTGGGGATTTTGGCAATGAGGCACATTATCTATCTCCCAGAGTCAGATGAACTTGTGGATAGCATTTATATGTCTTTGTTTCCAGTTTGAAGGAAGTTAGAGGAAGTTTCACAAGGCAATGCTAACTAGCGTTAGCACAATGACTAGAATGTTAGCAGATACCCATAGACGTCCAGCTATTGCGTTAACACTAGCTAGCAATTGAGCTAGCGCGAGTTAGCAACTTCCTTCAAACCGCATGCAAAGACATAAAAATGGTGTCGGCGAGTTCATCTGACTCTGGGGAAGGAGATAAATGATCCCTTTAAATAGAGGCATATAAAAGTTATGAGTTGAAGGAGCCTTTCCCCTGACTATAATATAACAGTGAAGCATATTCTTTAGTAATTTGGTCAGAAATAACTGGTACCATCTCCATCAATGTCGACAGCACAGGCATCTCCTTCGCCGTTGTGGTCAGTGTCAATCTGGGCAGGGTTGTGTTCGTAGGGACAGTTATCACAACGGTCACCCACATCATCTTTATCAAAGTCAAACTGTCTGGGGTTATACAGGAGAGGACAGTTGTCCTGAGGAGAGAGAATCAAAATGAGAATTATTAAAGCGTCCGTTGCTTGAAGAGGGCATTTGATTTCCTATTTAATTCATCTAAATACCCCGATGAAGGCATTTGCCGAAATGCGTTGGTTTTAACAATAAAACATTGACCCTTGAAGCAAACTTCTATTTTCAAACAGCTCTTACACTAAAAGGGCATTATCATAATTTTCAGAATTTCACACTTTCATTCCAACCTCATAGTGTGGAAATATATATATTAAAACAAAGGAAAATAATGCTTTGGACTTCACAGGGCCGTTAAAAAAAAGGTCTCCTACTCTCTCATCCACGATTGCATCATTGTCATCATCCTTGTCGCAAGCATCTCCCTGGCCGTCTTTGTCAATGTCCTCTTGTCCAGAGTTAGGCAGGTTGGGGCAGTTATCCTGTTAAAGATTGATAAAGAAATGGGAACAGTTTTAGAAATAGCCACAGGAAGAACTATCAACGAGTGACATACTGTAAGATTGGAAAAATATGGAAAATCTGCAGGTCTGGTATTGAGGATAAAAGTTTCCTGGACCTAGATTAAGCCTAGTCCTAGACTAAAGTGCATGCTCAATTGAAAATCTCAATTAAAACAAATTTTTATTCCAGGACTAATCCAGGAAGGTCTAGATTTAATCAAGGACTATGGACTAGGCTTAATGTGGCCCAGGAAACATAATGTTAGGGTCTGTTACCTTGCTGCAGTGATAGGTGGCGTTGGCGTCACACACCAGGTTCTGATTGGGCCATCCGTCTAGGTCAGAGTCCTCTCCACAGATGAAGCCATCCCCAGCATAGCCGATCCTACAATCACACTTATACATGGGGTCACTGAAGTGGCTAAGGTAGATACACTCAGCTGAACGGTGACAGTTGTGGGTCTTGTCTTTGCAGGGGTTCTCTGGCTCGCAAACCTAGAGAGATAGAGATGCGATAGAGAGAAAGAGAACAGTCTAAGAAGACCCCTCAGCCGGGGTATATTGGCCATATACCACACCCCCTCTGACCTCATTGCTTAAATAAACCATTTAGTTTTGTCTAATTTTGCATATTTTCATTTCCCAAGGAAGAACATGGTAAAAGTGCAGTAAATCAGAGTGTCAATCTCACCGTAAAGTGTGTTCTCAGATGTCATGTTATGTTATGTTATGTCACACTATGTGATGATATGCCATGTTATGTGATGTTATGTCATGTCTTTTCATGTTATGCCATATGTGAGGACTGAACTTCTGAACCTATATGCCCCCTGCTCTGCTCTGCCCTGACCCCTGTGCCCTGTGGATTCTGCTACAGTGTATTGTGTAGCTACAGCAAGAGAACACTTATGGCTACAGCTGTTATATCTCTATGGCTACAGCTGTTCATCTATAGGAAGTGAGTGGATGCCAGTGCATGAGCTCATACCATAACGTTACAACAGTGTTGCGTGATGACCAATAAGAACACATTTATTCCTTTAATCAGCTCTGGGATACAGAGGCGCTCAATGCCAGCTATGAGACAATTCCCTTTCCCCTTCCCTCAAATCAATTCGTAGGATGTTAGCCTCGGATGTTAGCCTCAGATCAGAGCAGGCCCAGTTTTTAAATGCCAGTGACAAGGTAGTAATTTACTAGGTAAGTTATGCAACATTAGGGCAGAGCAGATCTGGGTTCAAATATTATTTGAGATCATTCAAATACTTTTGAGTGTTTGTTATTGCCTGTCTGGAGTGCCAGAAGCGCAGGGTATGTACTTCTGTGATGACTCTATTGGTTCCATTGTGCCAGGTAAGCTCAATCAAGCCCTGATAGTATTCGAAATCATTTCAAATATTATGTGAACCCAGGTCTACTAGAAAGCAGAGCTATGTAGCGAAATGATTCAACTTCCCAACAGGATTCAGAGTTCTAAAGGAGAAACAATGTATGTATACCACAACAGACGTGGTGCCAGTGGTAATGACCTAACAAAGCATCATTAAAACATCACATATTTGTGGTTAGAGTGGAAACTGAGTGCTAAAATACACACCATCAGTTACACATACACGTTACTTTGTAAAGTTCCACACACTTAAAAGCTCTCATAGCAACTACCCACTCTACTAATACTGTAAACCAAGCCTCCTACCACTTCTACTAATACTGTAAACCAAGCCTCATACCAACTCTACTAATACTGTAAACCAAGCCTCATACCAACTCTACTAATACTGTAAACCAAGCCTCATACCAACTCTACTAATACTGTAAACCAAGCCACATACCACCTCTACTAATACTGTAAACCAAGCATAATACCACCTCTACTAATACTGTAAACCAAGCCTCATACCACCTCTACCAATACTGTAAACTAAGACTCCTACCACCTACCACTGCTACTAATACTGTAAACCAACCTCATACCACCTCTACTAATACTGTAAACCAAGCCTCCTACAACTGCTACTAATACTGTAAACCAAGCGTCCTACCACCTCTACTAATACTGTAAACCAAGCCTCATACCACCTACCACCTCTACTAATACTGTAAACCAAGCATCATACCACCTCTTATAATACTGTAAACCAAGCCTCCTACCACCTACCACTCCTACTAGTACTGTAAACCAAGCCTCCTACCACCGACCACTCCTACTAAAATTGAAAAACAAGCCTCCTACCACCTCTACTAATACTGTAAACCAAGCCTCATACCACCTCTACTAATACTGAAATCCAAGCCTCATACCACCTCTACTAATACTGTAAACCAAGCCACATACCACCTCTAATAATACTGTAAACCAAGCATAATACCACCTCTACTAATACTGTAAAGCAAGCCTCATACCAACTCTACCTCTACTGTAAACCAAGCCTCATACTACCTCTACTAATACTGTAAACCAAGACTCATACGACCTCAACTAATACTGAAAACCAAGCCTCATACCACCTCTACTAATACTGAAAACCAACTCATACCACCTCTACTAATACTGTAAACCAAGCCTCATACCACCTCTACTAATACTGTAAACCAAGCCAAATACCACCTCTAATAATACTGTAAACCAAGCATAATACCACCTCTACTAATACTGTAAACCAAGCATCATAACACCTCTACTAATACTGTAAACCAAGCATCATACCACCTCTACTAATACTGTAAACCAAGCCTCATACCACCTCTACTAATACTGTAAACCAAGCATCATACCACCTCTACTTATACTGTAAACCAACCTCATACCACCTCTACTAATACTGTAAACCAAGCCTCCTACCACCTACCACTGCTACTAATACTGTAAACCAAGCCTCCTACCACCTGTACTGATACTGTAAACCAGGCCTCATACCACCTCTACTAATACTGTAAACCAAGCTTCCTACCACCTACCACTGCTACTAATACTGCAAACCAAGCCTCATACCACCTCTACAAATACTGTAAAACAAGTCTCACACCACCTCTACTAATACTGTAAAGCAAGACTCATACCACCTCTGCTAATACTGTAAACCAAGCCTCCTACCACCTACCACCGCTACTAATACTGTAAACAGAGCCTTCATCCACCTACCACCGCTACTAATACTGTAAACCAAGCCGCATACCAACTCTACTACTACTGTAAACACAGCCTCATACCACCTACCACTGTTACGAATACTGTAAACCAAGCCTCATACCACTTCCACTATTACTGTAAACCAAGCCTCATACCACCTACCACCTACTAATACTGTAAACCAAGCCTCATACTACCTCTACTAATACTGTAAACCAAGCCTCATACCACCTCTACTAATACTGAAAACCAAGCCTCATACCACCTCTACTAATACTGAAAACCAAGCCTCATACCACCTCTACTAATACTGAAAACCAAGCCTCATACCACCTCTACTAATACTGTAAACCAAGCCACATACCACCTCTAATAATACTGTAAACCAAGCATAATACCACCTCTACTAATACTGTAAACCAAGCCTCATACCACCTCTACCAATACTGTAAACTAAGACTCCTACCAACTACCACTGCTACTAATACTGTAAACCAACCTCATACCACCTCTACTAATACTGTAAACCAAGCCTCCTACAACTGCTACTAATACTGTAAACCAAGCCTCCTACCACCTCTACTAATACTGTAAACCAAGCCTCATACCACCTACCACCTCTACTAATACTGTAAACCAAGCCTCAAACCACCTCTACGAATACTGTAAACCAAGCATCATACCACCTCTACTAATACTGTAAACCAAGCCACATACCACCTCTACTAATACTGTAAACCAAGCCTCCTACCACCTACCACTCTACTAATACTGTAAACCAAGCCTCCTACCACCTCTACTAATATTGTAAAAGCCTCAACCACTCAATACTGTAAACCAAGCCTACCACCTCTACTAATACTGTAAACCAAAACTACCTACCAATACCTACCACCACTACTAATACTAATACTGTAAACCAAGCCTCATACCAACTCTAATAATACTGTAAACCAAGCCTCCTACCACCAACTACTAATACTGTAAACCAAGCCTCCTACCACCTACTACTAATACTGTAAACCAAGCCTCATACCACCTCTACTAATACTGTAAACCAAGCCTCATACCACACTAATACTGTAAACCAAGCCTCATACACCTACAAATACTGTAAACAAGCATCATACCACCTCTACTATACTGTAAACCAACCTCAACCACCTACTAATACTGTAAACCAAGAGCATACCACCTCTACTATACTGTAAACCAACCATACCACCTCTACTAATACTGCCAAGCCTCCTACCAACTCTACTACTACTGTAAACACAGCCTCATACCACCTACCACTGCTACGAATACTGTAAACCAAGCCTCACACCACCTCTACTAACAATGTAAACCAAGAGTCATACTACCTCTACTAATATTGTAAACCAAGCATCATACCACCTCTACTTATACTGCAAACCAACCTCATACCACCTCTACTAATACTGTAAGCCAAGCCTCATACCACCTCTACTAATACTGTAAACCAAGCCTCATACCACCTACCACCTCTACTAATACTGTAAACCAAGCCTCAAACCACCTCTACTAATACTGTAAACCAAGTATCATACCACCTCTACTTATACTGTAAACCAAGCCTAACCTACAACAACATACCAACACTACAATACTGTAAACAGAGCCTCCATCCACCTACCACCCCTACTAATACTGTAAACCAAGCCGCATACCAACTCTACTACTACTGTAAACACAGCCTCATACCACCTACCACTGCTACTAATACTGTAAACCAAGCCTCACACCACCACCTCTACTAATACTGTAAACCAAGCCTCATACCACCTCTACTAATACTGTAAACCAAGCCTCATACCACCTCTACTAATACTGTAAACCAAGCCTCCTACCACCTCTACTAATACTGTAAACCAAGCCTCATACCACCTCTACTTATACTGTAAACCAAGCCTCATACAACCTCTACTAATACTGTAAACCAAGCTCATACCACTTCTACCAATACTGTAAACCAAGCCTCCTAATACTACCACTGCTACTAATAATGTTAACCAAACCTCATACAACCGACCACCTCTACTAATACTGTAAACCAAGCCTCATACCACCTCTACAAATACTGTAAACCAAGCCTCCTACCACCTCTACTAATACTGTAAACCAAACCTCATACAACCGACCACCTCTACTAATACTGTAAACCAAGCCTCATACCACCTCTACCAATACTGTAAACCAAGCCTCCTACTACCTACCACTGCTACTAATACTGTAAACCAAGCCTCCTACCACCTCTACTAATACTGTAAACCAAGCCTCATACCACCTCTACAAATACTGTAAACCAAGCCTCCTACCACCTCTACAAATACTGTAAGCCAATGCTCATACCACTTCTACTAATACTGTAAACCAAGCCACCTACCAACTACAACCGCTACTAATACTGTAAACCGAGCCTCATACCAACTCTACTAATACTGTAAACCAAGCCTCCTACCACCTACCACTCCTACTAATAATGTAAACCAAGCCTCCTACCACCTCTACTAATACTGTAAACCAAGCCTCATACCACCTCTACTAATACTGTAAACCAAGCCTCATACCACCTCTACTAATACTGTAAACCAAGCATAATACCACCTCTACTAATACTGTAAATCAAGCCTCATACCACCTCTACCAATACTGTAAACTAAGACTCCTACCAACTACCACTGCTACTAATACTGTAAACCAACCTCATACCACCTCTACTAATACTGTAAACCAAGCTTCCTACAACTGCTACTAATACTGTAAGCCAAGCCTCATACCACCTCTACTAATACTGTAAACCAAGCCTCATACCACCTCTACTAATACTGTAAACCAAGCCTCATACCACCTCTACTAACTGTAAACCAAGCCTCAAACCACCTCTACAAATACTGTAAACCAAGCATCATACCACCTCTAATAATACTGTAAACCAAATCTCCTACCACCTACCACTCCTACTAATACTGTAAACCAAGCCTCCTACCACCGACCACTCCTACTAATATTGTAAACCAAGACTCATACCACCTCTGCTAATACTGTAAACCAAGCCTGCTACCACCTACAACCGCTACTAATACTGTAAACCGAGCCTCATACCAACTCTACTAATACTGTAAACCAAGCCTCATACCAACTCTACTAATACTGTAAACCAAGCCTCCTACCACCTACCACTCCTACTAATAATGTAAACCAAGCCTCCTACCACCTCTACTAATAGTGTAAACCAAACCTCCATCCACCTACCACCGCTACTAATACTGTAAACCAAGCCGCATACCAACTCTACTAATACTGTAAACACAGCATCATACTACCTCTACTAATAATGTAAACCAAGACTCATACAACCTCTACTAGTAATGTAAACCAAGCCTCATACCACCTCTACTAATACTGTAAACCAAGCCTCATACCACCTCTACTAATACTGTAAACCAAGCCTCATACCACCTCTACTAATACTGTAAACCAAGCCTCATACCACCTCTACTTATACTGTAAACCAAGCCTCATACAACCTCTAATAATACTGTAAACCAAGCCTCATACCTCCTCTACCAATACTGTAAACCAAGCCTCCTAATACCTACCACTGCTACTAATAATGTTAACCAAACCTCATACAACCGACCACCTCTACTAATACTGTAAACCAAGCCTCATACCACCTCTACAAATACTGTAAACCAAGCCTCCTACCACCTCTACTAATACTGTAAACCAAACCTCATACAACCGACCACCTCTACTAATACTGTAAACCAAGCCTCATACCACCTCTACAAATACTGTAAACCAAGCCTCCTACCACCTCTACTAATACTGTAAACCAAACCTCATACAACCGACCACCTCTACTAATACTGTAAACCAAGCCTCATACCACCTCTACCAATACTGTAAACCAAGCCTCCTACTACCTACCACTGCTACTAATACTGTAAACCAAGCCTCCTACCACCTCTACTAATACTGTAAACCAAGCCTCATACCACCTCTACAAATACTGTAAACCAAGCCTCCTACCACCTCTACAAATACTGTAAGCCAATGCTCATACCACTTCTACTAATACTGTAAACCAAGCCTGCTACCATCTACAACCGCTACTAATACTGTAAACCGAGCCTCATACCAACTCTACTAATACTGTAAACCAAGCCTCCTACCACCTACCACTCCTACTAATAATGTAAACCAAGCCTCCTACCACCTCTACTAATACTGTAAACCAAGCCTCATACCACCTCTACTAATACTGTAAACCAAGCCACATACCACCTCTACTAATACTGTAAACCAAGCATAATACCACCTCTACTAATACTGTAAACCAAGCCTCATACCACCTCTACCAATACTGTAAACTAAGACTCCTACCACCTACCCTGCTACTAATACTGTAAACCAACCTCATACCACCTCTACTAATACTGTAAACCAAGCTTCCTACAACTGCTACTAATACTGTAAGCCAAGCCTCATACCACCTCTACTAATACTGTAAACCAAGCCTCAAACCACCTCTACAAATACTGTAAACCAAGCATCATACCACCTCTACTAATACTGTAAACCAAGCCTCAAACTACCTCAACGAAAACAAGCCTACTCTAAAACAAGCAAGCCTCATACCACCTCTAATAATACTGTAAACCAAATCTCCTACCACCTACCACTCCTACTAATACTGTAAACCAAGCCTCCTACCAAACCAACCACTCCTACTAATATTGTAAACCAAGACTCATACCACCTCAACTAATACTGCCAAGCCTCAACCACCTCTACTAATCCTGAAAACCAACTCATACCACCGCTACTAATACTGTAAACCACCTCATACCACCTCTACTAATACTGTAAACCAAGCCTCATACCACCTCTACTAATACTGTAAACCAAGCCTACCACCTCTACTAATACTGTAAACCAAGCCTCATACCACCTCTACTAATACTGTAAACCAAGCCTCCATACCAAAACTAATACCACCTACTAATACTGTAAACCAAGCCTCCTACCACCTACCACCTCTACTAATACTGTAAACCAAGCCTCATACCACCTCTACTAATACTGTAAACCAAACCTCATCCACCTACCACCTCTACTAATACTGTAAACCAAGCCTCCTACATACCAACTCTACTAATACTGTAAACCAAGCATCATACCACCTCTACTAATACTGTAAACCAAGCCTCATACCACCTCTACTAATACTGTAAACCAAGCCACCACCTCATAATACTGAAAACCAAGCCCACCTCTACTAATACTGTAAACCAAGCCTCATACCACACCACTCTACTAATAATGTAAACCAAGCCTCATACCACCTCTACTAATACTGTAAACCAAGCCTCATACCACCTCTACTAATACTGTAAACCAAGCCTCATACCACCTCTACTAATACTGTAAACCAAGCCTCATACCACCTCTACTAATACTGTAAACCAAGCCTCATACCACCTACCTGTAAACTCCTACCACTACTATACTGTAAACCAAGCCTCATACCACCTCTACTAATACTGTAAACCAAGCCTCCTACAACTGCTACTAATACTGTAAACCAAGCCTCCTACCACCTCTACTAATACTGTAAACCAAGCCTCATACCACCTCTTATAATACTGTAAACCAAGCCTCATACCACCTACCACTCCTACTAGTACTGTAAACCAAGCCTCCTACCACCTACCACTCCTACTAAAATTGAAAAACAAGCCTCCTACCAACTCTACTAATACTGTAAACCAAGCCTCATACCACCTCTAATAATACTGTAAACCAAGCCTCATACCACCTCTACTAATACTGTAAACCAAGCCTCCTACCACCTACCACTGCTACTAATACTGTAAACCAAGCCTCCTACCACCTCTACTAATACTGTAAACCAAGCCTCATACCACCCACTACTAATACTGTAAACCAAGCCTCCTACCCTACCTCTACTAATACTGTAAACCAAGCCTCATACCACCTCTACTAATACTGTAAACCAAGCCTCATACCTACAAATACTGTAAACTACTACAAATACTGTAAACCAAGCCTCATACCACCTCTACTAATACTGTAAACCAAACCTCATACAACCGACCACCTCTACTAATACTGTAAACCAAGCCTCATACCACCTCTACTAATACTGTAAACCAAGCCTCATACCACCACCTGCTACTAATACTGTAAACCAAGCCTCCTACCACCTCTACTAATACTGTAAACCAAGCCTCATACCACCTCTACAAATACTGTAAACCAAGCCTCCCACCACCTCTACTAATACTGTAAACCAAGCCTCTACCACTACAACCGCTACTAATACTGTAAACCAAGCCTCATACCACCACTCTACTAATACTGTAAACCAAGCCTCATACCACCTCTACTAATACTGTAAACCAAGCCTCATACCACCTCTACTAATACTGTAAACCAAGCCTCCTACCACCTCTACTAATACTGTAAACCAAGCCTCATACCACCTCTACTAATACTGTAAACCAAGCCACATACCACCTCTACTAATACTGTAAACCAAGCATAATACCACCTCTACTAATACTGTAAACCAAGCCTCATACCACCTCTACCAATACTGTAAACTAAGACTCCTACCACCTACCACTGCTACTAATACTGTAAACCAACCTCACACCACCTCTACTAATACTGTAAACCAAGCCTCCTACAACTGCTACTAATACTGTAAACCAAGCCTCCTACCACCTCTACTAATACTGTAAACCAAGCCTCATACCACCTCTTATAATACTGTAAACCAAGCCTCCTACCACCTACCACTCCTACTAGTACTGTAAACCAAGCCTCCTACCACCGACCACTCCTACTAAAATTGAAAAACAAGCCTCCTACCAACTCTACTAATACTGTAAGCCAAGCCTCATACCACCTCTACTAATACTGTAAACCAAGCCTCATACCACCTCTACTAATACTGAAAACCAAGCCTCATACCACCTCTACTAATACTGTAAACCAAGCCACATACCACCTCTACCTCTACTGGAAACCAAGCCTCATACTACCTCTACTAATACTGTAAACCAAGACTCATACGACCTCAACTAATACTGAAAACCAAGCCTCATACCACCTCTACTAATCCTGAAAACCAACTCATACCACCTCTACTAATACTGTAAACCAAGCCTCATACCACCTCTACTAATACTGTAAACCAAGCCAAATACCACCTCTAATAATACTGTAAACCAAGCATAATACCACCTCTACTAATACTGTAAACCAAGCCTCATACCACCTCTACTAATACTGTAAACCAAGCCAAATACCACCTCAACTAATACTGAAAACCAAGCATAATACCACCTCTACTAATACTGTAAACCAAGCATCATAACACCTCTACTAAAACTGTAAACCAAGCATCATACCACCTCTACTAATACTGTAAACCAAGCCTCATACCACCTCTACTAATACTGTAAACCAACCCCACCTACCACCTCTACTAATACTGTAAACCAAGCCTCCTACCACCTCTAATAATACTGTAAACCAAGCATAATACCACCTCTACTAATACTGTAAACCAAGCCTCATACCACCTCTACTAATACTGTAAACCAAGCCAAATACCACCTCAACTAATACTGAAAACCAAGCATAATACCACCTCTACTAATACTGTAAACCAAGCATCATAACACCTCTACTAAAACTGTAAACCAAGCATCATACCACCTCTACTAATACTGTAAACCAAGCATCATAACACCTCTACTAAAACTGTAAACCAAGTATCATACCACCTCTACTAATACTGTAAACCAAGCCTCATACCACCTCTACTAATACTGTAAACCAAGCCAAATACCACCTCAACTAATACTGAAAACCAAGCATAATACCACCTCTACCAATACTGTAAACTAAGACTCCTACCACTGCTACTAATACTGTAAACCAACCTCACACCACCTCTACTAATACTGTAAACCAAGCCTCCTACAACTGCTACTAATACTGTAAACCAAGCCTCCTACCACCTCTACTAATACTGTAAACCAAGCCTCATACCACCTCTTATAATACTGTAAACCAAGCCTCCTACCACCTACCACTCCTACTAGTACTGTAAACCAAGCCTCCTACCACCGACCACTCCTACTAAAATTGAAAAACAAGCCTCCTACCAACTCTACTAATACTGTAAGCCAAGCCTCATACCACCTCTAATAATACTGTAAACCAAGCCTCATACCACCTCTACCAATACTGTAAACCAAGCCTCCTACTACCTACCACTGCTACTAATACTGTAAACCAAGCCTCCTACCACCTCTACTAATACTGTAAACCAAGCCTCATACCACCTCTACCAATACTGTAAACCAAGCCTCCTACTACCTACCACTGCTACTAATACTGTAAACCAAGCCTCCTACCACCTCTACTAATACTGTAAACCAAACCTCATACAACCGACCACCTCTACTAATACTGTAAACCAAGCCTCATACCACCTCTACAAATACTGTAAACCAAGCCTCATACCACCTCTACAAATACTGTAAACCAAGCCTCCTACCACCTCTACTAATACTGTAAACCAAACCTCATACAACCGACCACCTCTACTAATACTGTAAACCAAGCCTCATACCACCTCTACCAATACTGTAAACCAAGCCTCCTACCTACCACTGCTACTAATACTGTAAACCAAGCCTCCTACCACCTCTACTAATACTGTAAACCAAGCCTCCTACCACCTCTACTAATACTGTAAACCAAGCCTCCTACCACCTCTACAAATACTGTAAACCAAGCCTCCTACCACCTCTACAAATACTGTAAGCCAATGCTCATACCACTTCTACTAATACTGTAAACCAAGCCTGCATATCTACAACCGCAAATACTGTAAACCGACCTCATACCAACTCTACTAATACTGTAAACCAAGCCTCATACCACCTCTACTAATACTGTAAACCAAGCCTCCTACCACCTACCAATAATGTAAACCAAGCCTCCTACCACCTCTACTAATACTGTAAACCAAGCCTCATACCACCTCTACTAATACTGTAAACCAAGCCACATACCACCTCTACTAATACTGTAAACCAAGCATAATACCACCTCTACTAATACTGTAAACCAAGCCTCATACCACCTCTACCAATACTGTAAACTAAGACTCCTACCACCTACCACTGCTACTAATACTGTAAACCAACCTCACACCACCTCTACTAATACTGTAAACCAAGCCTCCTACAACTGCTACTAATACTGTAAACCAAGCCTCCTACCACCTCTACTAATACTGTAAACCAAGCCTCATACCACCTCTTATAATACTGTAAACCAAGCCTCCTACCACCTACCACTCCTACTAGTACTGTAAACCAAGCCTCCTACCACCGACCACTCCAACTAAAATTGAAAAACAAGCCTCCTACCAACTCTACTAATACTGTAAGCCAAGCCTCATACCACCTCTACTAATACTGTAAACCAAGCCTCATACCACCTCTACTAATACTGAAAACCAAGCCTCATACCACCTCTACTAATACTGTAAACCAAGCCTCATACCAACTCTACCTCTACTGGAAACCAAGCCTCATACTACCTCTACTAATACTGTAAACCAAGACTCATACGACCTCAACTAATACTGAAAACCAAGCCTCATACCACCTCTACTAATACTGAAAACCAACTCATACCACCTCTACTAATACTGTAAACCAAGCCTCATACCACCTCTACTAATACTGTAAACCAAGCCAAATACCACCTCTAATAATACTGTAAACCAAGCATAATACCACCTCTACTAATACTGTAAACCAAGCCTCATACCACCTCTACTAATACTGTAAACCAAGCCAAATACCACCTCAACTAATACTGAAAACCAAGCATAATACCACCTCTACTAATACTGTAAACCAAGCATCATAACACCTCTACTAAAACTGTAAACCAAGCATCATACCACCTCTACTAATACTGTAAACCAAGCCTCATACCACCTCTACTTATACTGTAAACCAACCTCATACCACCTACCACCTCTACTAATACTGTAAACCAAGCCAAATACCACCTCTAATAATACTGTAAACCAAGCATAATACCACCTCTACTAATACTGTAAACCAAGCCTCATACCACCTCTACTAATACTGTAAACCAAGCCAAATACCACCTCAACTAATACTGAAAACCAAGCATAATACCACCTCTACTAATACTGTAAACCAAGCATCATAACACCTCTACTAAAACTGTAAACCAAGCATCATACCACCTCTACTAATACTGTAAACCAAGCATCATACCACCTCTACTAATACTGTAAACCAAGCATCATACCACCTCTACTAATACTGTAAACCAAGCCTCATACTCTACTAATACTGTAAACCAAGCCAAATACCACCTCTACTAATACTGTAAACCAAGCCTAATACCACCTCTACTAATACTGTAAACCAAGCATCATAACACCTCTACTAATACTGTAAACCAAGCCTCATACCACCTCTACTAATACTGTAAACCAAGCCTCCTACCACCTACCACTGCTACTAATACTGTAAACCAAGCCTCCTACCACCTGTACTGATACTGTAAACCAGGCCTCATACCACCTCTACTAATACTGTAAACCAAGCTTCCTACCACCTACCACTGCTACTAATACTGCAAACCAAGCCTCATACCACCTCTACAAATACTGTAAAACAAGTCTCACACCACCTCTACTAATACTGTAAAGCAAGGCTCATACCACCTCTGCTAATACTGTAAACCAAGCCTCCACCTACCACCTCTACTAATACTGTAAACCAAGCCTCCTACCATCTACCACCGCTACTAATACTGTAAACCGAGCCTTACCAACTCTACCAATACTGTAAACCAAGCCTCATACCACCTCTACTAATACTGTAAACCAAGCCTCCTACCACCTACCACTCCTACTAATAATGTAAACCAAGCCTCCTACCACCTCTACTAATACTGTAAACCAAGCCTCATACCACCTCTACTAATACTGTAAACCAAGCACATACCACCTCTACTAATACTGTAAACCAAGCATAATACCACCTCTACTAATACTGTAAACCAAGCCTCCTACCACCTACCACCGCTACTAATACTGTAAACAAGCCTTCATCCACCTACCACCGCTACTAATACTGTAAACCAAGCCTCATACCAACTCTACTACTACTGTAAACCAAGCCTCATACCACCTACCACTGCTACTAATACTGTAAACCAAGCCTCATACCACCTCTACTACTACTGTAAACCAAGCCTCATACCAACTCTACCTCTACTGGAAACCAAGCCTCATACTACCTCTACTAATACTGTAAACCAAGCCTCATACCACCTCTACTAATATACTGAAAACCAAGCCTCATACCACCTCTACTAATACTGTAAACCAAACCACCTCTACTAATACTGTAAACCAAGCCTACCACCTCTACTAATACTGTAAACCAAGCCTAATACCACCTCTACCAATACTGTAAACCAAGCCTCATACCACCTCTACCAATACCAAACTGCTCCTACCAACTACCACTGCTACTAATACTGTAAACCAACCTCATACCAACTCTACTAATACTGTAAACCAAGCCTCTACAACTGCTACTAATACTGTAAACCAAGCCTCCTACCACCTCTACTAATACTGTAAACCAAGCCCTCATACCACCTACCATACTAATACTGTAAGCCAAGCCTCATACCACCTCTACTAATACTGTAAACCAAGCCTCAAACCACCTCTACTAATACTGTAAACCAAGCATCATACCACCTCTAATAATACTGTAAACCAAACCTCCTACCACCTACCACTCCTACTAATACTGTAAACCAAGCCTCCGACCACTCCTACTAATATTGTAAAGCAAGACTCATACCACCTCTGCTAATACTGTAAACCAAAACTCCTACCACCTACCACCACTACTAATACTGTAAACCAACCTCATACCAACTCTAATAATACTGTAAACCAAGCCTCCTACCACTGCTACTAATACTGTAAACCAAGCCTCCTACCACCTCTACTAACACTGTAAACCAAGCCTCATACCACCTCTACTAATACTGTAAACCAAGCCTCATACCACAACCACCTAACACTACAAATACTGTAAACAGAGCCTCCATCAACCTACCAACACTACTAATACTGTAAACCAAGCCGCATACAAACTCTACTACTACTGTAAACACAGCCTCATACCACCTACCACTGCTACGAATACTGTAAACAGAGCCTCACACCACCTCTACTAACAATGTAAACCAAGAGTCATACTACCTCTACTAATATTGTAAACCAAGCATCATACCACCTCTACTTATACTGCAAACCAACCTCATACCACCTCTACTAATACTGTCAACCAAGCCTCATACCAAATCTACTAATACTGTAAACCAAGCCTCCTACCACCTACCACCTCTACTAATACTGTAAGCCAAGCCTCATACCACCTCTACTAATACTGTAAACCAAGCCTCATACCACCTCTACTAATACTGTAAACCAAGCCTCATACCACCTCTACTAATACTGTAAACCAAGCCTCATACCACCTCTACTAATACTGTAAACCAAGCCTCATACCAACTCCACTAATACTGTAAACCAAGCCTCCGACCACCGCTACAAATACTGTAAACACAGCCTCATATCACCTGCTACCTCTACTAACACTGTAAACCAAGCCTCATACCACCTACTACCTCAACTAATACTGTAAACCAAGACTCATACTACCTCTACTAATACTGAAAACCAAGCCTCATACCAGCTCTACTAATACTGTAAAACAAGCCTCATACTACCTCTACTAATAATGTAAACCAAGACTCATACGATCTCTACTAATACTGTAAACCAAGCCTCATACCACCTACCACCTCTACTAATACTGTAAACCAAGCACCATACCACCTCTACTAATACTGTAAATCAAGCATCATACCACCTCTACTAATACTGTAAACCAAGCGTCATACCACAGCTACTACAAATGTAAACCAAGCATCATACCACCTCTACTTATACTGTAAACCAAGCATCATACCACCTCTAATAATACTGTAAACCAAGCATCATACCACCTCTAATAATACTGTAAACCAAGGCTCCTACCACCTACCACTCCTACTAATATTGTAAACCAAGCCTCCTACCACCTCTACTAATACTGTAAACCAAGACTCATACCACCTCTACTAATACTGTAAACCAAGTCTCATACCAGCTCTACTAATACTGTAAAACAAGCCTCATACTACCTCTACTAATAATGTAAACCAAGACTCATACGATCTCTACTAATACTGTAAACCAAGCCTCATACCACCTCTACTAACACTGTAAAACCAAGCCTCATACCACCTCTACTAATACTGTAAACCAAGCACCATACCACCTCCACTAATACTGTAAACCAAGCATCATACCACCTCTACTAAAACAGTAAACCAAGCGTCATACCACAGCTACTACAAATGTAAACCAAGCATCATACCACCTCTACTTATACTGTAAACCAACCTCATACCACCTCTACTAATACTGTAAACCAAGCATCATACCACCTCTACTAATACTGTAAACCAAGCATCATACCACCTCTAATAATAGTGTAAACCAAGGCTCCTACCACCTACCACTCCTACTAATATTGTAAACCAAGCCTCCTACCACCTCTACTAATACTGTAAACCAAGACTCATACCACCTCTACTAATACTGAAAACCAAGCCTCATACCAGCTCTACTAATACTGTAAAACAAGCCTCATACTACCTCTACTAATAATGTAAACCAAGCCTCCTACCACCTCTACTAATACTGTAAACCAAGCCACATACCAGCTCTACTAATACTGTAAACCAAGCCTCCTACCACCTCTACCAATACTGTAAACCAAGCCTCATAACAGCTCTACTAATACTGTAAACCAAGCCTCATACCAACTCTACTAATACTGTAAACCAAGTATCATACCACCTCTACTTATACTGTAAACCAAGCATAATACCACCTCTACTAATACTGTAAACCAAGCCTCATACCACCTCTACCAATACTGTAAACCAAGCCTCATACCACCTCTACTAATACTGTAAACCAAGCCTCATACCAACTCTACTAATACTGTAAACCAAGCCTCATACCACCTCTACTTATACTGTAAACCAAGCATAATACCACCTCTACTAATACTGTAAACCAAGCCTCATACCACCTCTACCAATACTGTAAACCAAGCCTCATACCACCTCTACTAATACTGTAAACCAAGCATAATACCACCTCTACTTATACTGTAAACCAAGCCTCATACCACCTCTACCAATACTGTAAACCAAGCCTCCTACTACCTACCACTGCTACTAATACTGTAAACCAAGCCTCCTACCACCTCTACTAAAAATGTAAACCAAGCATCATACAACCTCTACTTATACTGTAAACCAACCTCATACCACCTCTACAAATACTGTAAACCAAGCCTCACACCACCTCTACTCATACTGTAAACCAAGCCTCATACCACCTCTACTAATACTGTAAACCAAGCCTCATACCACCTACCAACACGACAAATACTGTAAACCAAGCCTCATACCACCTCTACTAATACTGTAAACCAAGCACCATACCACCTCTACTAATACTGTAAACCAAGCATCATACCACCTCTACTAAAACTGTAAACCAAGCGTCAAACCACAGCTACTACAAATGTAAACCAAGCATCATACCACCTCTACTTATACTGTAAACCAACCTCATACCACCTCTACTTATACTGTAAACCAACCTCATAACACCTCTACTAATACTGTAAACCAAGCATCATACCACCTCTACTAATACTGTAAACCAAGCATCATACCACCTCTAATAATAGTGTAAACCAAGGCTCCTACCACCTACCACTCCTACTAATATTGTAAACCAAGCCTCCTACCACCTCTACTAATACTGTAAACAAAGACTCATACCACCTCTACTAATACTGAAAACCAAGCCTCATACCAGCTCTACTAATACTGTAAAACAAGCCTCATACTACCTCTACTAATAATGTAAACCAAGCCTCCTACCACCTCTACTAATACTGTAAACCAAGCCTCATACCACCTCTACTAATACTGTAAAACAAGCATAATACCACCTCTACTAATACTGTAAAACAAGCATAATACCACCTCTACTAATACTGTAAACCAAGCCTCATACCACCTCTACTAATACTGTAAACCAAGCCTCTTACTACCTACCACTGCTACTAATACTGTAAACCAAGCCTCCTACCACCTCTACTAATACTGTAAGCCAAGCATCATACCACCTCTACTAATACTGTAAACCAAGCCTCAAACCAACTCTACTAATACTGTAAACCAAGCCTCATACCACCTCTACTTATACTGTAAGCCAAGCATAATACCACCTCTACTAATACTGTAAACCAAGCCTCATACCACCTCTACCAATACTGTAAACCAAGCCTCATACCACCTCTACTAATACTGTAAACCAAGCCTCATACCAACTCTACTAATACTGTAAACCAAGTATCATACCACCTCTACTTATACTGTAAACCAAGCATAATACCACCTCTACTAATACTGTAAACCAAGCCTCATACCACCTCTACCAATATTGTAAACCAAGCCTCATACCACCTCTACTAATACTGTAAACCAAGCATAATACCACCTCTACTTATACTGTAAACCAAGCCTCATACCACCTCTACCAATACTGTAAACCAAGCCTCCTACTACCTACCACTGCTACTAATACTGTAAACCAAGCCTCCTACCACCTCTACTAAAAATGTAAACCAAGCATCATACAACCTCCACTTATACTGTAAACCAACCTCATACCACCTCTACAAATACTGTAAACCAAGCCTCACACCACCTCTACTCATACTGTAAACCAAGCCTCATACCACCTCTACTAATACTGTAAACCAAGCCTCATACCACCTACCAACACGACAAATACTGTAAACCAAGCCTCATACCACCTCTACTAATACTGTAAACCAAGCACCATACCACCTCTACTAATACTGTAAACCAAGCATCATACCACCTCTACTAAAACTGTAAACCAAGCGTCATACCACAGCTACTACAAATGTAAACCAAGCATCATACCACCTCTACTTATACTGTAAACCAACCTCATACCACCTCTACTTATACTGTAAACCAACCTCATACCACCTCTACTAATACTGTAAACCAAGCATCATACCACCTCTACTAATACTGTAAACCAAGCATCATACCACCTCTAATAATAGTGTAAACCAAGGCTCCTACCACCTACCACTCCTACTAATATTGTAAACCAAGCCTCCTACCACCTCTACTAATATTGTAAACAAAGACTCATACCACCTCTACTAATACTGAAAACCAAGCCTCATACCAGCTCTACTAATACTGTAAAACAAGCCTCATACTACCTCTACTAATAATGTAAACCAAGCCTCCTACCACCTCTACTAATACTGTAAACCAAGCCTCATACCACCTCTACTAATACTGTAAAACAAGCATAATACCACCTCTACTAATACTGTAAACCAAGCATAATACCACCTCTACTAATACTGTAAACCAAGCCTCATACCACCTCTACTAATACTGTAAACCAAGCCTCTTACTACCTACCACTGCTACTAATACTGTAAACCAAGCCTCCTACCACCTCTACTAATACTGTAAACCAAGCCTCATACCACCTCTACTAATACTGTAAACCAAGCCTCATACCACCTCTACCAATACAGTAAACCAAGCCTCCTACTACCTACCACTGCTACTAATACTGTAAACCAAGCCTCCTACCACCTCTACTAAAAATGTAAACCAAGCATCATACCACCTCTACAAATACTGTAAACCAAGCCTCACACCACCTCTACTCATACTGTAAACCAAGCCTCATACCACCTCTACTAATACTGTAAACCAAGCCTCATACCACCTACCAACACGACAAATACTGTAAACCAAGCCTCATACCATCTCTACTAATACTGTAAACCAAGCACCATACCACCTCTACTAATACTGTAAACCAAGCCTCCTACCAACTCTACTAATACTGTAAACCAAGTATCATACCACCTCTACTTATACTGTAAACCATGCATAATACCACCTCTACTAATACTGTAAACCAAGCCTCATACCACCTCTACCAATACTGTAAACCAAGCCTCATACCACCTCTACTAATACTGTAAACCAAGCCTCATACCAACTCTACTAATACTGTAAACCAAGTATCATACCACCTCTACTTATACTGTAAACCAAGCATAATACCACCTCTACTAATACTGTAAACCACGCCTCCTACTACCTACCACTGCTACTAATACTGTAAACCAAGCCTCCTACCACCTCTACTAATACTGTAAACCAAGCCTCATACCACCTCTACTAATACTGTAAACCAAGCCTCCTACCACCTCTACTAATACTGTAAACCAAACCTCATACAACCGACCACCTCTACTAATACTGAAAACCAAGCCTCATACCACCTCTACAAATACTGTAAACCAAGCCTCCTACCACCTCTACTAATACTGTAAACCAAACCTCATACCACCTACCACCTCTACTAATACTGTAAACCAAGCATCATACCACCTCTATTAAAACTGTAAACCAAGCGTCATACCACAGCTACTACAAATGTAAACCAAGCATCATACCACCTCTACTTATACTGTAAACCAACCTCATACCACCTCTACTAATACTGTAAACCAAGCATCACACCACCTCTACTAATACTGTAAACCAAGCATCATACCACCTCTAATAATAGTGTAAACCAAGGCTCCTACCACCTACCACTCCTACTAATATTGTAAACCAAGCCTCCTACCACCTCTACTAATACTGTAAACCAAGACTCATACCACCTCTACTAATACTGAAAACCAAGCCTCATACCAACTCTAATACTGTAAACCAAGTATCATACCACCTCTACTTATACTGTAAACCAAGCATAATACCACCTCTACTAATACTGTAAACCAAGCCTCATACCACCTCTACTAATACTGTAAACCAAGCCTCTTACTACCTACCACTGCTACTAATACTGTAAACCAAGCCTCCTACCACCTCTACTAATACTTTAAACCAAGCATCATACCACCTCTACTAATACTGTAAACCAAGCCTCATACAAACTCTACTAATACTGTAAACCAAGTATCATACCACCTCTACTAATATTGTAAAACAAGCCTCATACTACCTCTACTAATAATGTAAACCAAGCCTCCTACCACCTCTACTAATACTGTAAACCAAGCCTCATACCACCTCTACTAATACTGTAAACCAAGCCTCATACCAACTCTAATACTGTAAACCAAGTATCATACCACCTCTACTTATACTGTAAACCAAGCATAATACCACCTCTACTAATACTGTAAACCAAGCCTCATACCACCTCTACTAATACTGTAAACCAAGCCTCTTACTACCTACCACTGCTACTAATACTGTAAACCAAGCCTCCTACCACCTCTACTAATACTTTAAACCAAGCATCATACCACCTCTACTAATACTGTAAACCAAGCCTCATACCAACTCCACTAATACTGTAAACCAAGTATCATACCACCTCTACTTATACTGTAAACCAAGCATAATACCACCTCTACTAATACTGTAAACCAAGCCTCCTACCACCTCTACTAATACTGTAAACCAAGCCTCATACCACCTCTACTAATACTGTAAACCAAGCGTCCTACCACCTTTACAAATACTGTAAACCAAGCCTCATACCACCTTTACAAATACTGTAAACCAAGCCTCCTACCACCTCTACTAATACTGTAAACCAAGCCTCATACCACCTCTACTAATACTGTAAACCAAGCTTCATACCACCTCTACTAATACTGTAAACCAAGTATCATACCACCTCTACTAATACTGTAAACCAAGCCTCCTACAACCTCTACTAATACTGCAAACCAAGCCTCACACCACCTCTTCTAATACTGTAAACCAAGCGTCATACCACCTTGTGACGTAGAAGTCCGTCACTGGCCGCGGGCAGCATTTGGTTCTTTAACGCACACACATATTCATCACTCCTCCCTGCGCCATTATAAGATAAGTTAACAATGTGGGTCGACACACAAATTAACTTCTGTCTCGGTGCATGCATTTCACACTTGTCAATGTTCATATTTGAGAGATACAATAATTATTATACTTATCAATGTTGTGGGTGAGCGCATTGTTTGTTTGTTCTGTTCCTCTCTCTCCATCTCTGTAGCTTCCGGGTATGCTGGAAAAGGACCCGAGCTAAGGGAATTGGGTTGGCTTTATAGTGCCTGTCCCAAATGGCTCATTAATGCATATGGGCATATTGAAAGATATTGTCAGTAGTGATGTAATGTTGTAAATGTTATGTTGTGATATTGTTTAAAACCGTGTTGCATTGTATATCCTTTAGTATGTTTAGTTCATGGAAAATGTAGGTTTGTATTGTTAAGTGATTAATTAATTAGGGTTAATTGTTCTGAGGGGAGGGGCTAGCCCTACAAAAGGAGCCTCTCTTTCAGTCATGGAGAGGCAGTTTGGATTGAGCTGTGGATGGGGCAGCATTGTTTTTAAGCTGTCCCATAAGGTAGACGTTGATGGCAGTACTGTTGTTTTTTTTGTTCTGGAATCACTTGTAAATAAACACCTTTGCACAGAAGAACTTTTGCGGTTCCGCCATCTTTTTATTTTGATAGAGGTTAGGTTATCCAGTTTAGCCTTCTGGCCTACTCTACGTGACACACCTCTTCTAATACTGTAAACCAAGCCTCATACCACCTCTACTAATACTGTAAACCAAGTGTGGACGGACCACCAGAGGGCAGGCTGGGCTCACGGATAGTAGCCCAACAAGGCATGGGAGACAAGGTAACCAGAGGCAATTAAGCACAGCTGACGGTACTAATGACATACTCTCCTTCCCCTATAAGAGAGAGAATGCAGCAGAGAGGAAGGGGAAAACTATCTCTGGGAGAGAGAAGCTATCCAGGAAGAACCACTAAGATGGTGACAATCCCGTGACTTTTTGTTGTAGTTTAAAGATAATCCTATTGTGTTCCTGTTTCATCTGGAGAAGAAGATGTATGTTTTTCCTTGATTATGTTGGAATGTTTTTGTTGACCAAATGCCCTCAATAGAGAACTGTGTTCAATCAAGAAAACCTACTCCTGACTCGTTTATTCCACCTTCCCGCTTTAGAGTGACGCCCAATTACTTGGTCCGCTCACACAAGCCTCATACCACCACTACTAATACTGTAAACCAAGCCTCCTACCACCACTACTAATACTGTAAACCAAGCCTCCTACCACCACTACTAATACTGTAAACCAAGCCTCATACCACCACTACTAATACTGTAAACCAAGCCTCCTACCACCTCTACTAATACTGTAAACCAAGCCTCCTACCACCACTACTAATACTGTAAACCAAGCATCATACCACCTCTACTAATACTGTAAACCAAGCCTCATACCACCTCTACTAATACTGTAAACCAAGCCTCCTACCACCACTACTAATACTGTAAACCAAGCCTCATACCACCTCTACTAATACTGTAAACCAAGCATCATACCACCTCTACTAATACTGTAAACCAAGCCTCATACCACCTCTACTAATACTGTAAACCAAGCCTCATACCACCTCTACTAATACTGTAAACCAAGCACCATACCACCTCTACTAATACTGTAAACCAAGCACCATACCACCTCTACTAATACTGTAAACCAAGCATCATACCACCTCTACTAATACTGTAAACAAAGCTTCATACCACCTCTACTAATACTGTAAACCAAGCATCATACCACCACTACTAATACTGTAAACCAAGCCTCCTACCACCTCTACTAATACTGTAAACCAAGCCTCCTACCACCACTACTAATACTGTAAACCAAGCCTCCTACCACCACTACTAATACTGTAAACCAAGCCTCATACCACCACTACTAATACTGTAACCCAAGCCTCCTACCACCACTACTAATACTGTAAACCAAGCCTCCTACCACCACTACTAATACTGTAAACCAAGCCTCCTACCACCACTACTAATACTGTAAACCAAGCCTCATACCACCACTACTAATACTGTAAACCAAGCCTCCTACCACCACTACTAATACTGTAAACAAAGCCTCATACCACTAGTACTAATACGCTGCCTAAAGAATACACTTGGTCTAAAACCGATATAGAGTGGCACAGACGTACCTGTTTGTTCTTGCTGGCAGCCTCCACCCCCACACCGAAGGGCTGTGTTCCCTTGTAGCGGGGTGGGCAGGCCAGACAGTGGAACCCTGGGTCTGTGTTGACGCAGCGCAATGCTCCACCAGCTTTAAAGCAGACATCTGACACAATGTCACACTGAGAAGGGGAAAAAACATATCAAATCAATGAATTAATCAGTTCATCAGTCAGAAAGCAGAGCCCATGATCTATCAGAGCCCATGTCACACTGAGCAGGAAGATGGTCAGATCAATCAATCATTCATATTGATCTATCAGAGTCCATGTCACACTGAGGAGGAAGAGGGTCAGATCAATCAATCATTCATATTGATCTGTCAGAGCCCATGTCACACTGAGGAGGAAGAGGGTCAGATCAATCAATCATTCATATTGATCTATTAGAGCCCATGTCACACTGAGGAGGAAGAGGGTCAGATCAATCAATCATTCATATTGATCTGTCAGAGCCCATGTCACACTGAGGAGGAAGAGGGTCAGATCAATCAATCATATTGAACTATCAGAGCACATGTCACACTGAGGAGGAAGAGGGTCAGATCAATCAATCATTCATATTGATCTGTCAGAGCCCATGTCACACTGAGGAGGAAGAGGGTCAGATCAATCAATCAATCATATTGATCTATCAGAGCCCATGTCACACTGAGGAGGAAGAGGGTCAGATCAATCAATCAATCATATTGATCTATCAGAGCCCATGTCACACTGAGGAGGAAGAGGGTCAGATCAATCAATCAATCATATTGATCTATCAGAGCCCATGTCACACTGAGGAGGAAGAGGATCAGAAGTAGGGTCAGATTATAAAAGGGTAACAGGTCAAGACTATGAATGAGTTCAGGATGAACTAATGGTTAGAGTTAGGCATAGCCTGGTGACCTACATTATTTAGGGCTATGATTAGAGCTAAGGTTAAGGTTAGCGTTAACCATTAGTTAAAGTATCTAACTTGTGTAACCTTCTTTAACCCTAAATTACCTCGTTGACATCTTCACAGTGGGTGCCGTTTCCACGGAAACCAAGGGGACAGGGTCCACACTCCCAGGATCCGTCAGAGCCGCTGTTACAGTGCACTCCCCCAAAGCATGGGTTAGACAGACAGCCGTCTGACAAGGAACAATAAAACATGGTTAGACAGACAGCCATAAAACATGGTTAGACAGACAGCCTTAAAACATGGTTAGACAGACAGCCATAAAACATGGTTAGACAGACAGCCTTAAAACATGGTTAGACAGACAGCCTTAAAACATGGTTACACAGACAGCCTTAAAACATGGTTAGACAGACAGCCATAAAACATGGTTAGACAGACAGCCTTAAAACATGGTTAGACAGACAGCCTTAAAACATGGTTACACAGACAGCCATAAAACATGGTTACACAGACAGCCATAAAACATGGTTAGACAGACAGCCTTAAAACATGGTTACACAGACAGCCATAAAACATGGTTACACAGACAGCCATAAAACATGGTTAGACAGACAGCCTTAAAACATGGTTAGACAGACAGCCATAAAACATGGTTAGACAGACAGCCTTAAAACATGGTTAGACAGACAGCCATAAAACATGGTTAGACAGACAGCCGTAAAACATGGTTAGACAGACAGCCATAAAACATGGTTAGACAGACAGCCGTCTGACAGGGATTAACATGGGTTAGACAGACAGCCGTCTGACAGGGATTAACATGGGTTAGACAGACAGCCGTCTGACAGGGATTAACATGGGTTAGACAGACAGCCATCTGAGAGGGATTAACATGGGTTAGACAGACAGCCGTCTGACAGGGATTAGCATGGGTTAGACAGACAGCCATCTGACAGAGATTAACATGGGTTAGACAGACAGCCGTCTGACAGGGATTAACATGGGTTAGACAGACAGCCGTCTGACAGGGATTAGCATGGGTTAGACAGCCGTCTGACAGGGATTAGCATTGTTAGCAGATGGCCATCTGACAGGGATTAGCATGGTTAGCAGATACATAAAAGAGTTATAACTAAAACAGCCATGTGAAAGAAACATGGGGACCGGTTATGATAGTGAAGAGAACCAGGGCATGTCTAATGCAGCTACGTTTGGACATTTGTGTATTGATATTTCGAAATTGACATTTAGCTTCTCCAGGTTGCTCCCTTCATGTCTCTCCAAATTAGCAGGTTTCAGTGCTTTCAGAGCAATGTTAGCATTAGCTAATTAGCTAATTAGCTTCCTTCTCATAATAGGCCAAACGCATCCTCCCAGACTTTGTTATCAGCACAAATATGTGAATAAATGAGTCTGGAAGCCATTTTAAGAACACCTATCACAGGAATGTTGAAATGAGGTATAATAACTAAACAGGAATGTTAGAATGAACTGAAATAACTAAAAGTTACAGAGGGAAAGGGATGAGGGTGGAGGTGCGACACATACAGACGCACACAAACACAAACACTCACAGTCCACACACACACACACGTACACACACACACACACGTACACACACACACGTACACACACACACGTACACACACGTACACACTCACACACCGATAGGGCAGTCCTTTTTGTTGCAGGCGTTACTGTCATTGGTCTCCCCGAGGCACTTCTTGCCTTTGTACTGGGGTTCGGGGCTGTTACAGACACGGGTCCGACCCTTAACTCCACCCCCACAGGTTGCCGAGCAGATCGCCCATGGCGACCACGGTCCCCAGCCACCGTCAACTGCAGATGGACAACAAATAAACAGTTAGTGGGCCATCACTACTGTTTGTTAGGATCTCTTTTAGATCACGTTGGGGGCTCGTCTTCAAGAGTCCATGGGGAGGTTTTACTACTTTACATTACTGCCTTATCAAGTCTCTTTGACCGTAAGAAAGTTAATTACAGTAGTAGTTGAAGGCCTACAGTCACACACAAACCACTCTACACATCTCCTAGGGGTCATTCGATTCTCAGCCCTGTTGTGGTCTGGAAGCTAGAACCGCAGTTGGGCACATGCCGAGTTGATTTGAGCTTGACGTTTTATAAAAGACAGACAGAATGTTTAGCATGTGAATGGTGCCCCATCCTATATGAGTGGAAAGAGCTATACATTTTTTAATTCTGCCTGTTTTTAAATACATGTGGTTATTAATCAGATCAAACTCCCGGGTTCAAAGTAGTTCTCTTTCTAAAGCAAGAGGCAAGCTCAATCAGTGCACAGCTAAAATGTTGAACCCAGGTCTGGTATGGACAATGTGCCTGTCCTGTCTGTGTTGTTCCTCTTGGGCCACCATACTCACTGGGACAGGGCTTGGCCTCACAGCGCTGTGTCTCTCTCCCCTGGCCCTCACAGTCTTTGCCCCCCAGTTGTGGTGTGGGGGCGTTGCAGTGGCGTATCCTGGTGATCTGACCCTCGCCACACGTCACCGAACATGATGACCATGGAGACCACAGGCTCCACCTACCATCCTGACGAACTGAATACACACAGGTCAGTCAAGGCAGTGTATAGGAAAATACATACATGCAATATGGTGGTCCTTTTTAGTGCAGTAGAACATGTTGCTTGTAACGCCAGAATAGTGGGTTTGATCCCAGGGATCACCCATACATAAAGAATGTACAGTATGCACGTAGGACTGCACGTGGCTTTGGATTAAAACTTCTGCTAAATGGCATATCTGATTTTTCATGTTTAAAAGGTCTTTATTATCCATTTCTGGGTAATTTGGTTGCAGTATAATAAACCACTAATATGTAGATCACTATGGGTGACATTGTTTGGTGGGTACTAGTGAGTCCTTTAGGGCTAACAGGATGGACACACACTCTACAGCCATAGACGTGACCTATTTCCCACAGCAGACAGAGAGAGAGACAAACAGAGAGAGAGAGACAGAGACCGAGAGAGAGACAGAGACAGACAGAGAGAAGTATTTTGAGTCAGAGTAGGATGAGGTTCCTGTCCATCCATCTCCAGCCTAGCAGAGCAGTATGTCTATTCAGTCACTTTGTCCCCTGTTCCATCATTACACAGCTGCTTCTAACGACATCATCCTCTCACTTGATCCTTTCACAAATATACACACACACACACACACACACACACACACACACACACACACACACACACACACACACACACACACACACACACACACACACACACACACACAGAGAGAGAGAGAAACACACACACACACAGAGAGAGAGAGAAACACACACACACAGAGAGAGAGAAACACACACAGAGAGAGAGAAACACACACACACACAGAGAGAGAGAGAAACACACACACACACACAGAGAGAGAGAGAAACACACACATTCTCACTTGGCAGTTGCAGGAAAATACTACATTTATGATGCGGTTGTCTTTTGTCTGTAAACACATCACTTCACCCAAAGGTCCTTAGTTGGTCTAATTAAATCATATTAAATCAAACTTTATATAAAGTGTATTTATAATCACAACAACCTTTAGAGTTAAAACTCTAACCAATAGAGTTCAAGGTAGGTTGACAAAAAGGAGACTGTAGCAGAGATGTTGACTCACCTCGGCTGTCACATTTTCCCAGGCTGCATTTCCTGGTCTGGATGGATGGTCCAGAGCAGGGGTTACTGGTGGCATCACATGAGCGTCCTCTCTGTTGAGTACCTGTCCCACAGGTGACAGTACACTCTGTCCACTCTGACCAGGGGGACCAGCCGTCCTCACTGTCCTTGGCTAGAGGAAACTCAAGGGGTTATTAATGACAAATCATCATGTTCTGCCTCTGAAAAGTGAAAACCCTGCTATCTAGATGAATGTATATATTTTTTTACAACATAAGCTCATAAAAAATGACATTATTTCAACTAAATGTACCAAAACTTAAACAAAATAAACGCGCAGAGCTACCTTTCTATGATGAAGTCAACTCATTGCATTATTGCATGCTTCCCCACCACACCATCTCGTCTACAGTTGCTCTGTGTCATTGTTGGAACTAGGAACGCTTCAAAAGATGCAGAGAAACAAAGCTCTGGAGAGTAGTCTGTTTTGATGCTTAGGTTTTATATGACGTCATGGTTCACAGAGACCACTTCAGCACTTCAGAGTATGGCAGCCTGTAGTGCTGCTGTTTTCATGTAGAACAATAAAACGTGGTCGTCCCTTTACAGACCAACCAGCTGTACAACAATAAGACGGCTCTATTAGTCAAACTTAATATGCATGGAAACGTTGTTTCTCTGGTACTCAGATTTGGCATCGGAGGCCTTGGCTCTAGAAAGGACTTCAGCCAGATGTGAAATGAAGCGAAGTGTGTTTGCGAGAGAATACATGTTATAGTAATTTTTAATCTTCAGATAGATGTGAAATTAAGCGAGGTAAGCAATTGTTTATTGGTCAATGTGATGCCATTGTTTTTACAGGGCTCAGAAGTCTCGTTTTCACTTCAGGACGTTTCCTAATTGCCATTACTCCTGTAAAGCTTATGGAAACAGTAATTAAAGCCAGATTCTGCTATTTTTCCTTCTGTTCAATGGTTATGGGTCAGGATTAGGCTGTTGCAAGGGTTTAATGATGTATAGAACGAGTGGCTACTTACGCAGACACACAGGGCAACACTCTCCATCGATGAAGGAGGGGCCAACACAGGCCACAGGAGGACAGGTGATTTGGTGACACACAATCTTTGAGTCCTGTCATGTGCCAAAAAACATTTTTCAGGGACATTAGTTGCTATAGGTGACCTATGTATGAATTAGTGTCTTGTAAGACCTCAGGATCTGGGCAAAGGTTTATGACTGATTAATTTGGGATCAATTAATCAACCAACCAACCAATTAACCAAACAAATCTATCAATCAATCAAAACCACATCCACCCTATGACAATCTGTGTCTGTCATGTCCCTCCATTTAAGGAGGTTTGTATGTCTCCTACCTGGCAGGTACACGTGGTGCAGCTGTCCACCACCCAGTCCTCCTTATCTTCAAACATCCGTCCATCCTGCCAGCACATGTGTTTCTCCTTGGAGTTCTTTATCTTGCCAAGAGTGTCCTTCATCACTGTGTTCTCCTCGGTCTGGAGAGAGGAGACAGACACACATACATAGTCAGACACAGACAGACAGACAGACACACACACAGACAGACACACAGACATAGACAGACACAGGGACAGACAGACAGACATAGACAGACACACAGACATAGACAGACACACAGACATAGACACACAGACATAGACAGACACACAGACAGACCCACAGACACACAGACAGACAAACAGATATAGTCAGACACAGACAGACAGACAGACAGACAGACAGACAGACAGACAGACATCGAAACAGACACAGACAGACACACAGACATAGACTGACATACAGACATCCACACAGACATAGACAGACACACAGGCAGAGACAGACCAACAGACATAGACAGACACACAGACAGATACACACAGGCACATCATTGGTTTTTACTCAGCCTGAGGAAAAGGATACAGACACAGACAGACACGCATAGTCTAGACTCTACAGCAGGCTTGGTTTGAGTAAAAATTTTGACAATGAGAATATACAACACATTTTCTGTAAAACCCTTTGGACCTTATTGAAGACCAAATGCGGCCCCGGGGCACATAGTAAAAGCCTGTCTGAGGATACGACAGACAGAAAGACATAGCCTAGAGTCAAAAAGCTTTCATAAAGCAAAACAAATGACAATAAAAGCACATAGGACACATAACTCCATCCATATGAAAGGAAGATGCATGGAGCTAGCCTGTTTTCTTTGTCTGAGGAGCCTTGGGGACCATAGCTGTTCACAGCGAGCTGTCACAAACACACACACACACACACACACACACACACACACACACACACACACACACACACACACACACACACACACACACACACACACACACACACACACACACACACACACACACACACACACACACACACACACACAGAGGAAGGAGAATGAAGCATATGGGCTGTTTAAACACAGCCAGATATCAGGCTTGAGAGGAGCCGCTAGCTGAAGCCAATCACAGCCAAGGGAAGTTGGGAACACTTCCTATATCCACATGTTACGTGCCATTAAACCAACCTCATTGATTCACACTCTGACTCTGACCACACAGTTAGCTCCACTGCTTTAGTAGTTCTACCACACCTTGCTTCATGACTTCAACAGGGCCTTCGGTTTACCAGCAGCTCTCTAGAAAGTCTCTCATGTTAACCCCCAAAGAAGACTTCAAACTATTTATACCGACTCCCAAATGTTCCCTAATCTTCTTGGTTACACCTAACAACAGTCTATCATTCCATAAACATTATTTTAAAGAATCAAGGTAACTGGTCACATTAGTTCATGGAGTGTACTAATTTTTTCACAAACAGTTCCATAGAAAAATGGTTGTAGACAAGACCCACTGATAGTAAGCAAGACAAACTGATAGTAGACAAGACAAACTGGTTGTAGACAAGACAAACTGATAGTAGACAAGACCAACTGATAGTAAACAAGACAAACTGATAGTAGACAAGACAAACTGGTTGTAGACAAGACAAACGGATAGTAGACGAGACCAACTGATAGTAAACAAGACAAACTGATAGTAGACAAGACCAACTGATAGTAAACAAGACAAACTGATAGTAGACAAGACAAACTGGTTGTAGACAAGACAAACTGATAGTAGACAAGACAAACTGATATTAGACAAGACAAACTGGTTGTAGACAAGACAAACTGATAGTAGACAAGACAAACTGGTTGTAGACAAGACAAACTGATAGTAAACAAGACAAACTGATAGTAGACAAGACAAACTGGTTGTAGACAAGACAAACTGATAGTAAACAAGACAAACTGATAGTAGACAAGACAAACTGATAGTAGACAAGACAAACTGGTTGTAGACAAGACAAACTGATAGTAGACGAGACCAACTGATAGTAAACAAGGCAGACTGATAGCAGACAAGACCAACTGATAGTAAACAAGACAAACTGATAGTAGACAAGACAAACTGGTTGTAGACAAGACAAACTGATAGTAGACAAGACAAACTGGTTGTAGACAAGACAAACTGATAGTAAACAAGACAAACTGATAGTAGACAAGACAAACTGGTTGTAGACAAGACCATCTGATAGTAGACAAGACAAACTGATAGTAGACAAGACAAACTGATAGTAGACAAAACAAACTGGTTGTAGACAAGACAAACTGATAGTAGACGAGACCAACTGATAGTAAACAAGGCAAACTGATAGCAGACAAGACCAACTGATAGTAAACAAGACAAACTGATAGTAGACAAGACAAACTGGTTGTAGACAAGACCAACTGATAGTAGACAAGACCAACTGATAGTAGACAAGACAAACTGGTTGTAGACAAGACCAACTGATAGTAGACAAGACAAACTGGTTGTAGACAAGACCAACTGATAGTAGACAAGACAAACTGGTTGTAGACAAGACCAACTGATAGTAGACAAGACCAACTGATAGTAGACAAGACAATCTGGTTGTAGACAATACCAACTGATAGTTGACAAGACAAACTGGTTGTAGACAAGACCAACTGATAGTAGACAAGACAAACTGATAGTAGACAAGACCAACTGATAGTAGACAAGACAAACTGCTGGTAGACAAGACAAACTGATAGTAGACAAGACAAACTGATAGTAGACGAGACCAACTGATAGTAAACAAGGCAAACTGATAGCAGACAAGACCAACTGATAGTAAACAAGGCAAACTGATAGTAGACAAGACAAACTGGTTGTAGACAAGATCAACTGATAGTTGACAAGACAAACTGGTTGTAGACAAGACCAACTGATAGTAGACAAGACAAACTGATAGTAGACAAGACCAACTGATAGTAGACAAGACAAACTGCTGGTAGACAAGACAAACTGATAGTAGACAAGACAAACTGATAGTAGACGAGACCAACTGATAGTAGACGAGACAAACTGAAAGTAGACGAGACCAACTGATGGTAGACAAGCCAGACTGATAGTTGACAAGCCAAACTGATAGTTGACAAGCCAAACTGATAGTTGACAATACAAACTAATAATAGAAAAGAAAAACTGATAGTAGACAAGACAAACTGATAGTAGACAAGACAAACTGATAGTAGACCAGACAAACTGATGGTCGACAAGACAGAAAGTATGGAGCACCCCCCCCTCCCCAATGATCAGAGGACATCTGTTACATACCACTTTCTGTAGGCCGTCAATGAGGTTCCCCACTACAACCCGCAGTCCTTTGAGCTCCTGAAACATGATGCTGAGTTCCTCACAAGATCGTTCACACATATCTGCTCCTAGATTCTCTGTTTTCTGGCCAATGAAGTTAGTGGTGATGGCGGTGGAGGAACTCATATCCACCATGTCTGTGGTCTCACTCACCACCGTGTTGGCCTCATCTGACAGGAGGACGGAGGGGGGGTGGACAGAGAGAGAGGGAGAATGGATGATCATTACATGTAATGAACCCTGCTGATGCAAGAGCACAATGAAGAGGAAAGCACGAAGAACTTCATCAAATAATTCAATTATTTTCAGTCTTTCCTATCTGTTAAGGAACCTCCCTCGAGCCCAAGATCGTCGTAATGAGTCCTTAAAGCAGATGTCATTGAGCAGAAACAGCATGGAGATTGAGGGATTGCATATGTTTCACTTTAGGAAATGAAGTCTTCCATCTATGTGAACTATATCATTATAGAGCACACCGAATCTGAGGTGTAGAAGAGAACTCCTAATAGAGCTGTCTGCTCACAACGTGATGCCTCTTAAACCATCACGACCCCAGAGATTATGGAGGGCACTCAGTAGAGTCCTCAATGTGAAGCACATTGTTCAGTTTCATCATCCACTTCCTTTTTATTTTTAACATGGGGCCTCAACCTGTCTAACAACGGAGTAAGTCCCAACTGGCACCGAATCCCCTTTGGAGATTCGGTACCAGGGCCCGTAGGGTGCACAAATTAGGGAATAGGACGCCTTATTGGACGCGCCTCCAGAGTTATCCATCTTCTGCTTATGTGATATCTGTTCACAGATGGAGTGCTGATCTACAGCAGGAAGTCTGTTCATGTCCAACACAATGACGCTGATCCTGGTCATGTCCAACACAATGACACTGATCCTGGTCATGTCCAACACACTGACACTGATCCTGGTCAGTTCAACACACTGCCAATGATCCTGGTAATGTCTAACACACTGACAATGATCATGGTCATGTCCAACACACTGATCCTGATTCTGGTCATGTCCAACACACTGACACTGAGCCTGGTCATCATGTCCAACACACTGACACTGAGCCTGGTCATGTCCAACACACTGATTCTGATACTAGTCATCATGTCGAACACACTGAAGCTGATTCTGGTCATGTACAACACACTAACACTGATCCTGGCCATCATGTCCAACACACTGACACTGAGCCTGGTCATCATGTCCAACACACTGACACTGAGCCTGGTCATGTCCAACACACTGACCATGATTCTGGTCATCATGTAAAACACAATGACACTGATCACGGTTGTCATGTCCAACACACTGACACTGAGCCGGGTAATCATGTCCAACATACAAACACTGAGCCTTGTTATGTAAAACACACTGACACTGAGCCTGGTCATGTCCAACAAACTGACACTGAGCCTGGTCATGTCCAACACACTGACCATGATCCTGGCCATCATGTCCAAAACACTGACACTGAGCCGGGTAATCATGTCCAACACACAAACACTGAGCCTGGTCATGTCCAACACACTGACACTGAGCCTGGTCATGTCCAACACACTGACCATGATTCTGGTCATCATGTAAAACACAATGACACTGATCACGGTTGTCATGTCCAACACACGGACACTGAGCCTGGTCATCATGACCAACACACTGACATTGATCCTGGTCATCATGTCCAACACACTGACACTGATCCTGGTCATAAAGTCCAACATACTGACACTGAGCTTGGTCGTCATGTCCAACACACTGACACTGAGCATGGTCATGTACAACATACTGAAACTGAGCCTGGTCATCATGTCCAACACCCGGACACTGATCCTGGTCATGTCCAACACACTGAGACTGAACCTAGTCATCATGTCCAACACACTGACAATGGGCATGGTCATCATGTCCAACACACTGACACTGAGCCTGGTCATGTCCAACATACTGAAACTGAGCCTGGTCATCAAGTTCAACACACTGACACTGAGCCTGGTCATCATGTCCAACACATTGACACTGATCTTGGTCATGTGCAACATACTGACACTGAGCCTGGTCATCATGTCCAACACACTGACATAATGCCTGGTCATCATGTCCATCACACTGACACAAAGCCTGGTCATCATGTCCAACACACTGACACTGAGCCTGGTCATGACCAGCACACTGACACAGAGCCTGGTCATCATGTTCATCACACTGACAATGATCTTGGTCATGTCCAACATACTGAAACTGAGCCTGATCATCATGTCCAACACACTGACACTGAGCCTGGTCATGTCCAACACACAGACACTGACACTGGTCATCATGTCCAACACACTGACACTGATCCTGGTCATAAAGTCCAACATACTGACACTGAGCTTGGTCATCAGGTCCAACACACTGAGCCTGGTCGTCATGTCCAACACACTGACACTGAGCATGGTCATGTACAACATACTGAAACTGAGCCTGGTCATCATGTCCAACACCCGGACACTGACCCTGGTCATGTCCAACACACTGACACTGAACCTAGTCATCATGTCCAACACACTGACAATGGGCATCGTCATCATGTCCAACACACTGACACTGAGCCTGGTCATGACCAGCACACTGACACAGAGCCTGGTCATCATGTTCATCACACTGACAATGATCTTGGTCATGTCCAACATACTGAAACTGAGCCTGATCATCATGTCCAACACACTGACACTGAGCCTGGTCATGTCCAACACACAGACACTGACACTGGTCATCATGTCCAACACACTGACACTGATCCTGGTCATAAAGTCCAACATACTGACACTGAGCTTGGTCATCAGGTCCAACACACTGAGCCTGGTCGTCATGTCCAACACACTGACACTGAGCATGGTCATGTACAACATACTGAAACTGAGCCTGGTAATCATGTCCAACACCCGGACACTGATCCTGGTCATGTCCAACACACTGACACTGAACCTAGTCATCATGTCCAACACACTGACAATGGGCATCGTCATCATGTCCAACACACTGAAACTGAGCCTGGTCATCAAGTTCAACACACTGACACTGAGCCTGGTCATCATGTCCAACACATTGACACTGATCTTGGTCATGTGCAACATACTGACACTGAGCCTGGTCATCATGTCCAACACACTGACACAGAGCCTTGTCATCATGTCCATCACACTGACACAAAGCCTTGTCATCATGTCCAACACACTGACACTGAGCCTGGTCATGACCAGCACACTGACACAGAGCCTGGTCATCATGTTCATCACACTGACACTGATCTTGGTCATGTCCAACACACTGACACAGAGCCTGATCATCATGTCCAACACACTGACACTGAGCCTCGTCATGTCCAACACACAGACACTGAGACTGGTCATCATGTCCAACACACTGACACTGAGTCTGGTCATGACCAGCACACTGACACTGTCCAACACACTGAGCCTGGTCATCATGTCCAACATTCGGAAACTGATCCTTGTCATATCCAACACAATGACATAATGCCTGGTCATCATGTCCATCACACAGACACAAAGCCTGGTCATCATGTCCAACACACTGACACTGAGCCTGGTCATGTCCAACACACTGACACTCATTCTGATCATGTCCAACACACTGACACTGAGCCTTGTCATCATGTCCAACACAGTGAAACTGAGCCAGGTCATCATGTACAACACACTGACATAATGCCTGGTCATCATGTCCTACACACTGACACTGAGTCTGCTCATGTCCAACACACTGAGCCTGGTCATCATGTCCAACACATTGAAACTGATCTTGGTCATGTGCAACATACTGACACTTAGCCTGGTCTTGTCCAACACCAGGACACTGAGCCTGGTCATCATGTCCAACACACTGACACTGACCCTGGTCATGTCCAACACCAGGACACTGAGCCTGGTCATCATGTCCAACACACTGACACTGACCCTGGTCATGTCCAACACCAGGACACTGAGACTGGTCATCATGTCCAACACACTGACACTGAGCCTGGTCATGACCAGCACACTGACACTGATCCTGGTCATCATGTCCAACACACTGACACTGATCCTGCTCATCAAGTCCAACATACTGACACTGAGCCTGGTCATCATGTCCAACACACTGAGCCTGGTCATCATGTCCAACTCATTGAGCCTGGTCATCATGTCCAACACAATGTCACTGAGCATGGTCATGTACAACATACTGAAACTGACTCTGGTCATCATATCCAATACCCGGACACTGATCCTGGTCATGTCCAACACACTGACACTGAGCCTGGTCATCATGTCCAACACCTTGACACTGAGCCTGGTCATGTCCAACATACTGAAACTGAGCCTGATCATCATGTCCAACACACTGACACTGAGCATTGTCATGTCCAACACACAGACACTGATCCTGGTCATCATGTCCAACACACTGACACTGATCCTGGTCATCAAGTCCAACATACTGACACTGGGCCTGGTCATCATGTCCAACACACTGAGCCGGGTCATCATGTCCAACATCCGGACACTGATCCTGGTCATGTCCAACACACAGACACTGAGACTGGTCATCATGTCCAACACACTGACACTGAGCCTGGTCATGACCAGCACACTGACACTGATCCTGGTCATCATGTCCAACACACTGACACTGATTCTGATCATCATGTAAAACACAATGACACTGATACCGGTTGTCATGTCCAACACACTGACACTGAGCCTGGTCATCATGTCCAACACACTGACAGATAGCCTGGTCATGTACAACATACTGACACTGAGCCTGGTCATCATGTCCAACACACTGACACTAATCCTGGTCATCATGTCCAACACAGTAACACTGAGCCTGGTCATCATGTCCAACACACTGACACTGATTCTGTTCATGTCCAACACACTGACACTGAGCCTTGTCATGTCCAACACACTGACACTGATCATGTCCAACACACTGAAACTGAGCCTGGTCATCATGTCCAGCACACTGAAACTGAGCCTGGTCATCATGTCCAACACACAGACACTGATCATGGTCATGTCCAACACACTGACACTGAGCCTGATCATGTCCAACATACTGAAACTGAGCCTGTTCATGTACAACACAGGGACACTGAGCCTTGTCATCATGTCCAACACACTGACACTTAGCCTGGTCTTGTCCAACACACTGACACTGAGCCTGATAATAAAGTCCAAAACACTGAGCCTGGTCATCAAGTCCAACAAACTGACACTGAGCCTGGTCATCATGTCCAATACACTGACACTGAGCCTGGTCATGACCAGCACACTGACACAGAGCCTGGTCATCATGTTCATCACACTGACAATGATCTTGGTCATGTCCAACACACTGACACAGAGCCTGATCATCATGTCCAACACACTGACACTGAGCCTGGTCATGTCCAACACACAGACACTGAGACTGGTCATCATGTCCAACACACTGACACTGAGTCTGGTCATGACCAGCACACTGACACTGTCCAACACACTGAGCCTGGTCATCATGTCCAACATTCGGACACTGATCGTTGTCATATCCAACACAATGACATAATGCCTGGTCATCATGTCCATCACACAGACACAAAGCCTGGTCATCATGTCCAACACACTGACACTGAGCCTGGTCATGTCCAACACACTGACACTGAGCCTGGTCATCATGTCCAACACACTGACACTGAGCCTGGTCATGTCCAACATACTGACACTGATCCTGGTCATCATGTCCAACACACTGACACTGAGCCTTGTCATCATGTCCAACACAGTGAAACTGAGCCTGGTCATGTCCAACACACTGACACTGAGCCTGATAATAAAGTCCAAAACACTGAGCCTGGTCATCAAGTCCAACAAACTGACACTGAGCCTGGTCATCAAGTCCAACACACTGAGCCTGGTCATCATGTCCAACACACTGACATTGAACATGGTCATCTGCAACACACTGACACTGAGCCGGTCATAATGTCCAACACACTGAGCCTGGTCATCAAGTCCAACAAACTGACACTGAGACTGGTCATCATGTCCAACACATTGAGACTGGTCATCATGTCCAGCACACTGACACTGAGCCTGGTCATGTCCAACACACTGACACTGATCCTGGTCATGTCCAACACACTGAAACTGAGCCTGGTCATCATGTCCAGCACACAGACACTGATCCTGGTCATGTGCAACACACTGAAACTGAGCCTGGTCATCATGTCCAGCACACAGACACTGATCCTGGTCATGTCCAACACACTGAAACTGAGCCTGGTCATCATGTCCAGCACACAGACACTGATCCTGGTCATGTCCAACACACTGACACTGATTCTGACCATGTCCGACATACTGATACTGTTCCTGGTCATCATGTCCAACACACTGACACTGAGCCTTGTCATCATGTCCAACACACTGACACTGAGCCTGGTCATGTCCAACAAACTGACACTGAGCCTGGTCATCATGTCCAACACACTGACACTGATTCTGATAATGTCCAACATACTAACACTGATTCTGATCATGTCCAACACTGATCCTGGTCATGTGCAACACACTGAAACTGAGCAGGGTCATCATGTCCTACACACTGACACTGAGTCTGCTCATGTCCAACACACTGAGCCTGGTCATCATGTCCAACACATTGAAACTGATCTTGGTCATGTGCAACATACTGACACTGAGCCTGGTCATGACCAGCACACTGACTGAGCCTGGTCATCATGTCCAACTCATTGAGCCTGGTCATCATGTCCAACACATTGAAACTGATCTTGGTCATGTCCGACATACTGATACTGTTTCTGGTCATCATGTCCAACACACTGACACTGAGGCTTGTCATCATGTCCAACACACTGACACTGAGCCTGGTCATGTCCAACAAACTGACACTGAACCTGGTCATCATGTCCAACTCATTGAGCCTGGTCATCATGTCCAACACATTGAAACTGATCTTGGTCATGTGCAACATACTGACACTGAGCCTGGTCATCATGTCCAACACACTGACATTGAACGTGGTCATCTGCAACACACTGACACTGAGCCGGTCATAATGTCCAACACACTGAGCCTGGTCATCAAGTCCAACAAACTGACACTGAGACTGGTCATCATGTCCAACACAATGAGCCTGGTCATCATGTCCAACACACTGACACTTAGCCTGGTCATGTCCAGCACACTGACACTGATCCTGGTCATGTCCAACAAACTTAAAATGAGCCTGGTCATCATGTCCAACACAAAGACACTGATCCTGGACATGTCCAACACACTGACACTGAGCCTGGTCATCATGTCCAGCACACTGACAGTGAGCCTGGTCATCATGTCCAGCACACTGACACTGAGCCTGGTCATGTCCAACACACTGACACTGATCCTGGTCATGTCCAACACACTGAAACTGAGCCTGGTCATCATGTCCAGCACACAGACACTGATCCTGGTCATGTCCAACACACTGACACTGATTCTGATCATGTCCGACAAACTGATACTGTTCCTGGTCATCATGTCCAACACACTGACACTGAGCCTGGTCATGTCCAACAAACTGACACTGAGCCTGGTCATCATGTCCAACACACTGACACTGATTCTGATAATGTCCAACATACTAACACTGATTCTGATCATGTCCAACACAAGTACACTGAGACTGGTCATCATGTCCAACACACTGACACTGAGCCTGGTCATGACCAGCACACTGACACTGATTCTGGTCATCATGTCCAACACACTGACACTGAGCCTGGTCATCATGTCCAACACACTGACACTGACCCTGGTCATGTCCAACACCAGGACACTGAGACTGGTCATCATGTCCAACACACTGACACTGAGCCTGGTCATGACCAGCACACTGACACTGATCCTGGTCATCATGTCCAACATACTGACACTGATCCTGCTCATCAAGTCCAACATACTGACACTGAGCCTGGTCATCATGTCCAACACACTGAGCCTGGTCATCATGTCCAACACAATGTCACTGAGCATGGTCATGTACAACATACTGAAACTGACTCTGGTCATCATATCCAATACCCGGACACTGAGCCTGGTCATGACCAGCACACTGACACTGATCCTGGTCATCATGTCCAACACACTGACACTGATTCTGATCATCATGTAAAACACAATGACACTGATACCGGTTGTCATGTACAACATACTGACACTGAGCCTGGTCATCATGTCCAACACATTGACACTAATCCTGGTCATCATGTCCAACACAGTAACACTGAGCCTGGTCATCATGTCCAACACACTGACACTGATTCTGTTCATGTCCAACACACTGACACTGAGCCTGGTCATGTCCAACACACTGACACTGATCCTGGTCATCAACTCCAACATACTGACACTGAGCCTGGTCATCATGTCCAACACACTGAGCCTGATCCTGGTCATGTCCAACACACTGACACTGAGGCTGGTCATGTCCAACATACTGACACTGATCATGTCCAACACACTGAAACTGAGCCTGGTCATCATGTCCAACACACAGACACTGATCCTGGTCATGTCCAACACACTGACACTGATCATGTCCAACACACTGAAACTGAGCCTGGTCATCATGTCCAACACACAGACACTGATCCTGGTCATGTCCAACACACTGACTCTGATCATGTCCAACACACTGAAACTGAGCCTGGTCATCATGTCCAACACACTGAAACTGAGCCTGGTCATCATGTCCAACACACTGAAACTGAGCCTGGTCATCATGTCCAACACACTGACACTGATTCTGTTCATGTCCAACACACTGACACTGAGCCTGGTCATGTCCAACACACTGACACTGATCCTGGTCATCAACTCCAACATACTGACACTGAGCCTGGTCTTGACCAGCACACTGACTGAGCCTGGTCATCATGTCCAACTCATTGAGCCTGGTCATCATGTCCAACACATTGAAACTGAGCCTTGTCATCATGTCCAACACACTGACACTGAGCCTGGTCATGTCCAACAAACTGACACTGAACCTTGTCATCATGTCCAACTCATTGAGCCTGGTCATCATGTCCAACACATTGAAACTGATCTTGGTCATGTGCAACATACTGACACTGAGCCTGGTCATCAAGTCCAACACACTGACATTGAACGTGGTCATCTGCAACACACTGACACTGAGACTGGTCATCATGTCCAACACACTGACACTTAGCCTGGTCATGTCCAGCACACTGACACTGATCCTGGTCATGTCCAACAAACGTAAACTGAGCCTGGTCATCATGTCCAACACAAAGACACTGATCCTGGTCTTGTCCAACACACTGACACTGATCCTGGGCATGTCCAACACACTGACACTGAGCCTGGTCATGTCCAGCACACTGACACTGATCCTGGTCATGTCCAACACACTGACACTGAGCCTGGTCATGTCCAGCACACTGACACTGATCCTGGTCATGTCCAACACACTGACACTGATTCTGATCATGTCCGACAAACTGATACTGTTCCTGGTCATCATGTCCAACACACTGACACTGAGCCTTGTCATCATGTACAACACACTGACATTGAGCCTGGTCATGTCCAACAAACTGACACTGAGCCTGGTCATCATGTCCAACACACTGACACTGATTCTGATAATGTCCAACATACTAACACTGATTCTGATCATGTCCAACACAAGTACACTGAGACTGGTCATCATGTCCAACACACTGACACTGAGCCTGGTCATGACCAGCACACTGACACTGATTCTGGTCATCATGTCCAACACACTGACACTTAGCCTGGTCATCATGTCCAACACACTGACACTGACCCTGGTCATGTCCAACACCAGGACACTGAGACTGGTCATCATGTCCAACACACTGACACTGAGCCTGGTCATGACCAGCACACTGACACTGATCCTGGTCATCATGTCCAACACACTGACACTGATCCTGCTCATCAAGTCCAACATACTGACACTGAGCCTGGTCATCATGTCCAACACACTGAGCCTGGTCATCATGTCCAACACAATGTCACTGAGCATGGTCATGTACAACATACTGAAACTGACTCTGGTCATCATATCCAATACCCGGACACTGAGCCTGGTCATGACCAGCACACTGACACTGATCCTGGTCATCATGTCCAACACACTGACACTGATTCTGATCATCATGTAAAACACAATGACACTGATACCGGTTGTCATGTCCAACACACTGACACTGAGCCTGGTCATCATGTCCAACACACTGACAGATAGCCTGGTCATGTACAACATACTGACACTGAGCCTGGTCATCATGTCCAACACATTGACACAAATCCTGGTCATCATGTCCAACACAGTAACACTGAGCCTGGTCATCATGTCCAACACACTGACACTGATTCTGTTCATGTCCAACACACTGACACTGAGCCTGGTCATGTCCAACACACTGACACTGATCCTGGTCATCAACTCCAACATACTGACACTGAGCCTGGTCATCATGTCCAACACACTGAGCCTGATCCTGGTCATGTCCAACACACTGACACTGAGGCTGGTCATCATGTCCAACTCATTGAGCCTGGTCATCATGTCCAAAACACTGACACTGATCATGTCCAACACACTGAAACTGAGCCTGGTCATCATGTCCAACACACAGACACTGATCCTGGTCATGTCCAACACACTGACACTGATCATGTCCAACACACTGAAACTGAGCCTGGTCATCATGTCCAACACACAGACACTGATCCTGGTCATGTCCAACACACTGACACTGATCATGTCCAACACACTGAAACTGAGCCTGGTCATCATGTCCAACACACTGAAACTGAGCCTGGTCATCATGTCCAACACACTGACACTGATTCTGATCATGTCAGACATACTGACACTGAGCCTGGTCATCATGTCCAACACATTGAAACTGATCTTTGTCATGTCCGACATACTGATACTGTTCCTGGTCATCATGTCCAACACACTGACACTGAGCCTGGTCATGTCCAACAAACTGACACTGAACCTGGTCATCATGTCCAACTCATTGAGCCTGGTCATCATGTCCAACACATTGAAACTGATCTTGGTCATGTGCAACATACTGACACTGAGCCTGGTCATCAAGTCCAACACACTGAGCCTGGTCATCATGTCCAACACACTGACATTGAACGTGGTCATCTGCAACACACTGACACTGAGCCGGTCATAATGTCCAACAGACTGAGCCTGGTCATCAAGTCCAACAAACTGACACTGAGACTGGTCATCATGTCCAACACATTGAGCCTGGTCATCATGTCCAACACACTGACACTTAGCCTGGTCATGTCCAGCACACTGACACTGATCCTGGTCATGTCCAACACAAGTACACTGAGACTGGTCATCATGTCCAACACACTGACACTGACCCTGGTCATGTCCAACACCAGGACACTGAGACTGGTCATCATGTCCAACACACTGACACTGAGCCTGGTCATGACCAGCACACTGACACTGATCCTGGTCATCATGTCCAACACACTGACACTGATCCTGCTCATCAAGTCCAACATACTGACACTGAGCCTGGTCATCATGTCCAACACACTGAGCCTGGTCATCATGTCCAACACAATGTCACTGAGCATGGTCATGTACAACATACTGAAACTGACCCTGGTCATCATATCCAATACCCGGACACTGATCCTGGTCATGTCCAACACACTGACACTGAGCCTGGTCATCATGTCCAACACCTTGACACTGAGCCTGGTCATGTCCAACATTCTGAAACTGAGCCTGATCATCATGTCCAACACACTGACACTGAGCATTGTCATGTCCAACACACAGACACTGATCCTGGTCATCATGTCCAACACACTGACACTGATCCTGGTCATCAAGTCCAACATACTGACACTGGGCCTGGTCATCATGTCCAACACACTGAGCCGGGTCATCATGTCCAACATCCGGACACTGATCCTGGTCATGTCCAACACACAGACACTGAGACTGGTCATCATGTCCAACACACTGACACTGAGCCTGGTCATGACCAGCACACTGACACTGATCCTGGTCATCATGTCCAACACACTGACACTGATTCTGATCATCATGTAAAACACAATGACACTGATACCGGTTGTCATGTCCAACACACTTGACACTGAGCCTGGTCATCATGTCCAACACACTGACAGATAGCCTGGTCATGTACAACATACTGACACTGAGCCTGGTCATCATGTCCAACACACTGACACTAATCCTGGTCATCATGTCCAACACAGTAACACTGAGCCTGGTCATCATGTCCAACACACTGACACTGATTCTGTTCATGTCCAACACACTGACACTGAGCCTGGTCATGTCCAACACACTGACACTGATCCTGGTCATCAACTCCTACATACTGACACTGAGCCTGGTCATCATGTCCAACACACTGAGCCTGATCCTGGTCATGTCCAACACACTGACACTGAGGCTGGTCATGTCCAACACACTGACAGTGATCATGTCCAACACACTGAAACTGAGCCTGGTCATCATGTCCAACACACAGACACTGATCATGGTCATGTCCAACACACTGACACTGATTCTGATCATGTCCAACACACTGAAACTGAGCCTGGTCATGTCCAACACACTGACACTGAGCCTGGTCATCATGTCCGACATACTGATACTGATCCTGGTCATGTCCAACACACTGACACTGAGCCTGGTCATGTCCAACACACTGACACTGATCATGTCCAACACACTGAAACTGAGCCTGGTCATCATGTCCGACACACTGAAACTGAGCCTGGTCATGTCCAACACACTGAAACTGAGCCTGGTCATCATGTCCGACATACTGATACTGATCCTGGTCATGTCCAACATACTGACACTGATTCTGATCATGTCCAACACACTGATACTGAGCCTGGTCATCATGTCCAACACACTGATACTGAGCCTGGTCATCATGTTCAACACATTGAAACTGATCTTGGTCATGTGCAACATACTGACACTGAGCCTGGTCATCATGTACAACACACTGACATAATGCCTGGTCATCATGTCCAACACACTGACACAAAGCTTGGTCATCATGTCCAACACAGTGAGCCTGGTCGTCATGTCCAACACACTGACTCTGAGCATGGTCATGTACAACATACTGAAACTGAGCCTGGTCATCATGTCCAACACCCGGACACTGATCCTGGTAATGTCCAACACACTGACACTGTACCTAGTCATCATGTCCAACACACTGACACTGAACCTGGTCATCATGTCCAACACACTGACAATGGGCATGGTCATCATGTCCAACACACTGACACTGAGCCTGGTCATGTCCAACACACTGACACTGATCCTGGTCATCAACTCCAACATACTGACACTGAGCCTGGTCATCATGTCCAACACACTGACACTGAGCCTGGTCATGTCCAACACACTGACACTGATCCTGGTCATCAACTCCAACATACTGACACTGAGCCTGGTCATCATGTCCAACACACTGAGCCTGGTCATCATGTGCAACATCTGGACACTGATCCTGGTCATGTCCAACACACTGACAATGAGCCTGGTCATGTCCAACACACTGACACTGATCATGCCCAACACACTGAAACTGATCGTGGTCATCATGTCCAACACACTGACACTGAGCCTGATCATGTCCAACACACTGACACTGAGCCTTGTCATCATGTCCAACACACTGACACTGAGCCTTGTCATCATGCCCAACACACTGAAACTGAGCCTGGTCATCATGTCCACCACACAGACACTGATCCTGGTCATGTCCAACACACTGACACTGAGCCTTGTCATCATGTCCAACACACTGACACTTAGCCTGGTCATGTCCAGCACACTGACACTGAGCCTGGTCATCATGTCCAACACATTGACACTGATCTTGGTCATGTGCAACATACTGACACTGAGCCTGGTCATCATGTCCAACACACTGACATAATGCCTGGTCATCATGTCCATCACACTGACACAAAGCCTGGTCATCATGTCCAACACACTGACACTGAGCCTGGTCATGACCAGCACACTGACACTGAGCCTGGTCATCATGTCCATCACACTGACACTGAGCCTGGTCATCATGTCCAACACACTGACACTGAGCCTGGTCATCAAGTCCAACATACTGACACTTAGCTTGGTCATCATGTCCAACACACTGAGCCTGGTCGTCATGTCCAACACACTGACACTGAGCATGGTCATGTACAACATACTGACACTGAGCCTGCTCATCATATCCAACACCCGGACACTGATCCTGGTCATGTCCAACACACTGACACTGAACCTAGTCATCATGTCCAACACACTGACACTGAACCTGGTCATCATGTCCAACACACTGACAATGGGCATGGTCATCATGTCCAACACACTGACACTGAGCCTGGTCATGTCCAACATACTGACACTGAGCCTGGTCATCAAGTCAAACACACTGACACTGAGCTTGTTCATGTACAACACAGGGACGATGAGCCTTGTCATCATGTCCAACAGACTGACACTGATCTTGGTCATGTGCAACATACTGACACTGAGCCTGGTCATCATGTCCAACACACTGACATAATGCCTGGTCCTCATGTCCATCACACTGACACAAAGCCTGGTCATCATGTACAACACACTGACACTTAGCCTGGTCATGACCAGCACACTGACACAGAGCCTGGTCATCATGTTCATCACACTGACAATGATCTTGGTCATGTCCAGCACACTGACACAGAGCCTGGTCATCATGTTCATCACACTGACACTGAGCCTGGTCATGTCCAACACACTGACACTGAGCCTGGTCATGTCCAACACACAGACACTGAGACTGGTCATCATGTCCAACACACTGACACTGAGCCTGGTCATGACCAGCACACTGACACTGATCCTGGTCATCAAGTCCAACATACTGACACTGAGCCTGGTCATCATGTCCAACACACTGACACTGAGCCTGGTCATGTCCAACACACAGACACTGAGACTGGTCATCATGTCCAACACACTGACACTGAGCCTGGTCATGACCAGCACACTGACACTGATCCTGGTCATCAAGTCCAACATACTGACACTGAGCCTGGTCATCATGTCCAACACACTGAGCCTGGTCATCATGTCCAACATCCGGACACTTAGCCTGGTCATATCCAGCACACTGACACTGAGCCTGGTCATCATGTCCAACACATTGAAACTGATCTTGGTCATGTGCAACATACTGACACTGAGCCTGGTCATCATGGACAACACACTGACATAATGCCTGGTCATCATGTCCATCACACTGACACAAAGCCTGGTCATCATGTCCAACACACTGACATTGAGCCTGGTCATCATGTCCAACACACTGACATTGAGCCTGGTCATGACCAGCACACTGACACTGAGCCTGGTCATCATGTCCAACACACTGACACAAAGCCTGGTCATCATGTCCAACACACTGACATTGAGCCTGGTCATGACCAGCACACTGACACTGAGCCTGGTCATCATGTCCATCACACTGACACTGAGCCTGGTCATCATGTCCAACACACTGACACTGAGCCTGGTCATCAAGTCCAACAAACTGACACTGAGCTTGGTCATCATGTCCAACACACTGACACTGAGCATGGTCATGTACAACATACTGAAACTGAGCCTGGTCATCATGTCCAACACCCGGACACTGATCATGGTCATGTCCAACACACTGACACTGAACTTATTCATCATGTCCAACACACTGACACTGAACCTGGTCATCATGTCCAACACACTGACCCTGGTCATCATGTCCAACACACTGAGCCTGATCCTGGTCATGTCCAACACACTGACACTGAGGCTGGTCATGTCCAACACACTGACACTGATCATGTCCAACACACTGAAACTGAGCCTGGTCATCATGTCCAACACACAGACACTGATCATGGTCATGTCCAACATACTGACACTGAGCCTGGTCATCATGTCCAACACACTGACATAATGCCTGGTCGTCATGTCCATCACACTGACACAAAGCCTGGTCATCATGTCCAACACACTGACACTGAGCCTGGTCATGACCAGCACACTGACACTGAGCCTGGTCATCATGCCCATCACACTGACACTGAGCCTGGTCATCATGTCCAACACACTGACACTGAGCCTGGTCATCAAGTCCAACATACTGACACTTAGCTTGGTCATCATGTCCAACACACTGAGCCTGGTCGTCATGTCCAACACACTGACACTGAGCATGGTCATGTACAACATACTGACACTGAGCCTGCTCATCATATCCAACACCCTGACACTGAACCTGGTCATCATGTCCAACACACTGAGCCTGGTCGTCATGTCCAACACACTGACACTGATCCTGGTCATGTCCAACACACTGACACTGAACCTAGTCATCATGTCCAACACACTGACACTGAACCTGGTCATCATGTCCAACACACTGACAATGGGCATGGTCATCATGTCCAACACACTGACACTGAGCCTGGTCATGTCCAACATACTGACACTGAGCCTGGTCATCAAGTCAAACACACTGACACTGAGCTTGTTCATGTACAACACAGGGACGATGAGCCTTGTCATCATGTCCAACAGACTGACACTGATCTTGGTCATGTGCAACATACTGACACTGAGCCTGGTCATCATGTCCAACACACTGACACAGCCTGGTCATCATGTCCAACACTCTGACACTGAGCCTGGTCATGACCAGCACACTGAAACTGATCCTGGTCATCATGTCCAACACACTGACACAGCCTGGTCATCAAGTCCAACATACTGACACTGAGCCTGGTCATCAAGTCCAACACACTGATCCTGGTCATGTCCAACACACTGACACTGATCCTGGTCATGTCCAACACACTGACACTGAGCCTGGTCATCATGTCCAACACACTGACACTGAGCCTGGTCATGTCCAACACACTGACACTGATCCTGGTCACGTCCAACACACTGAAACGGAGCCTGGTCATTATGTCCAACACACTGAAACTGAGCCTGGTCATGTCCAACACACTGACACTGAGCCTGGTCATCATGTCCAACACACTGACACTGAGCCTGGTCATGTCCAAAACACTGACACTGATCCTGGTCAAGTCCAACACACGTAAACTGAGCCTGGTCATCATGTCCAACACAAAGACACTGATCCTGGTCTTGTCCAACACACTGACACTGATCCTGGACATGTCCAACACACTGACACTGAGCCTGGTCATCATGTCCAGCACACTGATACTGAGCCTGGTCATCATGTCCAGCACACTGACACTGAGCCTGGTCATGTTCAACACACTGACACTGATCCTGGTCATGTCCAACACATTGAAACTGAGCCTGGTCATCATGTCCAGCACACAGACACTGATCCTGGTCATGTCCAACACACTGACACTGATTCTGATCATGTCCGACATACTGATACTGATCCTGGTCATCATGTCCAACAAACTGACACTGAGCCTAGTTTTAATGTCCAACACACAGACACTGATCCTGGTCATGTCCAACACACTGACACAGCCTGGTCATGTCCAACATACTGAAACTGAGCCTGATCATCATGTCCAACACATTGACACTGAGCCTGGACATCATGTCCAACACACTGACACTGACCCTGGTCATGTCCAACACCAGGACACTGAGACTGGTCATCATGTCTAACACACTGACACTGAGCCTGGTCATGACCAGCACACTGACAGTGATCCTGGTCATCATGTCCAACACACTGACACTGATCCTGGTCATCATGTCCAACATACTGACACTGAGCCTGGTCATCATGTCCAACACACTGAGCCTGGTCATTATGTCCAACACAATGTCACTGAGCATGGTCATGTCCAACATACTGAAACTGAGCCTGGTCAACATATCCAATACCCTACACTGATCCTGGTCATGTCTAACACACTTACACTGATCCTGGTCATCATGTCCAACACCTTGACACTGAGCCTGTTCATGTCCAACACACTGAGCCTGGTCATCAAGTCCAAAAAACTGACACTGAGCCTGGTCATCATGTCCAACACATTGAGCCTGGTCATCATGTCCAACACACTGACACTGAACCTGGTCATCTGCAACACACTGACACTGAGCCTGGTCATAATGTCCAACACACTGAGCCTGGTCATCATGTCCAACACACTGACACTGAGCCTTGTCATCTGCCAGACTGACACTGATTCTGATAATGTCCAACATACTAACACTGATTCTGATCATGTCCAACACTGAGCCTGGTCATCATGTCCAACACATTGAGCCTGGTCATCATGTCCAACACACTGACACTGAGCCTGGTCATCATGTCCAACACACTGACACTGATTCTGATAATGTCCAACATACTAACACTGATTCTGATCATGTCCAACACTGAGCCTGGTCATCATGTCCAACACATTGAGCCTGGTCATCATGTCCAACACACTGACACTGAGCCTTGTCATCATGTCCAACACACTGACACTGAGCCTTGTCATCATGTCCAACACACTGACACTGAGCCTTGTCATCATGTCCAACACACTGACACTGAGCCTGGTCATCATGTCCAACACACTGACACTGAGCCTTGTCATCATGTCCAACACACTGACACTGAGCCTTGTCATCATGTCCAACACACTGACACTGAGCCTGGTCATCATGTCCAACACACTGACACTGAGCCTGGTCATCATGTCCAACACACTGACACTGAGCCTGGTCATCATGTACAACACACTGACACTGAGGCTGGTCATGTCCAACAAACTGACACTGAGCCTGGTCATCATGTCCAACACATTGAGCCTGGTCATCATGTCCAATACACTGACACTGAGGCTGGTCATGTCCAACACACTGACACTGAGCCTGGTCATCATTTCCAACACACTGACACTGAGCCTGGTCATCTGCCACACTGACACTGATTCTGATAATGTCCAACATACTAACACTGATTCTGATCATGTCCAACACTGATCCTGGTCATGTCCAACACACTGAAACTGAGCCGGGTCATCATGTCCTACACACTGACACTGATCCTGGTCATCATGTCCAACACACTGACACTGAGGCTGGTCATACCCAGCACACTGACACTGAGCCTGGTCATCAGGTCCAACACACTGACACTGAGCCTGGTCATGACCAGCGCACTGACACTGAGACTGGTCATCATGTCCATCACACTGACAATGATCTTGGTCATGTCCAACACACTGACACTGATCCTGGTCATCAAGTCCAACACACTGAAACTGAGGCTGGTCATCTGCAACACACTGACACTGATTCTGATCATGTCCAACACTGATCCTGGTCATGTCCAACACACTGACACTGAACCTGGTCATCATGTCCAACATACTGACACTGATCCTGGTCATCAAGTCCAACATACTGACACTGAGCCTGGTCATCATGTCCAACACACTGAGCCTGGGCATCATGTCCAACACACTGACACAAAGCCTGGTCATCATGTCCAACACACTGACACTGAGCCTGGTCATGACCAGCACACTGACACTGAGCCTGGTCATCATGTCCAACACACTAACAATGATCTTCGTCATGTCCAACACACTGACACAGCCTGGTCATGTCCAACATACTGACACTGATTCTGATCATCATGTCCAACACACTGACACTGAGCCTGGTCATCAAATCCAACAAACTGACACTGAGCCTGGTCATCATGTCCAACACACTGACACTGAGCCTGGTCATAACCAGCACACTGACACTGATCCTGGTCATCATGTCCAACACACTGACACTGAGCCTGGTCATCATTTCCAACACACTGAGCCTGGTCATCATGTCCAACACACTGACACTGAGCATGGTCATGTACAACACACTGAAACTGAGCCTGGTCATCATGTCCAACACACTGACACTGAGCCTGGTCATCAAGTCCAACAAACTGACACTGAGCCTGGTCATCATATCCAACACCCGGACACTGATCCTGGTCATGTCCAACACACTGACACTGAGCCTGGTCATCATGTCCAACACACTGACACTGAGCCTTGTCATGTCCAACACACTGACACTGATCCTGGTCATGGTTCAACACACTGACACTGATCCTGGTCATGTCCAACACACTGACACTAATCTTGGTCATGTCCAACACACTGAAACTGAGCCTGGTCATCATGTCCAACACACTGACACTGAGCCTTGTCATGTCCAACACACTGACACTGATCCTGGTCATGGTTCAACACACTGACACTGATCCTGGTCATGTCCAACACACTGACACTGATCTTGGTCATGTCCAACACACTGACACTGAGCCTGGTCATCATGTCCAACACACTGACACTGAGCCTTGTCATGTCCAACACACTGACACTGATCCTGGTCATGGTTCAACACACTGACACTGATCCTGGTCATGTCCAACATACTGACACTGATCCTGGACATCATGTCCAACACACTGACACTGATCCTGGACATCATGTCCAACACACTGACACTGAGCCTTGTCATCATGTCCAACACACTGACACTGAGCCTGGTCATCATGTTCATCACACTGACACCGAGCCTGGTCATCATGTTCATCACACTGACACAAAGCCTGGTCATCATGTCCAACACACTGACACAAAGCCTGGTCATCATGTCCAACACACTGACACTGAGCCTTTTCATCATGTCCAACACACTGACACTGAGCCTTGTCATCATGTCCAACACACTGACACTGAGCCTGGTCATCATGTCCAACACACTGACACTGAGCCTGGTCATCATGTCCAACACACTGACACTGAGCCTGGTCATGTCCAACAAACTGACACTGAGCCTGGTCATCATGTCCAACACATTGAGCCTGGTCATCATGTCCAATACACTGACACTGAGGCTGGTCATGTCCAACACACTGACACTGAGCCTGGTCATCATGTCCAACACACTGACACTGAGACTGGTCATCTGCCACACTGACACTGATTCTGATAATGTCCAACATACTAACACTGATTCTGATCATGTCCAACACTGATCCTGGTCATGTCCAACACACTGAAACTGAGCCGGGTCATCATGTCCTACACACTGACACTGATCCTGGTCATCATGTCCAACACACTGACACTGAGCCTGGTCATGACCAGCGCACTGACACTGAGACTGGTCATCATGTCCATCACACTGACAATGATCTTGGTCATGTCCAACACACTGACACTGATCCTGGTCATGACCAGCGCACTGACACTGAGCCTTGTCATCATGTCCAACACACTGACACTGAGCCTTGTCATCATGTCCAACACACTGACACTGAGCCTGGTCATCATGTCCAACACACTGACACTGAGCCTGGTCATCATGTCCAACACACTGACACTGAGCCTGGTCATGTCCAACAAACTGACACTGAGCCTGGTCATCATGTCCAACACATTGAGCCTGGTCATCATGTTCATCACACTGACACCGAGCCTGGTCATCATGTTCATCACACTGACACAAAGCCTGGTCATCATGTCCAACACACTGACACAAAGCCTGGTCATCATGTCCAACACACTGACACTGAGCCTTGTCATCATGTCCAACACACTGACACTGAGCCTTGTCATCATGTCCAACACACTGACACTGAGCCTGGTCATCATGTTCATCACACTGACACCGAGCCTGGTCATCATGTTCATCACACTGACACAAAGCCTGGTCATCATGTCCAACACACTGACACAAAACCTGGTCATCATGTCCAACACACTGACACTGAGCCTTGTCATCATGTCCAACACACTGACACTGAGCCTTGTCATCATGTCCAACACACTGACACTGAGCCTGGTCATCATGTCCAACACACTGACACTGAGCCTGGTCATCATGTCCAACACACTGACACTGAGCCTGGTCATGTCCAACAAACTGACACTGAGCCTGGTCATCATGTCCAACACATTGAGCCTGGTCATCATGTCCAATACACTGACACTGAGGCTGGTCATGTCCAACACACTGACACTGAGCCTGGTCATCATGTCCAACACACTGACACTGAGCCTGGTCATCTGCAACACACTGACACTGATTCTGATAATGTCCAACATACTAACACTGATTCTGATCATGTCCAACACTGATCCTGGTCATGTCCAACACACTGAAACTGAGCCGGGTCATCATGTCCTACACACTGACACTGATCCTGGTCATCATGTCCAACACACTGACACTGAGCCTGGTCATGACCAGCGCACTGACACTGAGACTGGTCATCATGTCCAACACACTGACACTGATCCTGGTCATGTCCAACACACTGACACTGAACCTGGTCATCATGTCCAACACACTGACACTGAACCTGGTCATCATGTCCAACATACTGACACTGAACCTGGTCATCATGTCCAACATACTGACACTGATCCTGGTCATCATGTCCAACATACTGACACTGATCCTGGTCATCAAGTCCAACATACTGACACTGAGCCTGGTCATCATGTCCAACACACTGAGCCTGGTCATCATGTCCAACACACTGACACTTAGCCTGGTCATGTCCAACACACTGACACAAAGCCTGGTCATCATGTCCAACACACTGACACTGAGCCTGGTCATGACCAGCACACTGACACTGAGCCTGGTCATCATGTCCAACACACTGACAATGATCTTGGTCATGTCCAACACACTGACACAGCCTGGTCATGTCCAACATACTGAAACTGAGCCTGATCATCATGTCCAACACACTGACACTGAGCCTGGTCATCAAGTCCAACAAACTGACACTGAGCCTGGTCATCATGTCCAACACACTGACACTGAGCCTGGTCATAACCAGCACACTGACACTGATCCTGGTCATCATGTCCAACACACTGACACTGAGCCTGGTCATCATTTCCAACACACTGAGCCTGGTCATCATGTCCAACACACTGACACTGAGCATGGTCATGTACAACATACTGAAACTGATCCTGGTCATGTCCAACACACTGAAACTGAGCCTGGTCATCATGTCCAACACACTGACACTGAGCCTGGTCATCAAGTTCAACAAACTGACACTGAGCCTGGTCATCATATCCAACACCCGGACACTGATCCTGGTCATGTCCAACACACTGACACTGATTCTGGTCATCATGTCCAACACACTGACACTGAGCCTTGTCATGTCCAACACACTGACACTGATCCTGGTCATGGTTCAACACACTGACACTGATCCTGGTCATGTCCAACACACTGACACTAATCTTGGTCATGTCCAACACACTGAAACTGAGCCTGGTCATCATGTCCAACACACTGACACTGAGCCTTGTCATGTCCAACACACTGACACTGATCCTGGTCATGGTTCAACACACTGACACTGATCCTGGTCATGTCCAACACACTGACACTGAGCCCGGTCATCATGTCCAACACACTGACACTGAGCCTGGTCATCATGTCCAACACACTGACACTGAGCCTGGTCATCATGTCCAACACACTGACACTGAGCCTGGTCATCATGTCCAACACACTGACACTGAGCCTGGTCATGTCCAACACACTGACACTGATCCTGGTCATGTCCAACACACTGACACTGATCCTGGTCATGTCCAACACACTGACACTGAGCCTGGTCATCATGTCCAACACACTGACACTGAGCCTGGTCATCATGTCCAACACACTGACACTGAGCCTGGTCATCATGTCCAACACACTGACACTGAGCCTGGTCATCATGTCCAACACACTGACACTGAGCCTGGTCATGTCCAATACACTGACACTGAGCCTGTTCATGTACAACACACTGACACTGAGTCTGGTCATCATGTTCAACACACTGACACTGAGCCTGGTCATCATGTCCAACACACTGACACAAAGCCTGGTCATCATGTCCAACACACTGACACAAAGCCTAGTCATCATGTCCAACACACTGACACAAAGCCTGGTCATCATGTCCAACACACTGCCACTGAGCTGGGTTCAATGCCATCTTTTCTCCTCTAGTACAGTTGGTAGTAGACCCACCACAGGCCAGGTCAGAATGGGATGTTAAACATCCAACACGTGAAGGGGAGAAACCTAGCCTGGTCCCAGATCTGTCTGTGCTGTCATGCCAACTCCTATGTTCATGTCTGTCTGTGCTGTCTTGGCATCTCCTGTGTGTGTGTATGTGTGTGTCCGCATGTGTGTGTGTGCCATTAGACATGTGCAGTGTGTGCCCATAGACATGTGCAGTTGTTGTCTCATGGTCAGCCATGTAAATGGTCAGAGATGAATTGGTGGTTAGGGGCTGTAAATCAGGCTAGGCCCAAGTCAAGCTGGCCCTGTTTAACCACAAGATGTCCCACTGTGGCCAAATTGGACAAAGATGTTTTACTTCCTTTCCCCCCCTAAAGTCTGGTGGACTCATGCAACTCTTCCAAATATGTTTCCAGCTGTTGCTGTGTGTGTGTGTGTGTGTGTGTGTGTGTGTGTGTGTGTGTGTGTGTGTGTGTGTGTGTGTGTGTGTGTGTGTGTGTGTGTGTGTGTGTGTGTGTGTGTGTGTGTGTGTGTGTGTGTGTGTGTGTGTGCCTTTAAAACATGTCTGTGGATCTGGTTGATTCATGACTTCTTTCCTCTCCTCTTTCCTCTCTTCTTTCCTCTCCTCTTTCCTATCCTCTTTCCTCTTTTTTTGATTGAATATAGAGGGAAAGAAACACAAGATATTTCAAATGCTTATCGTTAACTCCCCATCATTACCCTTCTGTTATCCTCCCCCGTCATTACCCTTCTGTTTTCCTCCCACATCATTAATCTTTTATTTTCCTCACCCATCCCCATTACCCTTATGTTTTCCTCCCCCATCATTACCCTTATGTTTTCCTCCCCCATCATTACTCTTCTGTTTTCCTCCCCATCATTACTATTTTATTTTCCTCCCCCATCATTACCAATCTGTTATCCTCCCCCATCATTACTATTTTATTTTCCTCCCCCATCATTACCAATCTGTTATCCTCCCCCATCATTACTATTTTATTTTCCTCCCCCATCATTACCAATCTGTTATCCTCCCCCATCATTACCAATCTGTTATCCTCCCCCATCATTACTCTTTTATTTTCCTCCCCCATCATTACCAATCTGTTACCCTCCCCCATCATTACTCTTTTATTTTCCTCCCCCATCATTACTCTTTTATTTTCCTCCCCCATCATTACCCTTCTGTTATCCTCCCCCATCATTACCAATCTGTTATCCTCCCCCATCATTACCAATCTGTTATCCTCCCCCATCATTACTATTTTATTTTCCTCCCCCATCATTACCAATCTGTTATCCTCCCCCATCATTACTATTTTATTTTCCTCCCCCATCATTACCAATCTGTTATCCTCCCCCATCATTACCAATCTGTTATCCTCCCCCATCATTACTCTTTTATTTTCCTCCCCCATCATTACCAATCTGTTACCCTCCCCCATCATTACTCTTTTATTTTCCTCCCCCATCATTACCCTTCTGTTATCCTCCCCCATCATTACCAATCTGTTATCCTCCCCCATCATTACTCTTTTATTTCCCTCCCCCATCATTACCCTTCTGTTATCCTCCCCCATCATTACCAATCTGTTATCCTCCCCCATCATTACTCTTTTATTTCCCTCCCCCATCATTACCCTTCTGTTATCCTCCCCCATCATTACCAATCTGTTATCCTCCCCCATCATTACCAATCTGTTATCCTCCCCCATCATTACTCTTTTATTTCCCTCCCCCATCATTACCCTTCTGTTATCCTCCCCCATCATTACTATTTTATTTTCCTCCCCAAACATTAGCCTTCTGTTTCTCTCACCCATCATTACCCAGCCAGTCCACTCTCAATGGAAACAAATGTTAGCGTCTGTATCTGCTTGTGTTTGTCAACCGCAGCACGCACACAAACACACACAGGTTGACCTCACGCCACCACAATGACACAGTGATTTCTGTTAACATGATGTAATATTGTCAGATATCTCCACATCTGCAGTATTTCTATGACCCACTAAAATGAAAGACTGAAAAAAGTGATAGAATCAGACACAATGGATATAAGGAAGAACTCCATATTTTTAATTGGTTTGGTCTGTTGGGGAAATGTGATATGGTTTTATTTAAATGAAATGCAGAAACACAGAGCTGTAAGAGGTTTGGTCTGTTGGGGAAATATGATATGGTTTTATCTAAATGAAATGCAGAACCACCGAGCTGTAAGAGGTTGCATGTGACTGTGACTGTGTCACAAACCACACCCTATTCCCGCTAATTTCCTATGTAGTGCACTACTTGTGACCAAAGAAGTGCACTAAATAGGACATAGGGTGCCATTTGGGATGCACAGTAAGGCAGCAGGATGGATTGTTCAGTTGCATCTGCGTTGGATGGGGCTTAAAAGGGAGTTTGAAGCAGGTCGGGAATGACGAATTGAGGTCACGTCATCAGAATGTTCATAGCATGAAAACAATAGCACAGATCCCCAAAAAGGACCAGCTTGGTCCCAGATCTGTTTGTGCTGTCTTGGCCCTTTATATGATCATTCTATGTTGCCAAACTTGGGGTGACAAGGACCATAACTGTTGGCTAACAACACACACCGGTTTGAGAAAAGGTTCATAAAGGACAGTTGCTGTGACATAATACAGCATGAGATTTGAGATTATGTCCTTGAAATATCTTTAGGCCTACATATCATATTGCCCCCTATTGGTAGGTCTCAGTCTATCTAAGCTACATGGGCATGTTCTTTGGCATGTTAACAGAAAACATTCAAAACAAAATTTGCAATGGAAACCTAAAATGATCCTTTCTCATTGGACAAGTCCAGGTAGTCCGTTCCTTTTTAACAGAAACAAGTGTCTCTTGTCGTGGAGGTAGTCCCTCCTTGTTTCAAACTATTTTTTGTCTCCATTTGGTGGCTACTGAACACAACCAGAACAGTAATGTTCTGAATCCAACTGTCTCTTACCTGGCTTAGTGACTTCACAGCCCTTGTTCCTAAGAATGTCATCCACAGATGTGTCGAACATGAAGCGAACGTTCTGCAGTAACCCCTGTGTGACAAGAAAATAGGCTGTTATGTGTCACATTGGACTCGCAGCTAGGAACAACTTCTTTAGTATTCACTTACCTTGAGCTTGTATGTCAAGTAAAAAAAATACAGACTGAGTTATTCTTATTGGCTAACATTAGATGCAGAATGACTTAAGGGGCAAGATCTGAAATGGTGTCCTATTCCCAACATCTGGTGCACTACTTTTCTGGACAAAAGTTATTCTTACCCTGAAGTGGTTTTCACGGATGGATCCCTTAGCGACGAACATTCGGCTCCCCTCCGCCTGCAGGTACTCGTAGAACGGCTCATCCAAGATGAAGCTGTCGATGAGACTGCAGCCCACAAACAGATTTGCGTTTTCGCCATGAACATGAAGTGTGATATTCTTCCACTGCGAGTCGGACAGGTCAACATCCTCGAAGGAGACAACATTTTGGGAGCCGTCCACCCAGTAGACAAGGTCCAGCGTGTTGGCGCGGCCGTTGGAGACTATTTCAAACTGCCGCTGGCCGTTGGCACCTTCCATGGCGATGAGGGTTCCCCGCGATCCGCGGTCCTGGCGCATGCTGGCCACGAACACGAAGCCCTCATTGTTCTGGATTTGCTGAAGCATCTGTTTGAGCACGGGCGCGCTCACTGAGGGCAAATGGTCGAAGCGGATGAAGCGGTAAGCAGGGTTGTCCGTGTCTTGGCCGCGGAATTGCTTGGCGCCCAGAGTCTTGCGTGTGATACCGCTAACATCAAACAGGTCAAACGTTGTGTCGTCATCCGATGTGACCTCGCCATCTTCAATCAGTCATACAAGTGATTGATAGGGAGAGGAGAATGTGTACAGCCAATTAGCTTGATGAAACAGCAAAGCATTCTATGTAAAATCTGACCAAGTGATTATAACTAAGTCTATAGCAGGGCTCTCCAACCCTGTTCCTGAAGCAACCAGCTCTCAAAGTCTCACATCAGAATTAGACGTTCATCCTTGTTTCTCAAAAGTCAAATTTCGAAGTTGTTGCAAACGTCAAATTTTCAAAAGTCTATGATTAGGCATTAACTCTGAATTTTTAAGGTTAGGATTAAGTTTAGGAATGTTTATGGTTAGGGCATTAACTCCAAAATCCAAATGGTTAAGGTAGGGGTTAAGGTTGGGATAGGCTCAAAACAAAAACATAAAAAGCAACTTTCTATTGCTGGATTCAAACTTGCAACCTTCAGAATCAGCGACAGATGCTTATACCCATCTGCCATCCCCTTCCACAACACCCTAGGAAAACTGTAACCTACTTGAAGGTAACAACGCCCCTAGTGGGTGGTTTCCACATCGTCTCCCAACGTCCTCAGACATAGATGGACCACGTTGAATACTGACTTGTATCATGGCTGACCTGGCTGTCCTGGAGAGCGACTCTCCTGTAGGTTTTTCTTCCAACCCCAGTTGTAACTAACTTGATTCGGTTTATCAATCATCTAATTATTAGAATCAGGTGTGCTAGATTAGGTTTGAAGATTAAAAAAAATCTACAGGATGGTAGCTCTCCAAGACAGGGTTGGAGTTAAAACCTACAGAAAGGTAGCTCTCTATGAACAGGGTTGGTATTAAAATCTCCAGGAATATGGTTGGAGAGCCCTGGCTATAACTTAACTCGGTATGCTTTCAGTCACAAGAAAAAATGACAGTATCATATTCACTCATGATTCATTTTTTAAAATCAAATTAGTATGAAACATACATCACATCATAATTTAACAATAAAAATGAAATGGCATTGAGGTTATGATAATGATGATGAAAAGTCGTATAAACTTTATGCATAAGTAGATTTACCTTGAGGTAGCGCTGAGGAGCAAAGTAATAAAATCGGCAGCAAGTTGAGACTTCTGAGTATCATATCTCCTTCAAAACACAAGAGACACAAACGCTGATTATCATCCAGGGAAACCGCAAAGTTAAAGTTGTTAACTTCATCACGATTGTAATGACTATCTAATAAGTAAAATGATAAATTCTATTTCTTATTCGCACTCTGCTCAGCTGTCACAAAGCGACCCCAAGTTCATTGCAACTGTGAATAGTGAGTTCTCAGTCATGCCATACCATGACAAGTGCATCACCTAATGTCAAATCCACAGATCTGCTTCAACAGTAGCAACGCTATGAAGGAGCCCAACTGTCTCCAAAACTAACGCAGGTTTATCGTGGAAGATACAAAACATACATTACACCTTACAACGTGCACATACTGTAGGTGGTCTGTTATAGGCTATTGGGAAACAATTATACACTACTTCTAAAACAACATTTCTGCAAAAGCATAACGTTTAACAAAACGAATCAATCACAACAAAATATAAGTGTGCTACATTCTTTAACTAAAGTATTCTGACTAGCAGTCAATTTGAAACTTATTGCAACATTGCTGATTGTTTTTGAAAATGCAAATAAATTCCCCATGCACATTGGAATACAACAATTTACCGGGTGAAAGTGCAAATTCCCTTTAAAAAAATCCGTTAGATATCCAATAATAAAAAAGAAGGTAATAACAAATATATTTTTCAAATAAATATGAATAGTGTAATGAAAACGGAATAGCTCCTGTAACCTGGTGCGTAAAGTGTAATGTCCGCTTGGTTTACTTCACTAGATCTACATTATGTAGGGAGAACTCGAGCGAAAGTGGCTTAGGCACCAGTCTCCCTCCCTCCTATATACTACTCACTACGACCCTGTCAGTCAAGTTTAAGTATGAAATGTGTGGAACCAATTTTTAAGGCAGAATTACGTAATTCCGTTCTGATAGCTAATTTTGCTTATATCTGTTTCAAGCGGCATTTACCGGTCCCCGGCCCCTCCCTCGCGCTCTCCCGTTTCCCAATCCAACCTCCCCATCAAGCCCACTTCATTACCGAAGTTCCAACGGAATCGGGTTTCGGGGAGGAGTTTTTGATGGAGAAAACGCGATAGCGAGGTCGGATGTGAGGCTTGCGTAGCCTTTTAGGTCTGGGAGCAGTGGTGTGCCCAGGTGGTGGCCCAGCGTGGCGGCCCCCTGAATTCTGATTGGCCAACCAGAAATTATTGTATAGACAGCAAGACTCGATCTCAATCAATCTCACCAGAGAAAGCATCTGTGTGAACGAAACAACCTTCCTCTGTTTTCAAATGTGTAGCCCATGTATCTAATGCTGTTTGGCTGAATGAATTTACTTACTTTGACTGACATCCTTATATGAACTGTAACTCAGGAAAATCACAAATCATTTTATACATTTTTTATTTATATTTGGGGTTAAACATTTTGGGCATCCATGAATACACGAAAGTTGTAGGCTGAATGTCATGACACTTATGGTGTTAGTAATAGATGTATCCTTCCATTCAAATGGCGGGTGCAGAGTGCACTGTTTGGATGCTGGATAGATTTTGGAGTAGAGGAACATGTCAAGTAACCTAGTTAACCTGTTAGAAGAACATGTCAAGTAACCTAGTTAACCTGTTAGAAGAACATGCCAAGTAACCTAGTTAACCTGTTAGAAGAACATGCCTAGTAACCTAGTTAACCTGTTAGAAGAACATGCCAAGTAACCTAGTTAACCTGTTAGAAGAACATGCCAAGTAACCTAGTTAACCTGTTAGAAGAACATGCCTAGTAACCTAGTTAACCTGTTAGAAGAACATGCCAAGTAACCTAGTTAACCTGTTTGAAGAACATGCCAAGTAACCTAGTTAACCTGTTAGAAGAACATGCCTAGTAACCTAGTTAACCTGTTAGAAGAACATGCCAAGTAACCTAGTTAACCTGTTAGAAGAACATGCCAAGTAACCTAGTTAACCTGTTAGAAGAACATGCCAAGTAACCTAGTTAACCTGTTAGAAGAACATGCCTAGTAACCTAGTTAACCTGTTAGAAGAACATGCCAAGTAACCTAGTTAACCTGTTAGAAGAACATGCCAAGTAACCTATATACATTTTGTGTTAAATGTCATATCTTTACTATAAAGCCATACAAACTATTTGTGTACGCACAAGTGCGTACACACATACAATTCACGATATAATTCACACTCTGGATGGCACTTTCAATTTAATTTACTGTTGTATGCTAATACCCTTGTTTAAAATTCTGACCTTTAATACAAACACTGTAACAAGACGTTTGGAAATGATTTATCAATTATTTGAACCAAACCTAAGCTGAAGTATTTAATGCGTTGACCCATCATAATCATATACTTTTTAAACCCACCATGCATCGATTAAGGTAAAACATGTTCTGGCCACCTCTAAACTTGGTCTGTGCCCCACCTTTCCCACCCCATGCAACAATGTTTGGATCCAATTTTTAAGGCGGAATTACATAATTCCGTTCTGATAGCATCATTTGCTTATATCTGTTTAAAGCAGAACCCCATTCAACATGTTCTGGACACTCCTCTGTCTGGGAGCGCAAAGCTTGGTCATGGCTGTAAATTAAAAATATATCCGCTCTATAACATATAGTCTTTGGAGTGCAGTATTTTTCAAAACATTCCCAAAACTTTTACAAACACGTTTTTCTGTTAGTTTATTTAACAGCTCGGAATTTTAACAATTCTTAAGGCAAGCACATCAACTGCAGCCTACCTATTCAAACTACAGTATAGGATTTGTTCTACTTTTTAATCCGACCAGATCTAAACCAGCATTCATTATATTAGGCTATAGTTCCCCGATGCCTGTTCAAGTCTACAGTGAATTAATGTGGCTTCTGTAACATTCGTTTGTCAAATTTACATAATATCTATAACCTATAGCCTAATAATTTGTCATTCGTTAAATATCACATTTAGGCACCAAAATAAAGTCAGCAATTCACACTGATCCACTATGATCCGTACATGGGCGGGACATACGCGCTGCTTACTGATGGGGGAATACTGATCCTCTAGCGATGTCTCGTGTGATCATTTAGTCAAAGGCATTTAGAACACTGACTGTTCAGACTGACTTGAATTTTGAGGGTTAAAACGACCGACCGCGACCGACTCACCGGCTGTTGTGTGTTTTTAGGAATTTGGAAGCTCCCGCGTTGCTGGCAAGTAGTACTGTATCTGGTCTGGAAATAAGTAGTTCCCTTCTACTTCTGCTCCCCTCTATGTTGTCAGATAGGAATGACTCGTATATTCCACTAACATTCCTTCGTTCCCGGCTCATGGAGAGGGGTCATGAAACAAACAATAAATGGAGATAGATGAAGTGCGCGTCATTTGGAGACCTCCTTGTCTTATTTTGACAGGAACAATACGCAGGGAATAGAACGGACAGTAGCTTACCAACATAGCCAATAGGGCAGTAATAACTGAGGAATGTTCTAATAAGGAAAGAGTATCCAAGTATGTCAGTCTTAGTCATGTTTTTGAGGTGTTGGTTTCTAGCATGTTTCTAGCATTTTAGTACACTAGTCAGTTATAAGCATATTATTCCAATCAAAGGAAATATGAATCCAGCCAGTCTTTGGCCACCGTTTCCACACAGAATGCCAGTAAATACAAATTGATTGATGCCCCTTCAGTTGCCAGGTGCTCTCTAGAAAGGTTGCAGCTTACTCTTAGTCTTACCCATAGCCTTTTGGGGGCCCTTGGTTGGGGTGACCCCAACAAGCAGGTCAAATCTTATTAGTGGCCCCCTCTTGACAGCAGAGAAAAAATTTACGTTTTCATTTCCTGCGATTCTATACATTTTGCCATGGACTGCACCAGATTTGCCAGTTCTTGCTATGAGATGTTACCCCACTCTTCCACCAATGCACCTGCATGTTCCCGGACATTTCTGGGGGGAATGGCCCTAGCCCTCACCCTCCGATCCAACAGGTCCCAGACGTGCTCAATGCGATTGAGATCCGGGCTCTTCGCTGGCCATGGCAGAACACTGACATTCCTGTCTTACAGGAAATCATGCAAAGAACGAGCAATACTGCTGGTGGCATTGTCATGCTGGAGGGTCATGTCAGGATGAGCCTGTAGGAAGGGTACCACATGAGGGAGGAGGATGTCTTCCCTGTTATGCACAGCATTGAGATTACCTTCAATGACAACAAGCTCAGTCCGATGATGCAGTGACACACCGCCACAGACCATGACGGACCCTCCACCTCCAAATCGATCCCGCTCCAGAGTACAGCTCTCGGTGTAACGCTCATTCATTCGATGATAAACGCAAATCTGACCATCGCCCCTGGTGAGACAAAACCGCGACTCGTCAGCAAAGAGCACTTTTTGCCAGTCCTGTCTGGTCCAGCGACGGTGGGTTTGTGCCCTTAGGTGACATTGTTGCAAGTGATGTCTGGTGAGGATCTGCCTTACAACAGGCCTACAAGCCCTCAGTCCAGCCTCTCTCAGCCTATTGTGAAAAGTCTGAGCACTGATGGAGGAATTGTGCATTCCTGGTGTAACTTGGGCAGTTGATGTTGCAATCCTGTACCTGTCCCACAGGTGTGATGTTTGGATGTACCGATCCTGTGCAGGTGTTGTTACACGTGATCTGCCACTGCGAGGATGATCAGCTGTCCGTCCTGTCTCACTGTAGAGCTGTCTTAGGCATCTCACAGTACAGCCATTGCAATTTATTGTCTTGGCCACATCTGCAGTCCTCATACCTCCTTGCAGCATGCCTAATGCATGTTCACACAGATGAGCAGGGACCCTGGGCATCTTTCTTTTGGTGTTTTTCAGAGTCAGTAGAAAGGCCTCCTTAGTGTCCTAAGTTTTCATAACTGTGACCTTAATTGCCTACCGTCTGTAAGCTGTTAGTGTCTTAATGACTGTTCCACAGGTGCATGTTCATTAATTGTTTATGGTTCATTGAACAAGCATGGTAAACAGTGTTTAAACCCTGTGCTATGACGATCTGTGAAGTTATTTGGATTTTTACGAATTATCTTTGAAAGACAGGGTCCTGAAAAAGGGACGTTTCTTTTTTTGCTGAGTTTACTATTATACTGGTGTCATGAAGAGAATAACTCAATTTAAGAGAAAGAGAGAGAGAGAGTCAGGAATCTTCAGTTTTCTGGTGGTGATATTGTCTGTCTGACCCAGATCATATAGACATGCTGGGCTTTGGTTTTCATCTTTCCCCGAGTTACTTTTTTAGAAACAACTAGCTTTGGTACAGCCAGTTAACAGCTGGAGTCCACTAGTCACATATCTTTTTAGTGCACCGCAGAGATACACATTTTAAAGTTGGGAAACATGGAGAAACTGTGATCTGAGCAAACATCACATCAGCAGTTTTTCTCTCTCTCCCTCTTTCTATCTTTGTCTGTCTTGCTCTCTTTCTCTCTCTTTCTCCCCATTCTCTCTCTCCCTTCTCTCTCTCCCCTTCTCTCTCTCCCCCCTTCTCTCTCTCCCCCTCTCTCTCCCCCCTCTCTCTCTCTCTCTCTCTCTCCCCTCTCTCTCTCCCCTCTCTCTCCCCTCTCTCTCTCCCCCTCTCTCTCCCCCTCTCTCTCCCCCTCTCTCTCCCCCCTCTCTCTCTCTCCCCCTCTCTCCCCCTCTCTCTCTCCCCCTCTCTCTCCCCCTCTCTCTCTCCCCCTCTCTCTCCCCTCTCTCTCTCCCCCTCTCTCTCTCCCCCTCTCTCTCCCCCTCTCTCTCCCCCATTCTCTCTCTCCCCATTCTCTCTCTCCCCATTCTCTCTCTCCCCCTCTCTCCCCCTTCTCTCTCTCTCCCCCTCTCTCTCCCCTCTCTCCCCCTCTCTCTCTCCCCCCTCTCTCTCTCCCCATTCTCTCTCTCCCCATTCTCTCACTCCCCATTTTCTCTCTCCCCTCTCTCACCTCTCTCTCTCTCACCTCTCTCTCTCACCCCTCTCTCTCACCCCTCTCTCTCTCACCTCTCTCTCTCTCCCTCTCTCTCCCTCTCTCTCTCCCTCTTCATGGCAAGTCTTCGATGATGGCTGTCACTTTGTTGTCTTCTTCCAAACAGTAACACCATGTGTGTTTTTCACAGAAACTGCATACTGTAGAGGTTTTGCACTTCAGATCATTGGAGAGGTAGTCTGGTTAAATGAGACAGAAAATTGAGTTCACCATTTAATCCACATTGAGCGCAGCATTCAGTTTGGTTTAACCAGGCTATTGGAGAGGATGAGTGACATCTGAAGACACATGACATGGAATTTTTTAGGTCAACTCATAGTCATCAAATATGAAGTAACCCAAAAAGCTACAACCACGCAATAAAATTAGATTAATTGCTCCTTAATCCAGACTACGCCAGCCATTCAGTCACACCAGTAAATTACATTTGGCGAGGATGGCTAGTGCTGTAAAACATACCATTCAACCATTTTACAGTCCCTGCTGGAAACATGGCATTTATGTCACTTTTATAACCCAAAAATGTTTTATCATTATTCTGAGGCAAAGAGTCGCAATGATGTATACGATTGCTTAGTTTGCAAGATCTGCTGTACTTTGCAAAATATCTTCATTTTTGACCTGCCATTGTATACCCAGTAGTAAATCACATTTTCTAAATGAATCAGAAATACTTCATTTTTTATCAGAAATAACACTTTTGTTTTACACTTGCTGCATTCTCCGGAGCAACATGGTCTGATATCATAAGGTCCCAAATGGCACCTTAGTGTTCATGGCGCCGCAGGGCATGGCTGCCATTTTACGGACTCCTAACCAATTGTGTTATTTTGTGTGTTTTTTCGCATTGTTTGTAACTTATTTTGTACATAATGTTGATGCTATCGTCTCTTATGACTGAAAAGAGCTTCTTGATATCACAACAGCAAATACTTACCTGAAACTGGATGAAGATTTTTTTTTAAGAGTCTGACGCAAAGGATATAATGTTGCTCCCAGACAAGGTCCAAATCCCCGTCATTTGCATGAAGAAAAGAAGGAGATACAGGGGTGCAGATCAGGGTGCCTTGTGAGAATTTGTTGGTGAGTGGGTAACCCGCCTCTACCATCCGTTCTATTGGCCAACATGCAATCACTGGAGAATAAACTGGATGAGCGCCGTGTGAGACTATCCTACCAATGGGATATTAAAATCTGTATATTATCTTATGTTACAATGAGTGGTGGCTGAACACTGATAATATACAGTTGGCTGGGTTCTCCGTGCATCGGCAGGACAGAACAGCCACGTCCGGTAAGACAAGGGGTGGGGGTGTGTGTCTATTTGTCAATAACAGCTGGTGCGCAGTGTCTAATATTAAGGTAGTCTCGAGGTATTGCTCGCCTGAGGTAGAGTACCTCATGATACGCTGTAGATCACACTATCTACCAAGAAGCTGTAGACCACACTATTTAGATAGAAAAATCTATAATTTTCATAGCCATCTATTTACCTCCACAAACCAACGCTGGCACTAAGACACTCAAGGAGGTGTATAAGGCCATAAGCAAACAAGAAAAATGCTCCCCAAGAAGTGGCGCTCCTAGTGGCAGGGGATTTTAATGCAGATAAACTTAAATCTGTTTTACCTCATTTCTACCAGCATGTCACATGTGCAACATGAGGAAAAAAACTAGACCACCTTTATTCCACACACAGAGACACATTAAAAGCTCTCCATCGCCCTCCTTGTGTCAAATATGACCATAATTATATCCCCCTGATTCCTGCTTACAAGCAAAAACTAAAGCAGGAAGTAACAGTGACTCACTCAATATGGCAGTGGTCAGATGACGTGGATGCTACGCTACATGACTGTTTTGCTAGCAAAGATTGGAATATGGTCCAGGATTAATCCAATGGCATTGACGAGTATACCACTTCAGTCATCAATAAGTGCATCGACAACGTCATGTCCCCATAGTGACCATATATATCCCAACCAGAAGCCAAGGATTACAGGCAACATCCCCACTGAGCTAAAGGCTAGAGCTTTCAAGGAGTGGGACACTAATCTGGACAATTGTAAGAAATCCCGATATGTCCTCAGATGAACCATCAAACAGGCAAAGCGTGAATACACAACTAAGATTGAATCCTACTACTCCGGGTCTGATGCTAATCAGATGTGGCAGGGCTTACAAACTATTACAGACTACAAGGGGAAACCCAGCCGCAAGCTGTCCAGTGACACGAGCCTACCAGACGAGCTAAATTCCTTTTATGCTTGCTTTGAGGCAAGAAACACTGAAGCGTGCATGAGAACACCAGCTGTTCTGGACGTGTGATCATGTTCTGTGTGATCATGCTCTCCATAGCCGATGTGAGCAAGACCTTTAAACAAGTCAACGTTCACAACACCCCAGGGCCAGACGGATTACCAATACGTGTACTCAGAGCATGTGCGGACCAACTGGCAAGTGTCTTCAATTACATTTTCATCATCTCCCTGTCGAGTCTGTAATACCTACATGTTTAAGCAGACCACCATAGTCCCTGTGCCCAAGGAAGCGAAGGTAACCTCCTTAAATGACTACCGCCCCATAGCACTCACATTGGTAGCCATGAAGTGCTTTGAAAGCTGGTCATGGCACACATCAAACACCATCATCGCGGAAACCCTAGACTCCCTCCAATTCGCATACCGCCCCAACAGATCCACAAGTGACGCAATCTCAATCGCACTCCACACTGCCCTTTCCCACCAGGAAAAAATGAACACCTCTTTGAGAATGCTGTTCATTGACTACAGCTCAGTATTCAACACCCTAGTGCCCATAAAGTTCATTAAGGACCCTGGGACTTAACACATCCTGGACTTCCTGACAGGGCCACCCCCCAGGTAGTTAGGGCATGCAACAACACATCTGCCACGCTGATCCAGAACATGGGGGGCCCCTTACGGGTACGTGCTGACGACACAACAGTGGTAGGCCTGATCACCGACAATGATGAGACAGCCTGGAGGGAGGAGGTCAGAGACCTGGCAGTGTGGTGCCAGGACAACAACGTCTCCCTCAACATGAGCAAGACAAAAGAGATGATCGTGGACTTCAGCAAAAGCAGGGCCGAACACGCCCCCATTCACATCAGCGGGGCTGTAGTGGATCGGATCGAGGGTTTCAAGTTCCTTGGTGTCCACATCACCAACAAACTCATGGTCCAAACACAACAAGACAGTCATGAAGAGGGTACGACAACACCTTTTCCCCATCAGGAGACTGAAACGTTTTGGCATGGGTCCCCAGAACCTCAAAGTTCTACATTCTCCAAAGTTCTACATCTTCAAAAAGTTATACAGCTACACCATCGAGAGCATCCTGACCCATTTGGGACGTAACCATGGTCTGATATCGCTGTAACAGAGAGCCGTAGGCCTATCCCCTTCCCACATCTCTGGAGGCCTATCCCTCTCCCATCTCTCAGGGGTGAAGAGGTCTATCCCTCTCCCATCTCTCTGGGTGATGAGGTCTATCCCTCTCCCATCTCTCTGGGGTGATGAGGCCTATCCCTCTCCCACCTCTCTGGGTGATGAGGTCTATCCCTCTCCCATCTCTCTGGGGTGATGAGGTCTATCCCTCTCCCACCTCTCCGGGGTGATGAGGTCTATCCCTCTCCCACCTCTCTGGGGTGATGAGGCCTATCCCTCTCCCACCTCTCCGGGGTGATGAGGTCTATCCCTCTCCCACCTCTCTGGGGTGATGAGGCCTATCCCCTTCCCACCTCTCTGGGGTGATGAGGCCTATCCCTCTCCCACCTCTCTGGGGTGATGAGGTCTATCCCTCTCCCATCTCTCTGGGGTGATGAGGCCTATCCCTCTCCCACCTCTCTGGGGTGATGAGGCCTATCCCCTTCCCACCTCTCCGGGGTGATGAGGCCTATCCCTCTCCCATCTCTCTGGGGTGATGAGGCCTATCCCTCTCCCACCTCTCTGGGGTGATGAGGTCTATCCCTCTCCCATCTCTCTGGGGTGATGAGGTCTATCCCTCTCCCATCTCTCTGGGGTGATGAGGCCTATCCCTCTCCCATCTCTCTGGGTGATGAGGTCTATCCCTCTCCCACCTCTCTGGGTGATGAGGTCTATCCCTCTCCCATCTCTCTGGGGTGATGAGGTCTATCCCTCTCCCACCTCTCTGGGGTGATGAGGTCTATCCCTCTCCCACCTCTCTGGGTGATGAGGTCTATCCCTCTCCCATCTCTCTGGGGTGATGAGGCCTATCCCTCTCCCACCTCTCTGGGGTGATGAGGTCTATCCCTCTCCCATCTCTCTGGGGTGATGAGGCCTATCCCTCTCCCACCTCTCTGGGGTGATGAGGTCGATCCCTCTCCCATCTCTCTGGGGTGATGAGGTCTATCCCTCTCCCACCTCTCTGGGGTGATGAGGTCTATCCCTCTCCCATCTCTCTGGGGTGATGAGGCCTATCCCTCTCCCACCTCTCTGGGGTGATGAGGCCTATCCCCTTCCCACCTCTCCGGGGTGATGAGGCCTATCCCTCTCCCACCTCTCTGGGGTGATGAGGCCTATCCCCTTCCCACCTCTCCGGGGTGATGAGGCCTATCCCCTTCCCTCCTTTCTGGGGTGATGAGGCCTATCCCCTTCCCACCTCTCCGGGGTGATGAGGCCTATCCCTCTCCCACCTCTCTGGGGTGATGAGGCCTATCCCCTTCCCACCTCTCCGGGGTGATGAGGCCTATCCCCTTCCCTCCTTTCTGGGGTGATGAGGTCTATCCCTCTCCCACCTCTCTGGGGTGATGAGGTCTATCCCTCTCCCACCTCTCTGGGTGATGAGGTCTATCCCTCTCCCATCTCTCTGGGGTGATGAGGCCTATCCCTCTCCCACCTCTCTGGGGTGATGAGGCCTATCCCTCTCCCATCTCTCTGGGGTGATGAGGCCTATCCCTCTCCCACCTCTCTGGGGTGATGAGGGCGATCCCTCTCCCATCTCTCAGGGGTGAAGAGGTCTATCCCTCTCCCATCTCTCTGGGTGATGAGGTCTATCCCTCTCCCATCTCTCTGGGGTGATGAGGCCTATCCCTCTCCCACCTCTCTGGGGTGATGAGGCCTATCCCCTTCCCACCTCTCCGGGGTGATGAGGCCTATCCCTCTCCCACCTCTCTGGGGTGATGAGGCCTATCCCCTTCCCACCTCTCCGGGGTGATGAGGCCTATCCCCTTCCCTCCTTTCTGGGGTGATGAGGCCTATCCCCTTCCCACCTCTCTGGGGTGATGAGGCCTATCCCCTTCCCACCTCTCTGGGGTGATGAGGCCTATCCCCTTCCCACCTCTCTGCGGTGATGAGCCCTATCCCCTTCCGACCTCTCTGGGGTGATGAGGCCTATCCCCTTCCGACCTCTCTGGGGTGATGAGGCCTATCCCCTTCCCACCTCTCTGGGGTGATGAGGCCTATCCCCTTCCCACCTCTCTGGGGTGATGAGGCCTATCCCCTTCCCACCTCTCTGGGGTGATGAGGCCTATCCCCTTCCCACCTCTCTGGGGTGATGAGGCCTATCCCCTTCCCACCTCTCTGGGGTGATGAGGCCTATCCCCTTCCCACCTCTCTGGGGTGATGAGGCCTATCCCCTTCCCACCTCTCTGGGGTGATGAGGCCTATCCCCTTCCCACCTCTCTGGGGTGATGAGGCCTATCCCCTTCCCACCTCTCTGGGGTGATGAGGCCTATCCCCTTCCCACCTCTCTGGGGTGATGAGGCCTATCCCCTTCCCACCTCTCTGGGGTGATGAGGCCTATCCCCTTGCCACTTCTCTGGGGTGATGAGGCCTATCCCCTTCCCACCTTTAATCAGACCAGAGAATCTTGTTTCTCATGGTCTGGGAGTCTTTAGGTGCCTTTAGGTAGGCTCCAAGCGGGCTGTGCCTTTAACTGAGGAGTAGCTTCTGTCTGTCCACTCTACCAGAGATGATTGTCCTTCTGGAAGGTTCTCCCATCTCCATAGATTAAATCTAGAGCTCTGTCAGAAAGACCATCGGGTCCTTGGTCACCTCTCTGACCAAGGCCTTTCCTCCCGATTACTCAGTTTGGCCGGGCGGCCAGGTCAAGGAAGAGTCTGGGTGGTTCCAAACATCTTCCATTTAAGAATGATGGAGACCACTGTGTTCTTGGGGACCTTCAATGCTGCAAACAGTTTTTGGTACCCTTCCCCAGATTTGTGCCTTGACACAGTCATGTCTCTGAGCTCTACGGACAATTCCTTCAACCTCATGGCTTGGTTTTTGCACTGACATGCACTGTCAACTGTGAGACCTTATATAGACAGATGTGTACCTTTCCAAATAATGTCCAATCAATTGAATCTCCCGTGTGGACTTCAATCAAGTTGTAGAAAATTCTCAAGGATGATCAATGGAAACAGGATGCACCTGAGCTCAATTTCGAGTCTCACAGCAATGAGCCAGAATACTTAAGTATTCTGTGCTATATGGCCAATATACCACGGCTAAGGGCTGTTCTTATGCACAACGCAATGCAGAGTGCCTGGACACAGCCCTTATCCGTGGTATATTGGCCATATAGCACAAACCCCAGAGGTGCCTTATTGCTATTATAAACTGGTTACCAATGTATTTAGAGCAGGAAAAATAAACGTTTTGTCATACCCATGGTATACGTTCTGATATACCATGGCTGTCAGCCAATCAGCATTCAGGGCATAAACCACTCAGTTTATAATGGCTATTATAAACCGGGTGGTTCGAGCCCTGAATTCTGATTGGCTGAAAGCCGTGGTATATCAGACCATATATCATGGTACTGTGTGTACTGTACGTACAAAGCTGAATGTGCAAAGCTGTCATCAAGGTAAAGGGTGGCTACTTTGAAGAATCTCAAATATAAAATATATTTTGATTTGTTCAACACTTTTTTGGTTACCACATGATTCCATATATGTTATTTCATAGTTTTGGTATTCTTCACTATTATTCTACAATGTACAAAATACAAATAGTACAAATAAAGAAAAACCCTTGAATTAATAGGTGTATCCAAACTTTTGACTGGTACTGTATATAATGTATGTAGTGTGTGTACTGTGTGTATGCACTGTATGTACTGTGTGTGCTGTGTGTATGTGCTGTGTGTACTGTGTGTATGTACTGTGTGTACTATATCGACTGTGTGCATGTACTGTATGTACTGTGTGTACTGTGTGTACAGTGCCTTGCAAAATTATTTTCCTATTTTGTTGCATTACAACCTGTAATTTTAAATACATTTTTATTTGGATTTCATGTAATGAACATACACAAAATAGTCCAAATTGGTGAAGTGAAATTATTTTTTTTATACATTTCAAACAATAAAAAAAAATGTAAAACAGATAAGTGGTGTGTGCATACAGTATCTATTCACCTCTCCCCCTTCGCTATGAAGCCCCTAAATAAGATCTGGTGCAACCAATTACCTTTAGAAGACCCATAACTAGTTAAATAAAGTCCAGCTCTGTGCAATCTAAGTATCACATAATCTGTCACTTGATCTCAGTATATATGCACCTGTTCTGAAAGGCCAAAGAGTCTGCAACACCACTAAGTAAGGGGCACCACCAAGCAAGCGGCACTATGAAGACCAAGGAGCTCTCCAAACAGGCCAGGGACAAAGTTGTGGAGAAGTACAGATCAGTTTTGGGTTATAAAAACAATTCTAAAACTTTGAACAGAGCGCCATTAAATTTGTTATTAACAACAAACCTGCCAAGAGAGGGCAGCGCACCAAAACTCACAGACCAGGCAAGGAGGGCATTAATCAGAGAGGCAACAAAGAGACCAAAGACAAACCTGAAGGAACCGCAAAGCTCCACAGCGGAGATTGGAGTATCTGTCCATAGGAACACTTTAAGCCGTACACTCCACAGAATTGGGCATTTCTGTAAGAAAAAAATAAGCAAACACATTTGGTGTTCGCCAAAAGGCGTCTGGGGGACACCCCAAACATATGGAAGAAGGTACTCTGGTCAGATGAGACTAAAATGTAGCTTTTTGACATCAAGGAAAATGCTATGTCTTGTGCAAACCCAACACCTCACATCACCCCGAGAACACCATCCCCACAGGTAAGCATGGTGGAGGCAGCATCATGCTGTGGGGATGTGTTTTCATCGGCAGGGACTGGGAAACTGGTCAGAATTGATGGAATGATGGAGGGCGCTAAATACAGGGAAATAAATACAGGGTTTCAGTCTTCCTGAGATTTGAGACTGGGACGGAGTTTCACCTTCCAGCAGGACAATGACCCTAAGCATACTGGTAAAGCAACACTCGAATGGTTTAAGGGGAAACATTTAAATGTCTTGGAATGGCCTAGTCAAAGCCCAGACCTCAATCCAATTGAGAATCTGTGGTATGACTTAAAGATTGCTGTACACCAGCGGAACCCATCCAACTTGAAGGAGATGGAGCAGTTTTTCCTTGAATAATGGGCTAAAATCCCAGTGTCTAGATATGCCAAGCTTATAGAGACATACCCCAAGAGACTTGCATCTGTAATTTTTTGTTGTTGTTGTTGTTTTGTTTTTTTGTTGTTGAATTTTTAGCCCTTTTTCTCCCCAATTTCGTGGTATCCAATTGTTGTAGTAGCTACTATCTTGTCTCATCGCTACAACTCCCGTACGGGCTCGGGAGAGACGAAGGTTGAAAGTCATGCGTCCTCCGATACACAACCCAACCAGCCGCACTGCTTCTTAACACAGAGCACATCCAACCCGGAAGCCAGCCGCACCAATGTGCCGGAGGAAACACAGTGTACTTGACAACCTTGGTTAGCGCGCACTGCGCCCTGCAATACAGCGCCCTTAACCACTGCGCCACCCGGGAGGCCCCGCAGCTGTAATTGCTGCAAAAGGTGGTGCTACAAAGTATTGACTTTGTGGGTGTGAATAGTTATTTACTTTTGTATCTTTGTCTTATCTCTTGTTTGTTTCACGCAAAAAAAAAAAATCTGTCTTCAAAGTGGTAGGTAGGCATGTTGTGTAAATCAAACGATTCAAACCCCCCCCAAAAAATCTATTTTAATTACAGGTTGTAAGGCAACAAAATAGGAAAAATGCCAAGGGGGGTGAATACTTTCACCAGCTACTGTATGTACTGTTTGTACTGTGTGCAGTGTTTGTACTGTGTGCATGTGCTGTGTGTACTGTATGTACTGTGTTTAGGTAATGTATATTCTGTAGGTACTGTATGTACTGTGTGTATGTACTGTATGTAGTGTAAAAGGGAAAGGGGGATACCTAATCATTTGTACAACTGAATGCATTCAACTGAAATGTGTCTTCCACATTTAACCTAACCCCTCTATGTACTGTGTTTAGGTACTGTGTGTAAGGTATGTACTGTGTGTATGTACTGTGTGTACTGTATGTACTGTGTTTCGGTACTGTATGTAAGGTATGTACTGTGTGTACTGTGTGTATGTACTGTGTGTATGTACTGGGTGTGCTGTATGTACTCTTGTATGTACTGAGTGTACTGTGTGTACTGTGTGTACCTTATGTACTGTGTGGCCGTGATCGGGAGTCCCATAGGCCCAGCATTGTCCGGGTTAGGGTCTGGCAGGGGTAGGCCGTCATTGTAAACAGACTTGCCTAGTAAAAATAATGGTTAAATAAAATACAAATAATAATACTTTGTGTATATACTGTATGTACCGTGTGTACTGCATGTACTGTGTGTGTACTGCATGTACTGTGTGTGTACTGTATGTACTGTATGTTTTTACTGTATGTACTGTGTTCACTGTGTGTATTGTGTGTACCCTGTGTACTGTATGTCTGTACTGTGTGTACTGAACACTCAGGTCCATCTTTCTCCCTCCCTAGAAAGCATAAGCCAGCTTAGTGCTTATCTTGACCATTGATGGAGGACAGACAGACAGAAATGAATGATGGAGAAAGAGATGAGAGAAAGCGAGGTGGATACCACAGGAAATACCACATAGATTTCAGATCAATCCAATCTTGTTTTTCATCTTCACTCACTCAACAACTCTGGAATTAGAGGTGTAAAATAACATGTTACAGAAAAACTATTGATGTAAAGAAGCTTTGGGACTATATTCTTACATCTAGATGTGTTATTTGAGTATGTGGGGCCCCAGAACGCACGCACGCACGCACGCACGCACGCACGCACACACACACACACACACACACACACACACACACACACACACACACACACACACACACACACACACACACACACACACACACACACACACACACACACAGTCTAAGCTTCTGCATGCCTGGTGTAACATGTTTGACGGTGAGTGTGACTGGATTACACAACCAGGCCAGGCCAGGCCAGGCTGCTTGTCAAAATGATGCATTGGGTTCAAACTCTTGGACAGTTTGAGTAAGTTGATTGTTCCACTATGATGAGGGAAGAACACACATACACACGCGGGCACACGCACACGCACACACACACATAACCACAAAGTTCAATGGGAAAGAAGGATTCAGAAGGACAGGAACATTTGACCACGTGCGTTCACGTGAGAGTTAGCTTGAGTTCCATTGCATTTCTGAAGATAAAGGAATTCTCCGGTTTGAACATTATTGAAGATTTATTATTATCTATTTCACTTGATTTGGCATATGTTTCCCAAGCCAATAAAGCCCTTTGAATTGAATTGAGAGAGAGCGAACGAACGAGCGAGACAAAACGGGAGAGATGAACAGACTGAGCGAAGGAGAGAGAGGAAGAGACAGGAAAAGAGAACGATATAAAGAGAGAGAGAAGGAGACAGAGAAACAGAAAAAAGAGAAGGAAAGAAGGAAAAGGAAAGAAACACAAAGAGCGAGTGAATGAATAGAGCGTTACGTTCTCAGAGCTGTCCAGTGGAGCTCAGAAGGAGATGAGGAGTAGGGGGAGGAGCTCTGGCCTTGGGTCCCTGGGCACAGAAGGTGCAGTGTTGCTGCTGCTGCAACGCTGCTTTAAAGCTCTACTACTGCTCTACAATACAGTTCCAACTCTAAAGGATATCTACACCCTATGCTTAACCCAGGCTTAAACTCTGCTGTTGCTGCAACGCTGCTTTAAAGCTCTACTACTGCTCTACAATACAGTTCCAACTCTAAAGGATATCTACACCCTATGCTTAACCCAGGCTTAAACTCTGCTGCTGCTGCAACGCTGCTTTAAAGCTCTACTACTGCTCTACAATACAGTTCCAACTCTAAAGGATATCTACACCCTATGCTTAACCCAGGCTTAAACTCTGCTGCTGCTACAACGCTGCTTTAAAGCTCTACTACTGCTCTACAATACAGTTCCAACTCTAAAGGATATCTACACCCTATACTTAACCCAGGCTTAAACTCTGCTGCTGCTACAACGCTGCTTTAAAGCTCTACTACTGCTCTACAATACAGTTCCAACTCTAAAGGATATCTACACCCTATGCTTAACCCAGGCTTAAACTCTGCTGCTGCTGCAACGCTGCTTTAAAGCTCTACTACTGCTCTACAATACAGTTCCAACTCTAAAGGATATCTACACCCTATACTTAACCCAGGCTTAAACTCTGCTGCTGCTACAACGCTGCTTTAAAGCTCTACTACTGCTCTACAATACAGTTCCAACTCTAAAGGATATCTACACCCTATACTTAACCCAGGCTTAAACTCTGCTGCTGCTACAACGCTGCTTTAAAGCTCTACTACTGCTCTACAATACAGTTCCAACTCTAAAGGATATCTACACCCTATACTTAACCCAGGCTTAAACTCTGCTGCTGCTACAACGCTGCTTTAAAGCTCTACTACTGCTCTACAATACAGTTCCAACTCTAAAGGATATCTACACCCTATACTTAACCCAGGCTTAAACTCTGCTGCTGCTACAACGCTGCTTTAAAGCTCTACTACTGCTCTACAATACAGTTCCAACTCTAAAGGATATCTACACCCTATGCTTAACCCAGGCTTAAACTCTGCTGCTGCTACAATGCTGCTTTAAAGCTCTACTACTGCTCTACAATACAGTTCCAACTCTAAAGGATATCTACACCCTATGCTTAACCCAGGGTTAAACTCTGCTGCTGCTACAACACTGCTTTAAAGCTCTACTACTGCTCTACAATACAGTTCCAACTCTAAAGGATATCTACACCCTATACTTAACCCAGGCTTAAACTCTGCTGCTGCTACAACACTGCTTTAAAGCTCTACTACTGCTCTACAATACAGTTCCAACTCTAAAGGATATCTACACCCTATACTTAACCCAGGCTTAAACTCTGCTGTTGCTACAACATTGCTTTAACTCCCTGCTGCTCTACAATTCAGTTTAAACTCTACAGCAACGGAAACAAACAAATTTCAGTCTTCAACGAGGTCCTTGGGACTGCACTGAAAATGTGTTATATTTCCTCGCCTTGAAATAAAAAATAAAAAAGTCCTCTATCCATCGTAAAAATAAAAAATCTATGCTCCCTGATTGTCGAGCTTTCATTTGGGTGATTATTAGTGAGCTGGACACAGTCAAGAATCTGAATGAATGTAGACAATCTCTACAGTTTCCATTTGGTTTTAGTCATTTTAAAGTATATTGAGTTTGTCCCCCTCCCCCCAAATACATATTTTTTTTCTCAAACCACCCGCAGGCTAGACTTAACCCTTTAACTACTGCTGCTGTATCACAGCTTTAAAACTCCAGTACTGCTCTACTATAAAGCTTACAGGATATCTACAACCCAGGCTTCAACTACTGCTGCAACGCTCTGCTGTGACTTCATTTGAGTCTCTTAGCAGATGCTTATCTCGAGCAACGTACAATGATTCAGATCAAGTGTAAAATAAAACCTATATTATCAGTACTCTAAAGCTATATTATCAGTACTATAAAGCTATATTATCAGTACTCTAAAGCTATATTATCAGTACTATACAGCTATATTATCAGTACTATAAAGCTATATTATCAGTACTATAAAGCTATATTATCAGTACTATATAGCTATATTATCAGTACTATACAGCTATATTAGCAGTACTATAAAGCTATATTATCAGTACTATACAGCTATATTATCAGTACTATAAAGCTATATTATCAGTACTGTAAAGCTATATTATCAGTACTATACAGCTATATTATCAGTACTATAAAGGAAAAACAAGTGTTAGGACCATAAGATGTTCTTTATTTCTGTAGTGTGACTACAATTCCATTTAGTAAGATTAGTGATTTAGTGAGAAGCTCCAAATAAGTCATATTTTTCTTATTGATATTATTTTCATTGTTTTTAGGTGCTGTGAAATACCCACTCAGTACATTGTGAAACTGTTCTCCAGTGAAACAATCAGTCATTGGCTGGCTGGCCTACTCCTCCTGTCAGATCAGTTTGATGAGCACGTGACTTTCTTTCATTCCGTCTTCCTTTTGGCTATTTTTGTGCGTTTGTGTGCTTTTTGGGATTAGTGAGACAGACTGAGCTCATTCCCTTGGACACACCAGAACATCAGCTAATCTCTCTGTCTGGGAGGCCAATAGACCGACTGTGACTGGAAACACAACATAGTTTCAGTCCAATAAAGTGAAGATCCTTGCGTGTCTTATCTTAGCCATGGCCATGGTCGTTCGCAATCTAGGCTGATAGGGTTGGAAGGGGTAGTGCTCCATCTATGAAGAATCCACAACAAAACTTTCTTCAAGTTTGACCTTTAAGTTAAATGATAATAAACCAACCAACTGGGGAAGAGCTGAGCACATATAGATCTTACTTTACTAGCTGATTTATTCTGGAAAATCACTTGGTTCTGACAGGTAGTGGACAGAGAGCATCATATCTCCAAATAAAAGTTCAAGTCTACGTCCCAAATGGCACCCTATTCCCTATATAGTGCACTACTTCTGACAAGAGCCCTACTATATGAGCCCTGGTCAAAAGTAGTGCGCTATATAGGCAATAAGGTGGCATTTGGGATGCATCCATAGGCCTAATCTCTATGTAGTGCACTGCTTCGACCAGAGTCAAATAGCACCCTATTTCCTATACAGTGTACCCCTTTAGGTAGAAAGTAGTGCACTATATAGGGAATAGGTTGCCATTTGAGATACACACACGACTCCCGCACACACAAAAGAAACTATTCATTGAAGACAGGTTGAGGTTTGGTCGGTTGGTCGCTCGCTCGCTCGCTCAGCGCTCCGGTCTGCACTATGATTTAGCGGGAGTGGATGAAGATTCCCAAATGGCACCCTATTCCCTACATGGCTCTGGTCAAAAGTAGTGAATTATATAGGGAACGGGGTGCCATTTGGAACGCCACAGGGGTTGAGATTCTTGGATTCCTAAGATCCCAGAATAGAATTTTCTACTCATTATTGGGTCCAGGTTTCAGGGTTGGCACATCAAGTCTGTCTGTACACTGCCTGACGATGTAAATCTGAGATATGCTCCAGCTGTATCGGCCATTCAGTGTAAAGGTCTGATCTACGATGCCGTGTTGGCAAATTAGTGTGGAATTGGTTGTAGAAATGCTGTGGGAATATGCTGTCGTTCGTCATAGTCTCTTGCTGTGCTATGCCATGTTTGAAGCATTTGAGTGTCTCAAATAGAGCGATCATGCACCAAATATTTTTGAAATGGTACTCATTACCGAATCCATCAGTACCAGTACAATTATATTATAATTATATTACCACATTATTATATTATTATTATATTACCATATGCACGGCAAAACTAAAGACATACAGTACCAGCAAAACCAACTCCAAAAATCATCATTGTCATTTTGAATGAATTCTTCCCGGAAGATTTGATTTGTATATCCAGGCTGTATCACATCCGGCCGTGATTGAGAATCTCTTAGGGCGGCGCACAATTGGCCCACCGTCGTCCGGGTTAGGGTTTGGCTGGGGTAGGCTGTCATTGTAAATAAGAATTTGTTCTTAACTGACTTGCCTAGTTAAATAAAAGTTACATATGTTTCACCTCAAACGAAATATAAAACAGTTGCCTTCCTCAAGTATTTAGTCAAAACAAGGAAACAACAATAAAAAAACAATAACAACAACAGCCACAAATCCTCAATAAACTGAGTTGCCCAAGGCCAGTGTTTTGTTCTGCAACTAAATGAAACCACTGGTGTATCTGCTGGGACTAAAGCAAAGCAAGTTTATGTCATATTTCCAACTGCCATGTTATTACTGGTGTGGTTTGTATTTGAATGACCATGATGGGTATCATCAGAGTCCATATTAGCGTAATTATATTTATAACCCAACACACCTCGACAAAGAGATACTCTCACTATCTCCCTCCACTCTATCATTTAGTCTTATTCTCACATACTCACAACCCTTGAGCCCATCAAACTCTCTTAGCTTAGATCTTTACCCGCCCAGATGGAATAATACTTTAATACTTTTAATGACCCAGCTAGATTACTGATTACATCAACACAGAAAAACAGCTAGATTACTGATTACATCAACACAGAAAAACAGCTAGATTACTGATTACATCAACACAGAAAAACAGCTAGATTACTGATTACATCAACACAGAAAAACAGCTAGATTACTGATTACATCAACACAGAAAAACAGTTGGATAACCTATTACATCAACACAGAAAAACAGCTGGATAACCTATTACATCAACACAGAAAAACAGCTGGATAACCTATTACATCACCACAGAAAAACAGCTGGATAACTGATTACATCACCACAGAAAAACAGCTGGATAACTGATTACATCACCACAGAAAAACAGCTAGATTACTGATTACATCAACACAGAAAAACAGCTGGATTACTGATTACATCAACACAGAAAAACAGCTAGATTACTGATTACATCAACACAGAAAAACAGCTAGATAACCTATTACATCAACACAGAAAAACAGCTAGATTACTGATTACATCAACACAGAAAAACAGCTAGATTACTGATTACATCAACACAGAAAAACAGCTAGATTACTGATTACATCACCACAGAAAAACAGTTGGATAACCTATTACATCAACACAGAAAAACAGCTAGATTACTGATTACATCAACACAGAAAAACAGCTAGATTACTGATTACATCAACACAGAAAAACAGCTAGATTACTGATTACATCAACACAGAAAAACAGCTAGATTACTGATTACATCAACACAGAAAAACAGTTGGATAACCTATTACATCAACACAGAAAAACAGCTGGATAACCTATTACATCAACACAGAAAAACAGCTGGATAACCTATTACATCACCACAGAAAAACAGCTGGATAACTGATTACATCACCACAGAAAAACAGCTGGATAACTGATTACATCACCACAGAAAAACAGCTGGATAACTGATTACATCACCACAGAAAAACAGCTGGATTACTGATTACATCACCACAGAAAAACAGCTAGATTACTGATTACATCAACACAGAAAAACAGCTAGATTACTGATTACATCAACACAGAAAAACAGCTAGATTACTGATTACATCACCACAGAAAAACAGCTAGATTACTGATTACATCAACACAGAAAAACAGCTAGATTACTGATTACATCAACACAGAAAAACAGCTAGATTACTGATTACATCAACACAGAAAAACAGCTAGATTACTGATTACATCAACACAGAAAAACAGCTAGATTACTGATTACATCACCACAGAAAAACAGTTGGATAACCTATTACATCAACACAGAAAAACAGCTGGATAACCTATTACATCAACACAGAAAAACAGCTGGATAACTGATTACATCACCACAGAAAAACAGCTGGATAACTGATTACATCACCACAGAAAAACAGCTGGATAACTGATTACATCACCACAGAAATACAGCTGGATAACTGATTACATCACCACAGAAAAACAGCTGGATAACTGATTACATCACCACAGAAAAACAGCTGGATAACTAATTACATCACCACAGAAAAACAGTTGGATAACTGATTACATCACCACAGAAAAACAGCTGGATAACTGATTACATCACCACAGAAAAACAGCTGGATAACTGATTACATCACCACAGAAAAACAGCTGGATAACTGATTACATCACCACAGAAAAACAGCTGGAATACTGATAACATCACCACAGAAAAACAGCTGGATAACTAATTACATCACCACAGAAAAACAGTTGGATAACTGATTACATCACCACAGAAAAACAGCTGGATAACTGATTACATCACCACAGAAAAACAGCTGGATAACTGATTACATCACCACAGAAAAACAGCTGGATAACTGATTACATCACCACAGAAAAACAGCTGGATAACTGATTACATCACCACAGAAAAACAGCTGGATAACTGATTACATCACCACAGAAAAACAGCTGGATAACTGATTACATCACCACAGAAAAACAGCTGGATAACTGATTACATCACCACAGAAAATCAGCTGGATAACTGACACCATCACCACAGAAAAACAGCTTAATAAATGGTAACATCACCACAGAAAAACAGCTGGAATACTGATAACATCACCACAGAAAAACACCTGGATTACTGATAACATCGCCACAGAAAAACAGCTGGTTTACGAATAACATGACCACAGAATAACATAGAAACAAAAAAAGAACATACAAATCTCAAACAAACATTTTGGAATATGTTGATGGTTTGAGATTGATGCTGTCATTATGTCTGTCTACATCTGTGGGTGAAGTGAGGTGAAGATTTAGGTTGGTGCCTTCAGCCAAAAGTTGAAAATAGTTTATTTTGTAGTTTATTTGAAAATACCAACTTTACAAATACTAGAGGAAGTCAAATATAGTTTTATAGAGTTTAAACTAAAAGGCAACTATTTTCTGTGATAATCAAACACAGAAAACCAAATCATATTTGAAAGATTTCTGAATAACTCTCAGAAAACCAAATGATTAGGAAATGCATACTTAAATATATATATTTCCCCTATCCAAGGACACTCACACACATACAAAACTCCCTTATCATTTCTTGGCTGTCTTTTTCTTTTATAGTTTTTTTTTATATGAAGTGAAAGTTGAATTAATCATGCTACAGTTTGATGTTGTATTTTTATCTATTATAAGTTCATACAATTCAAATGATATCTTTGAATATTTTGAATTATTTAATTATTTAAAGACACTTTTTATTTGAAAAATACAATTTCTTTGAAGGCTGCCAAATATTTGATGGAAAAACAAAAATGACAAGTTAGTTGAATTAGTCTAAATATATGATCATTAGCACATGGTTTGGAGGGATCTCAGATGTCAATCTTAATTACAGCCTATAGCCTAGAATTAAAGACATGAGGGACATGGAGTCACCTTAACATTAGAGTAGACCACTTTTTCAGGTTCAAAAGGACTAACAAATATATTTTCTTAATGAGTGATACATAAGGTAATATATTAACACTTGAACATGTTCTTGAACATGTGTAGTAACTTTGTGATTATTACAATAGCAACATTGTTACATAGGACTTTGGAAATGTAACGGCTTTCTTCTCCCTCCTCCTCTGACGAAGAGGTGGAATAAGGATCGGACCAAAATGCAATGTGGTTCGTTCGATACATCTTTAATATTGACGAAACACCAACAATACAAAACAACAAACGTCGAAAACCGAAACAGCCCTGACTGGTGCAACAAACACAGAGACAGGAACAATCACCCTCAAACACACAGTGAAACCCAGGCTACCTAAATATGGTTCCCAATCAGAGACAACAATAATCACCTGACTCTGATTGGTCTGTGGCTGCCTGAGGCGGTTCTCAATCTATACACCCCACTCAACCCCAAGACGAAACACACTACAAATAAACCCATGTCACACCCTGGCCTGATCCAATAAATGAAAATAACATAATAAATATAGACCAGGGCGTGACAGGAAATGTCTTTATAATGACATAATAATGGAGTTGTTACATAAGTGGAACAAGGAACAGTCACTACTCCTCTTGTGTACAGTACTTACAAAAATCACTATTCCTCTTGTGTACAGTACTTACTGTACAGAGTTACTGAGAATGCTAACATTAACAACATATTGCTATTAAATGTAGCAAGGAAACTAAATACACCAAAACTGCCCCCCTTGAATCAACTACATCAAATATAAATGTATTTGTTACATACTTCGTAAACAACAGGTGTAGACTAAATGTGAAATGCTTACTTACGGGTCATTTTCCAACAATGCAGTTAAAGATAAAAAAAATATGAAATAAAACAGAAATAGTGACACAAGGAATAAATACACAGTGAATAATGAATAACAATGATGAGTAAAACATAACAGTCGATGTGCAGGGTCTTTTTAAAGGTGACACTTTTCTGGGCCTTCCTCTGACACCGCCTGGTATAGAGCTCCTGGATGGCAGGGAGCTCGGCACCAGTGAGTCATACATTAGTTTATGATTGCTTTACTGGTTTGTCTTGATTACGTACAGCTGGGGCAATGGACATTCAGCAGAATGGATATTTTCCGAACGTTAAGAGAGAAATGCATTGTGTAGATTAAATATGACTGTCAGATAGATTGGAATAGTATAGGAGACTGTCTGTACTTTATTCATTCTATTTTTCTATCTTCAACATGCAGCTCCAGATTCAGCCCTGCTATTAATTGAAGACAGCCAATCCAATAGTTTTGGGAAAGTAGTCACTTCCTGAGATCTGTATAGAAATAGTTTTGGAAAATGAGTTGCCTTCTTCAGATCTGTATTAAAATAATTTTTAAAAAGTAGTTACTTTCTGAGATCTTTATTCAAATAGTTAAAAAGTTGTAATTTATGATCTGTGTTCAAATAGTTGTTGTCACCTCCAAATAACTAATTTCCATGAAGTATAGTTAAAAGCTCTGACGAAGGCCGTGGGTGTCACGGTTTTCTACAGGTGAAAGAGAGTCAGACCAAAATGCGGCGTGGCTATTGCGATCCATGTTTAATAAAACTGAAGTAAACACGAATCAATACGAAAAAACAATAAACAATACACGAAAACCGAAACAGCCTAATACTGGTGCAAACTAACACACGACAGACAAAAGGACAGGAACAGGAACAATCACCCACAAAACCCAACACCAAACAGGCTACCTAAATATGGTTCCCAATCAGAGACAATGACTAACACCTGCCTCTGATTGAGAACCATATCAGGCCAAACACAGAAACAGACAAACCAGACACACAACATAGAATGCCCACTCAGATCACACCCTGACCAAACAAAACATAGAAACATACAAAGCAAACTATGGTCAGGGTGTGACAGTACCCCCCCCCCCTAAGGTGCGGACTCCGGCCGCAAAACCTGAACCTATTGGGGAGGGTCTGGGTGGGCATCTGTCTGCGGTGGTGGCTCTGGTGCTGGACGTGGCCCCCACTTCACCATAGTCTTTGTCCGCCACCTAGTCCGCTTCCTTGGCCTCCTAACTACGGCGACCCTACTATATAACCCCACTGGACTTAGGGGCAGCTCGGGACAGAGGGGCAGCTCGGGACAGAAGGGCAGCTCAGGACAGAGAGGCTCTTCAGACTCCGGCAGCGCCGGACAGGCAGGAGACTCCGGCAGCAGCGCCGGACAGGCAGGAGACTCCGGCAGCAGCGCCGGACAGGCGGGAGACTCCGGCAGCAGCGCCGGACAGGCGGGAGACTCCGGCAGCACAGGAGAGGAGGAAGGCTCTGGCAGATCCTGGCTGGCTGGCGGTTCTGGCAGATCCTGGCTGACTAGCGGATCTGGAAGAGTCTGGTTGACTGGCGGATCTGGAAGAGTCTGGCTGACTGGCGGATCTGGAAGAGTCTGGCTGACTGGCGGATCCTGGCTGACTGGCGGATCTGGAAGATCCTGGCTGACTGGCGGATCTGGAAGAGTCTGGCTGACTGGCGGATCTGGAAGAGTCTGGCTGACTGGTGGATCTGGAAGAGTCTGGCTGACTGGCGGATCCTGGCTGACTGGCGGATCTGGAAGATCCTGGCTGACTGGTGGATCTGGAAGAGTCTGGCTGACTGGCGGATCCTGGCAGACTGACGGCTCTGGCTGCTCCATGCAGACTGGCAGCTCGGTCGGCTTCTTGCAGACTGGCAGCTCTGGCTGCTCCATGCAGACTGGCAGCTCCTTGCAGACTGGCAGCTCCTTGCAGACTGGCAGCTCTGGCTGCTCCATGCAGACTGGCAGCTCTGGCAGCTCCTTGCAGACTGGCAGCTCCTTGTAGACTGGCAGCTCCTTGCAGACTGGCAGCTCTGGCTGCTCCATGCAGACTGGCAGCTCTGGCTGCTCCATGCAGACTGGCAGCTCTGGCTGCTCCATGCAGACTGGCAGCTCTGGCTGCGCTGAACAGGCAGGAGACTCCAGCAGCGCTGTAGAGGATGAAGGCTCTGACAGCGCTAAACAGGCGGGAGACTCCGGCAGCGCAGGAGAGGAGGAAGGCTCTGGCAGCGCTGGAGAGGCGAGGCGCACTGTAGGCCTGATACGTGGTGATGGCACTGGTGGTACTGGGCCGAGGACACGCATAGGAAGCCTGGTGCAGGGAGCTGCCACCGGAGGGCTGGTGCGTGGAGGTGGTACTGGGTAGACCGGACCGTGCAGGCACACTGGAGCTCTTGAGCACCGAGCCTGCCCAACCTTACCTGGTTGAATACTCCCGGTCGCTCTGCCAGTGCGGCGAGGTGGAATAGCCCGCACTGGGCTATGCAGGCGAACCGGGGACACCGTGCACAAGGCTGGTGCCATGTAAGCCGGCCCAAGGAGACTAGTCTTGAATAGAGAAGTATAGTTGTCCCAGGTCAAGAATAGAGAAGTATAGTTAAAACTATAGTTATCGCAGGTCTGGAATAGAGAAGTATAGTTAAAAGTATAGTTGTCCCAGGTCTGGAATAGAGAAGTATAGTTAAAAGTATAGTTGTCCCAGGTCTGGAATAGAGAAGTATAGTTGTCCCAGGTCTGGAATAGAGAAGTATAGTTGTCCCAGGTCTGGACGAAGAAGACTATTTCAGACACAACTTCAGTTTTAGCTTTGCACCGTGTTACCCGCCAGGTTTGTTGTAGAGTTGAATATTTTCCCAGGATTTTACAAATGTTCCATCCCGAGAATAAACCACCTTTTAGTCGGGTAACCCGGTATTTACCGCCAAAACCAGAAGTGTCATACAAATGCATTATAAAGTATATACATATGTCTGGATTTGATTAGATATTTGATCAGAATGAAAATTCAAACCTGATGCTACCTGAGCTTGATGAGCCGTATATTAAATACATTTTATGAGCCCTACATTAAAGACATTTAATCATTCATTTTATTAGGATCTCTTTTAGTTCTCGTTTGGACTAATCCTCCAAGAGTGCTTAAACATTCAAATAAAATGTATAATACGATAACACTTTGACATATAACACACTTTTACAAACAGACTGTTATGTACTTGAGTGAAGACCCAAAAGCGGTTTTAACAGAAAACAGAGTTCTTTAATGAAAAAACAGGAATGGCATAAATCCTCTTCCAACGTAGTCAATGGAACAAAAAGAACGTTAGTCTAATGCAGGATGCACCTGCCAGGCAGTCTCCGACAGGATAGGACAAGGTGGAAGCAAACGGGACGACAGCTTGCTTCTGGCATCAAAAACACAAACAAGAATCAGACACTGAAAGTAGCAGGAACAGAGAGAGAAATAGAGACCTAATCAGAGGGGGAAGAGAGAACAGGTGTGAAAGAGTGAATGAGCTAGTTAGGGGAGATGTAGAACAGCTGAAGAATGAGAGACAGAGAAGGTAACCTAAAAAGACCAGCAGAGAGAGACAGAGTGAAGAGAAAGGACAGGAACAGACATAACAAGACATGACAGTACCCCCCCACTCACCGAGCGCCTCCTGGCGCACTCGAGGAGGAAACCTGGCGGCAACGGAGGAAATCATCGATCAGCGAACGGTCCAGCACGTCCCGAGAGGGAACCCAACTCCTCTCCTCAGGACCGTACCCCTCCCAATCCACTAGGTACTGATGACCACGGCCCCGAGGGCGCATGTCCAAAATCTTACGAACCCTGTAGATGGGTGCGCCCTCGACAAGGATGGGGGGAGGGACGAGCGGGGCGCGAAGAACGGGCTTAACACAGGAGACATGGAAGACCGGATGAACGCGACGAAGATAGCGCGGGAGAAGAAGTCGCACTGCGACAGGATTAATGACCTGGGAAATACGGAACGGACCAATGAACCGCGGGGCCAACTTGCGAGAAGCTGTCTTCAGGGGAAGGTTCTGAGTGGAGAGCCATACTCTCTGACCGCAACAATATCTAGGACTCTTGGTCCTACGCTATTAGCGGCCCTCACAGTCTGCGCCCTATTACGGCAAAGTGCCGACCTGACCCCCTTCCAGGTGCGCTCGCAACGCTGGACAAAAGCCTGAGCGGAGGGGACGCAGGACTCGGCGAGCTGAGATGAGAACAGCGGAGGCTGGTACCCGAGGCTACTCTGAAAAGGAGATAGACCGGTAGCAGACGAGGGAAGCGAGTTGTGGGCGTACTCTGCCCAGGGGAGCTGTTCTGACCAAGACGCAGGGTTACGAAAAGAAAGACTGCGTAAAATGCGACCAACAGTCTGATTGGCCCGTTCGGCTTGACCGTTAGACTGGGGATGAAAGCCGGACGAGAGACTGACGGAAGCCCCAATCAAACGGCAAAACTCCCTCCAAAATTGAGACGTGAACTGCGGGCCTCTGTCGGAAACGACGTCAGACGGAAGGCCATGAATTCGGAAAACATTCTCGATAATGATCTGAGCCGTCTCCTTAGCAGAAGGGAGCTTAGCGAGAGGAATGAAATGAGCCGCCTTAGAGAATCTATCGACAACCGTAAGAATAACTGTCTTCCCCGCTGATGAAGGCAGTCCGGTGATGAAATCTAAAGCGATGTGAGACCACGGTCGAGAGGGAATGGGAAGCGGTCTGAGACGGCCGGCAGGAGGAGAGTTCCCAGATTTAGTCTGCGCGCAGACCGAACAAGCGGCGACAAATCGACGCGCGTCACGTTCCCGAGTGGGCCACCAGAAACGCTGGCGAATGGAAGCGAGCGTACCCCGAACGCCGGGGTGGCCGGCTAACTTGGCAGAGTGGGCCCACTGAAGAACGGCCGGACGAGTAGGAACGGGAACGAACAGAAGGTTCCTAGGACAAGCTCGCGGCGACGGAGTGTGAGCGAGTGCTTGCTTTACCTGCCTCTCAATTCCCCAGACAGTCAACCCGACAACACGCCCCTCAGGGAGAATCCCCTCGGGGTCGGTGGAGACCTCAGAAGAACTGAAGAGACGAGATAAAGCATCAGGCTTGGTGTTTTTTGAGCCCGGACGATAAGAAATCACAAACTCGAAACGAGCGAAAAACAGAGCCCAACGAGCCTGACGCGCATTAAGTCGTTTGGCTGAACGGATGTACTCAAGGTTCCTATGGTCAGTCCAAACGACAAAAGGAACGGTCGCCCCCTCCAACCACTGTCGCCATTCGCCTAGGGCTAAGCGGATGGCGAGCAGTTCGCGATTACCAACATCATAGTTACGTTCTGACGGCGATAAGCGATGAGAGAAAAACGCGCAAGGATGGACCTTGCCGTCAGAGAGAGCGCTGAGAGAGAATGGCTCCCACGCCCACCTCTGACGCGTCAACCTCAACAACAAACTGACTAGAGATGTCAGGTGTAACAAGAATAGGTGCGGATGTAAAACGATTCTTAAGAAGATCAAAAGCTCCCTGGGCGGAAACGGACCACTTAAAGCACGTCTTAACAGAAGTAAGGGCTGTGAGGGGAGCTGCCACTTGACCGAAATTACGGATGAAACGACGATAGAAATTAACGAAGCCCAGAAAGCGCTGCAGCTCGACGCGTGACTTAGGAACGGGCCAATCAATGACAGCCTGGACCTTAGCGGGATCCATCTTAATGCCCTCAGCGGAAATAACGGAACCGAGAAAAGGGACAGAGGCGGCATGAAAAGTGCACTTCTCAGCCCTCACATAAAGACAGTTCTCCAAAAGGCGCTGGAGGACGCGTCGCACGTGCTGAACATGAATCGAGAGAGACGGTGAAAAAATCAGGATATCGTCCATGTAAACGAAAACAAAAATGTTCAGCATGTCTCTCAGGACGTCGTTAACTAGTGCCTGAAAGACAGCTGGAGCGTTAACGAGGCCGAAAGGAAGAACCCGGTATTCAAAGTGCCCTAACGGAGTGTTAAACGCCGTCTTCCACTCGTCCCCCTCCCTGATGCGCACGAGATGGTAGGCGTTACGAAGGTCCAATTTGGTGAAAAACCTGGCTCCTTGCAGGATCTCGAAGGCTGAAGACATAAGAGGAAGCGGATAACGATTCTTAACTGTTATGTCATTCAGCCCTCGATAATCCACGCATGGGCGCAGGGACCCGTCCTTCTTCTGAACAAAAAAAAACCCCGCTCCGGCGGGAGAGGAGGAGGAGACTATGGTACCGGCGTCGAGCGAAACCGACAAATAATCCTCGAGAGCCTTACGTTCGGGAGCCGACAGAGAGTATAATCTACCCCGGGGGAGTAGTTCCCGGAAGGAGATCAATACTACAGTCATACGACCGGTGTGGAGGGAGAGAAGTGGCCTTGGAACGACTGAACACCGTGCGCAGATCGTGATACTCCTCCGGCACCCCTGTCAAATCGCCAGGCTCCTCCTGTGAAGAAGAGACAGAGGAAACAGGAGGGATAGCAGACATTAAACAGGTCACATGACACGAAACATTCCAGGATAGGATAGTATTACTAGACCAATTAATAGAAGGGTTATGGCGCACTAGCCAGGGATGACCCAAAACAACAGGTGTAAAAGGTGAACGAAAAATTAAAAAAGAAATGGTTTCGCTATGATTACCAGAGACAGTGAGGGTTAAAGGCAGCGTCTCACGCTGAATCTTGGGGAGAGAACTACCATCTAAAGCGAACAAGGCCGTGGGCTCCCTAACTGTCTGAGAGGAATGTCATGTTCCCGAGCCCAGGTCTCGTCCATAAAACAGCCCTCCGCCCCAGAGTCTATCAAGGCACTGCAGGAAGCAGATGAACCGGGCCAGCGGAGATGGACCGGAAAGGTAGTGCGTGATCCAGAAGGAGAGGCCTGAGTAGTTGCGCTCACCAGTAGCCCTCCTCTTACTGATGAGCTCTGGCTTTTACTGGACATGAGGTGACAAAATGACCAGCGGAACCGCAGTAGAGACAGAGGCGATTGGTGATTCTCCGTTCCTTCTCCTTGGCCGAGATGCGGATACCCCCCAGCTGCATAGGCTCAGCATCCGAGCCGGCGGAGGAGGGTGGCAGTGATGCGGCAGGTGGCAGTGATGTGGAGAGGGGAGCAACGGAGAACGCGAGCTCCTTTCCACGAGCTCGGCGACGAAGATCAAACCGTCGCTCTATGCGAATAGCGAGAGCTATTAAGGAGTCCAGACTGGAAGGAACCTCCCGGGAGAGGATCTCATCCTTAACCTCGACAAGGAGACCCTCCAGAAAACGAGCGAGCAAAGCCGGCTCGTTCCAGTCACTAGAGGCAGCGAGAGTGCGAAACTCAATAGAATAATCCGTTATGGATCGATTCCCCTGACATAGGGAAGACAGGGCCCTGGAAGCCTCCTCTCCAAAAACAGAACGGTCAAAAACCTGTATCATCTCCTCCTTAAAGTCCTGATACTGGTTAATACACTCAGCCCTCGCCTCCCAGATTGCCGTGCCCCACTCACGCGCCCGTCCGGTAAGGAGAGAAATGACGTAGGCGATGCGGGCTGCGCTCCTGGAGTAAGTGTTGGGCTGGAGAGAGAACACCACATCACACTGAGTGAGGAATGAGCGGCACTCAGTGGGCTCCCCAGAGTAACACGGCGGGTTGTTGATCCTGGGCTCCGGAGACTCGGAAACCCTGGAAGTGGGCGGTGGATCGAGGTGGAGTTGGTGAACCTGTCTTGTGAGGTCGGAGACTTGGACGGCCAGGGTCTCAACGGCATGTCGAGCAGCAGACAATTCCTCCTCGTGTCTGCCTAGCATCGCTCCCTGGATCTCGACGGCGGAGTGAAAAGGGTCCGGAGCCGCTGGGTCCATTCTTGGTCTGATTCTTCTGTTATGTACTTGAGTGAAGACCCAAAAGCGGTTTTAACAGAAAACAGAGTTCTTTAATGAAAAAACAGGAATGGCATAAATCCTCTTCCAACGTAGTCAATGGAACAAAAAGAACGTTAGTCTAATGCAGGATGCACCTGCCAGGCAGTCTCCGACAGGATAGGACAAGGTGGAAGCAAACGGGACGACAGCTTGCTTCTGGCATCAAAAACACAAACAAGAATCAGACACTGAAAGTAGCAGGAACAGAGAGAGAAATAGAGACCTAATCAGAGGGGAAGAGAGAACAGGTGTGAAAGAGTGAATGAGCTAGTTAGGGGAGATGTAGAACAGCTGAAGAATGAGAGACAGAGAAGGTAACCTAAAAAGACCAGCAGAGAGAGACAGAGTGAAGAGAAAGGACAGGAACAGACATAACAAGACATGACACAGACATAATACACTGACACATTGACCAGAGAAATACTCTTAACAGTCTGCAAAGATGGATTGATTCCTTCATCTACTGTAGTTCCACACAACCTACCAATTTATTCTATTTAAATGGTTCTAAAGTATTGTTTTCATTTGAATATTGAAAGGTTTCTGGTTTGCTCAGATAAACTATTCAATTTCTTTATTGCTCTAAATTGAAATGTTATTTTGCCTATTTCTCTTTTCTGCCTGGATAACACATGGACAATCTATTCCTAGTATTAACTGAATGTTTGTCTCTAACCAACTAAATACGGTTGTGAACAGGGTTTGGCCGTTTTAAACGGTGTACATTGTGAAATAAAATAAGCATGTATTTTTCAATTATGTTGTTGATTGATGACCAACAAAGAGCATTGTGCATGACGACAACAGAAGAACCATATTTCAACCTTAAAACAATCCTTGCTGCTTTGTTCTGTGCAATCTGCAGCCTCCTAATTTCACTTGCTATTGCATTTCCCCAGACCACAGAGTAGTTCACCTGACTCTCAATTAATGCTTGGGTTGTTTGCGAAAGAATCTTTCTTGGAAAATATTTTTCTATCATTCTAATCATGCATGCATTTTTTTTTTTACATATATGAGTTATTTGAGACGACTATGATACCTGTAAGTAGTTGTCTAGCTGCATCCCTAGTAGTATGGTTTCTGCCACTTCCTCAATTTGTACTCCCCCCATACTTAATTGTATCCCATGCTGTGTTGGCCTTTTTCCTGGTGGAACAGACCAACATAACCTTGGTTCTTCTTGGTGTTCAAAACGAGTTTGTTCCGGCAAACCCACTCCCTGATGTTTCCCAGATCTACTTGTAGAGCTTGCTGTACCTTTTGAACCAATTGTCTTGCTGTATAAATTGTAGTATCATCTGCAAATCAGATAAGGCATAAGGAAGGTAATTGGTATATATTAATTAAAGAAGTGGCCCAAGGCAGCTGCCCTGCAGTATTCCACCGTTTATAGCAGGGGTGGGGGACGTCCGGCCTCCGGGCTATATACGGCCTACAAGACCGTTTGATCAGGCCCCTGAGACAATTCATAAATATATATTTTTTAAATAAAAAAAGCTCTAGACGTGAGTCTGGAAAGCGCGCAAAGGCATTTTGTGAGCGGTTTAAGAATGTGAGAAGTAAACAACTGGAGTTGAACATATTTGCAACTCCATTTAACGTCAAACCAGTGGATGTTGGCGAACCAGCGAACCAGAAATTGTTGCAACCCCTATTACTAGCCTGTTCAACCTCTCTTTCGTATCGTCTGAGATCCCCAAAGATTGGAAAGCTTCCGCGATCATCCACCTCTTCAAAGTGGTAGACACTCTAGACCCAAACTCCTGCAGACCTATATCTATCTTACCCTGCCTTTCTAAGGTCTTCAAAAGTTAACACACAGATTACTGACCATTTCGAATCCCAACATACCTTCTCCGCTATGCAATCTGGTTTCCGAGCTGGTCATGGGTGCACTTCAGCCACGCTCAAGGTCCTAAACTATATCATAACCGCCATCGATAAGAGACAATACTGTGCAGCCGTTCTTATCGGCAGACTCAACAGTCTTAGTTTCTCAAATGTCTGCCTCGCCTGTTTCACCAACTACTTCTCTGATAGAGTTCAGTGTGTCAAATCGGAGGGCCTGTTATCCGGACCTCTGGCAGTCTCTTTGGGGGTGCCACAGGGTTCAATTCTCGGGTCGACTCTCTTCTCTGTATGAATCAATGATGTCGCTCTTGCTGCTGGTGATTCTCTGATCCACCTCTACGCAGACGACACCATTCTGTATACTTCTGGCCCTTCTTTGGACACTGTGTTAACTAACCTCCAGACGAGCTTCAATGTTATACAACTCTCCTTTCGTGGCCTCCAACTGCTCTTAAATGCAAGTAAAACTAAATGCATGCTCTTCAAGCGATCGCTGCCCGCACCTGTCCGCACATCCAGCATCACTACTCTGGATGGTTCTGACAACTACAAATACCTAGGTGTCTGGTTAGACTGTAAACTCTCCTTCCAGACTCACATTAAGCATCTCCAATCCAAAATGAAATCTTGAATCGGCTTCCTATTTCGCAACAAAGCCTCCTTCACCCCTGCTGCCAAACATACCCTCGTAAAACTGACCATCCTACCGATCCTCGACTTCGGCGATGTCATTTACAAAATAGCCTCCAACACTCTACTCAACCAATTGGATGCAGTCTATCACAGTACCATCTGTTTTGTCACCAAAGCCCCATATACTACCCACCACTGCAACCTGTACGCTCTCGTTGGCTGGCCCTCGCTTCATACTCGTTGCCAAACTCACTGGCTCCAGGTCATCTACAAGTTTTTGCTCGGTAAATCCCCGCCTTACCACAGCTCACTGGTCAGCATAGCAGCACCCACCCGTAGCAAGCGCTCCAGCAGGTATATCACACTGGTCACACCCAAAGCCAATTCCTCCTTTGGCCACCTTTCCTTCCAGTTCTTTCCTTCCAGTTCCTTCCAGTGCTGCCAATGACAGGAAGGAACTGCAAAAATCACTGAAGCTGGAGACTCATATCTCCCTTACTAGCTTTAAGCACCAGCTGTCAGAGCAGCTCACAGATCACTGCTCCTGTACATAGCCCATCTGTAAATAGCCCTTCCAACTACCTCATCCCCTTGATGTATTTATTTATTTATCTTGCTCCTTTGCACCCCAGTATCTCTACTTGCACATGTATCTTCTACACATCACTCACTCCAGTGTTTAATTGGTATATTGTAATTACTTCGCCACTATGGCCTATTTATTAACTTACCTCCCTCATTTGCACAACACTGTATATATACTTTTTATACTGTATTATTGACTGTATATTTGTTTATTCTATGTGTAACTCTGTGTTGTTGTATGTGTCGAACTGCTTTGCTTTATCTTGGCAAAGGTCGCAGTTGTAAATGAGAACTTGTTAGAGAACTAGCCCATGTCACACCCTGACCATAGTTTGCTTTGTATGTTTCTATGTTTTGTTTGGTCAGGGTGTGATCTGAGTGGGCATTCTTGTTGGATGTCTTGTTTGTCTATTTCTATGTCTGGTCTGATATGGTTCTCAATCAGAGGGAGGTGTTAGTCATTGTCTCTGATTGGGAACCATATTTAGGTAGCCTGTTTGGTGTTGGGTTTTGTGGGTGATTGTTCCTGTCTCTGTGTTTGCACCAGATAGGGCTGTTTTAGGTTTTCACGTTTCTTGTTTTGTTAGTCTGTTCATGTGTAGAGTCTTTATAAAAGAACCATGAATAGAAACCACGTCGCGTTTTGGTCCGCCTCTCCTTCAACTCAAGAAAACCGTTACAGAATCACCCACCACAACAGGACCAAGCGGCGTGGTAACGGGCAGCAGCAAGAGCAGCGAAATAAAGACTTCAGAACTTGGGAAGAAATCCTCGACGGGAGAGGACCCTGGGCAAAGCCAGGGGAGTGTCGCCGCCCCAAGGTGCAGCAGGAGAAGTGGCAGCAGGAGCAGCGTGAGGAGGAATGGGCATGGGAGGACGAATTGGACGGAAAAGGACCCTGGGCACAGCCAGGAGAATATTGCCGCCCTAAAGAAGAGCTGGAGGCGACGAAGGCGGAGAGGCGCTGGTATGAGGAGGCAGCACAGCGGCGTGGATGGAAGCCCGAGAGTCAGCCCCAAAAAGTTCTCGGGGGGGCACACAGGAGGTGTACACAGGAAGTGTGGCAAAGACAGGTAGGAGACCTGCACCAACTTCCTGTGCTTACCGGGGGGCGAGAGAGACCGGGCAGGCACCGTGTTATGCGGTGGATCGCACGGTGTCCCCAGTGTGGGTGCATAGCCCGGTGCGGTACATACCAGCTCCGCGTATCGGCCGGGCTAGAGTGAGCATCGAGCCAAGTGCCATGAAGCCGGCTCTACGCATCTGGTCCCCAGTGCGTCTCCTTGGGCCGGCTTACATGGCACCAGCCTTGCGCACGGTGTCCCCGGTTCGCCTGCATAGCCCAGTGCGGGCTATTCCACCTCGCCGCACTGGCAGGGCGACCGGGAGCATTCAACCGGGGTTGGGCAGGTTGGGCAGGCTCGGTGCTCAAGAGTTCCAGTGCGCCTGCACGGTCCGGTCTATCCAGTACCACCTCCACACACCAGCCCTCCAGTGGCAGCTCCCCGCACCAGGCTTCCTGTGCGTGTCCTCGGCCCAGTACCACCAGTGCCAGCACAACGCATCAGGCCTACATTGCGCCTCGCCTGTCCAGCACTGCCGGAGACTTCCTCCTCTCCAGCACTGCCGGAGCCTTCCTCCTGTCCAGCACTGCCGGAGCCTTCCTCCACTCCAGCGCTGCCGGGGGCTCCCGCCTCTCCGGCGCTGCTAGAGCCTTCCTCCTCTCCAGCGCAGCCGGAGTCTCCCGCCTGTTCGGCGCTGCCAGAGCTCCCGTCCCTCAGTCCAGGGGCGCTAGAGCCCCTCATTCCAAAGGCGCCAGAGCTCCTCAGTCCAGCGCTGCCAGAGCCTTCCTCTCCAGCATTGCCGGAGCTTCCCGCCTGCCCAGCGCCATCTGAGCCACCCGTCTGCCCAGCGCCGCCTGAGCCACCTGTCTGCCCAGCGCCGCCTTAGCCACCCATCTGCCCAGCGCCGCCAGTGCCGCCAGTGTGCCCAGCGCCGCCAGTGCCGCCAGTCTGCCCAGCGCTGCCAGTGCCGCCAGTCTGCCCAGCGCCGCCAGTGCCGCCAGTCTGCAAGGAGCCGCCAGTGCCGCCAGTCTGCAAGGAGCCGCCAGTCTGCAAGGAGCCGCCAGTGCCGCCAGTCTGCAAGGAGCCGCCAGTGCCGCCAGTCTGCAAGGAGCCGCCAGTGCCGCCAGTCTGCAAGGAGCCGCCAGTGCCACCAGTCTGCAAGGAGCCGCCAGTGCCACCAGTCAGCCAGGAGCCGCCAGAGCCCCTCAGCCCAGAGGCGCCAGAGCCCCTGCCCCTCTGTCCAGAGCTTCCACCCCTCTGTCCAGAGCCCCCGCCCCTCTGTCCAGAGCTTCCGCCCCTCTGTTCAGAGCTTCTGCCCCTCTGTCCAGAGCTTCCGCCCCTTTGTCCCGAGCTGCCCCTCTGTCCCGAGCTGCCCCTCTATCCAGTGGGGTTATTTAGTAGGGTCGCCGTGGTTAGGAGGCCACGGAAGTGGACAAGATGGTGGACTAAGACTATGGTGAAGCGGGGGCCACGTCCAGCACCAGAGCCGACACCGCGGACAGATGCCCAACCAGACCCTCCCCAATAGGTTCAGGTTTTGCGGCTGGAGTCCGCACCTTGGGGGGGGGGGGTACTGTCACACCCTGACCATAGTTTGCTTTGTATGTTTCTATGTTTTGTTTGGGTTTGGTCAGGGTGCGATCTGAGTGGGCATTCTATGTTGGGTGTCTTGCTTGTCTATTTCTATGTCTGGCATGATATGGTTCTCAATCAGAGGCAGGTGTTAGTCATTGTCTCTGATTGGGAACCATATTTAGGTAGCCCGTTTGGTGTTGGGTTTTGTGGGTGATTGTTTCTGTCTCTTTGTTTGCACCAGATAGGGCTGTTTTAGGTTTTCACGTTTCTTGTTTTGTTAGTCTGTTCATGTGTAGAGTCTTTATTTAAGAACCATGAATAGAAACCACGCTGCATTTTGGTCCGCCTCTCCTTCAACTCAAGAAAACCGTTACAGCCCACCTGGTTAAATAAAGGTGAAATAAAATAAATAAAATGCATGTTTTTTTAAATGTGCCGGATGGCCTACAACACGACGTCATTTAGCTGCAAACAATGACAAGCTCAAAGCCAAGGAACAATAACCTCCCTCTCCTTGAGTTTTACAAAATGTACGTTAGCGCTGAGCGTTTCCCTGTTCTGAGGAGACATGCACTGTGTTCAAGACGACCTACTGCTGTGAGCAGTTCTTTTCCAAACAGACTCTTGCAAAACTCGTTTCCGCTCAAGACTGACTGACACAAACCAGGAAAAGCAGCTGCGAGTAGCGTCATCTTCACTGACAGCTGACATCAAACGCCTCGTCAAAGATAAGCAGTTTCAGCCATGAGCATTAGAGGTTAGTTTGAACAAGTAATCATAATAACAACAACATTTACAAGACTAATATTTATTTAAATAGGAATAGCACTTTTCTAAATACTCAAGGACACAAGAAACATCATAAAAGTCATATTTAAACTATAAAACCAATGTCAGTGATTAAAGTCACATTAAAACATGAATAAAGCAGAAAATAGCACATTTTTATCATATGGCCCCCATATTAATTTATAAATATCCAAATGGCAGAAACTTCTTAAAGCATGAGGGTAAGAAAACGAACCATTGATGTAGATGGACTGTTTCCTGTCATTTAGATATGACTGTACCCAATTCAATGCTACCTCCTTAAAACCAGAATGCATGAATTTTGTCAAAAGATCCACTAAATCAAATGCTGCACTAAAATCTAAAAATAGTCCACCCACAAACCTGCCATTATCCATAGCATTGAGCCACTGGTCAGTCATGTCAACCAATGCAGAGGTAGTGGAATGGAGTTTGTGACAAGCATGCTGATTGACTGTGATTAGATCTTTCTTTTCCATGTACTCCCATATTTGTCTACTCACAATACCCTCCAATATCTTACTGAGTGAAGGGAGTAGACTAATTGGTTGACTTATTACTCAGCAGGAGTAATGTGTTCTTTGCTGTCTTTTGTAATTGGACACAGCATAGCATGCTTCCATACATTTGCAAACATCCCCTTTTCCAGTAACCAATTCAATATTTATTTCAGTGGAGCTGCAATCTGGGGAGCAGTACAGTAAAAAATAGTCCATAAGATCATAACCTGTAGATTTACCATCGGTAATGACTTCAATAGGTTTAACACCTCCTCTACTGACACCATTTGTAGACTAAAAGAGCAGGTTTGTTTGCTCATAATATGATCATCAATCCATTGCACAATAGCTTGTTTAGAAGAATGCGCGTTTACATTATCGCTCAGTAAATACATTTTCTTTGTAAAAAAATCAGCAACATGATTGGCAATATCAGCAGTTTTTTTTATTGTTCTCCATCAACCTCCACACTAGATGGGCATGATTGTCCATTACCTCAGGATGATTTAAATCACGCTACACAATGTTTTAATGATTTAATAAAACATTCTGTAGCGCGATTTAAATCATCCTCTAGATAAATCAGCTTCCAGGGTAAAGCAGCCAAATCATTTTGAAATTGCTCATGATTGAATGTTTTAACATTTCTCTTGAACACAATCCTTGGGGGTTTCTTTGAAACCTTGGTGTTCATGGTTATGGTCTGTCCTGGCCACTGGCATTGATCTGGCTTTAAAGCATTGCAATGGTATATTACAGAAGATCAGATCAATGTATGTGTCCGAACGGTGACCTAACTTAGTTGATGATCTAGTATTATCATTAACCATTTGTTTCAAACCACAGCTCTCAGCATATCTTAGTTACTGTATATATGAATTATTATGATCCTTCCAATTTATATTAAAATCACCCGAGATAATTACATCTCTGTTACTATCTGTGGCCTGGTAAAACCCTGTGCATAAGTTATCCAGATAGGACACCTTAGAGCTAGGAGGTTTATACACACATCCTGCCAATATGGGTGTCTGGTGAGGCAGATGTACTTGAGCCCATAGTGCCTCTATTTGACACACATTAAGGTCATCCCTCCTCTTAAAAGGTACAGTATATAATTCTGAATGTACAGTGCTACACCACACCATTCCTATTCCTGTCCCTTCTAAGTTAGGACATCTACTTTGCGAATGACACAAGTAATATTTCCAACAATTGTTTACAGACCGAATATTTCACTTATAATTCAGTGTATCACATATCCAGTGGTTCAGAAGTTAACATACACTACGTTGACAGCTTGGAAAATTCCAGAAAATTATGCCATGGCTTTAGAAGCTTCTGATTGGCTAATTGACATAATTTGAGTCAATTGGAGGTGTACCTGTGGATGTATTTCAAGGCCTACCTTCAAACTCAGTGCCTCTTTGCTTGACATTATGGGAAAATCAGAAGAAATCAGCCAAGACCTCAGAAAAAAATTGTAGACCTCCACAAGTCTGGATCATCTTTGGGAGCAGTTTCCAAATGCCTGAAGGTACCACGTTCATCTGCACAAACAATAGTATGCAAGTATAAACACTATGGGACCACGCAGCCATCATAGCGCTCAAGAAGGAGACACGTTCTGTCTCCTAGAGATATTCTTCAGCGGCAGGGACTGGGAGTCTAGTCAGGATCAAGGGAAAGATTAATGAGGAAGTAGAGAGAGATCCTTGATAAAAACCTGCACCAGAACGCTCAGTGATTTAGACTGGGGCAAAGGTTCACCTTCCAACAGGACAACGGCCCTAAGCACACAGCCACGACAATGCAGGAGTGACTTCGGGACAAGTCTCTGAATGTCCTTGAATGGTCCAGCCAGAGTCCGGACCTGAACCCAATGGAACCTCTCTGGAGAGACCTGAAAATAGCTGTGCAGCGACGCACCCCATCCAATCTGACAGAGTTTGAGAGGATCTGCAGAGAAGAATGGGAGAAACTCCCGAAATACAGGTGTGCCAAGCTTGTCGCGTCATATGCAAGAAGACTCGAGGCTGTAGTCGCTGCCAAAGGTGCTTCAACAACATACTGAGGGTCTGAAGGGTCTGAATACTTATGTAAATGTGACATTTCCGTTTTTTATTTATAGTACATTTGGAAAAATTTCTAAAACCAGTTTTTGCTTTGTCATTATGGGGTGATAATTGATGAGGGGAAAAACAAACATTTTAATCAATTTTAGAATAAGGCTGTACAATGTGAAAAAAATCAAGGGGTCTGAATACTTTCTGAATGCACTGTACAGGGCTATATATCAATCTAGAACAGGATGATCTATTTGGGATGCAATTTGAATGGAGTTGATGGAGAGAGAGAGACTGAGAGAGTGCTCTCCAGTGCAGTTTAAGAAAACATTACGCTGCAATTAAAGAACTTATACTCTTTACAATTAAAAAACAAGGTGACCCCCGAAAGTCTGATGGAAATGGGTAAATTAGACGGGCATTCGGTCTTTATAGGCTATGCCACAGCAAATGTAGGCCTACCTGTCACAAGAAAAAAAGTTCCCATGGTGAGATGATATGTAGGTCTACATACATGGTGAACTGCTCTCCATACTGAGATGGGCTATCTGGGCCCACCTTGAGGGTAGATTCATCATGCATGGTGAACTGCTCTCCATACTGAGATGGGCTGTCTGGGCCCACCCTGAGGGTAGATTCATCATGCATGGTGAACTGCTCTCCATACTGAGATGGGCTGTCTGGGCCCACCCTGAGGGTAGATTCATCATGCATGGTGAACTGCTCTCCATACTGAGATGGGCTATCTGGGCCCACCTTGAGGGTAGATTCATCATGCATGGTGAACTGCTCTCCATACTGAGATGGGCTGTCTGGGCCCACCCTGAGGGTAGATTCATCATGCATGGTGAACTGCTCTCCATACTGAGATGGGCTGTCTGGGCCCACCCTGAGGGTAGATTCATCATGCATGGTGAACTGCTCTCCATACTGAGATGGGCTATCTGGGCCCACCCTGAGGGTAGATTCATCATGCATGGTGAACTGCTCTCCATACTGAGATGGGCTATCTGGGCCCACCCTGAGGGTAGATTCATCATGCATGGTGAACTGCTCTCCATACTGAGATGGGCTATCTGGGCCCACCCTGAGGGTAGATTCATCATGCATGGTGAACTGCTCTCCATACTGAGATGGGCTATCTGGGCCCACCCTGAGGGTAGATTCATCATGCATGGTGAACTGCTCTCCATACTGAGATGGGCTGTCTGGGCCCACCCTGAGGGTAGATTCATCATGCATGGTGAACTGCTCTCCATACTGAGATGGGCTGTCTGGGCCCACCCTGAGGGTAGATTCATCATGCATGGTGAACTGCTCTCCATACTGAGATGGGCTATCTGGGCCCACCCTGAGGGTAGATTCATCATGCATGGTGAACTGCTCTCCATACTGAGATGGGCTGTCTGGGCCCACCCTGAGGGTAGATTCATCATGCATGGTGAACTGCTCTCCATACTGAGATGGGCTGTCTGGGCCCACCCTGAGGGTAGATTCATCATGCATGGTGAACTGCTCTCCATACTGAGATGGGCTGTCTGGGCCCACCCTGAGGGTAGATTCATCATGCATGGTGAACTGCTCTCCATACTGAGATGGGCTATCTGGGCCCACCCTGAGGGTAGATTCATCATGCAAAGGGCTTAGAGAAGCCAGATTTAGACAACACATATCATATATCATTTCCATTTCACGCCATGCTGTTCATATAAATAATTTATTATAATTCAACGGTTTCTCAAAAATTGTTTATTCAGGGAAAAGGGAGTGTGCAGTAAATCCAACTAAATCTTGGTAACTGGGTTCCCGCCATTCACCCCTAGTAAGTGTTACCCACCAGGTCTATGTTACCCACCAGGTCTATGTTACCCACCAGGTCTATGTTACCCACCAGGTCTATGTTACCCTCCAGGTCAGTGTTACCCTCCAGGTCTATGTTACCCACCAGGTCAGTGTTACCCACCAGGTCTATGTTACCCACCAGGTCTGTGTTACCCACCAGGTCTATGTTACCCACCAGGTCTATGTTACCCTCCAGGTCTGTGTTACCCACCAGGTCTATGTTACCCTCCAGGTCTATGTTACCCTCCAGGTCTGTGTTACCCTCCAGGTCAGTGTTACCCTCCAGGTCAGTGTTACCCTCCAGGTCAGTGTTACCCTCCTGGTCTATGTTACCCACCAGGTCAGTGGTACCCACCAGGTCTATGTTACACCAGGTCTATGTTACCCACCAGGTCAGTGTTTCCCACCAGGTCAGTGTTACCCTCCAGGTCTATGTTACCCTCCAGGTCTATGTTACCCTCCAGGTCTATGTTACCCACCAGGTCAGTGTTACCCACCAGGTCAGTGTTACCCACCAGGTCAGTGTTACCCTCCAGGTCTATGTTACCCACCAGGTCAGTGTTACCCTCCAGGTCTATGTTACCCACCAGGTCAGTGTTACCCACCAGGTCTATGTTACCCTCCAGGTCTATGTTACCCTCCAGGTCTATGTTACCCTCCAGGTCTATGTTACCCACCAGGTCAGTGTTACCCACCAGGTCTATGTTACCCTCCAGGTCTATGTTACCCTCCAGGTCTATGTTACCCTCCAGGTCTATGTTACCCTCCAGGTCTATGTTACCCTCCAGGTCTATGTTACCCACCAGGTCAGTGTTACCCTCCAGATCAGTGTTACCCACCAGGTCTGTGTTACCCACCAGGTCTATGTTACCCACCAGGTCTATGTTACCCTCCAGGTCTGTGTTACCCACCAGGTCTATGTTACCCTCCAGGTCTATGTTACCCTCCAGGTCTGTGTTACCCTCCAGGTCAGTGTTACCCTCCAGGGCAGTGTTACCCTCCAGGTCAGTGTTACCCTCCTGGTCTATGTTACCCACCAGGTCAGTGGTACCCTCCAGGTCTATGTTACCCTCCAGGTCTATGTTACCCTCCAGGTCTATGTTACCCACCAGGTCAGTGTTACCCTCCAGATCAGTGTTACCCACCAGGTCTGTGTTACCCACCAGGTCTATGTTACCCACCAGGTCTATGTTACCCTCCAGGTCTGTGTTACCCACCAGGTCTATGTTACCCTCCAGGTCTATGTTACCCTCCAGGTCTGTGTTACCCTCCAGGTCAGTGTTACCCTCCAGGGCAGTGTTACCCTCCAGGTCAGTGTTACCCTCCTGGTCTATGTTACCCACCAGGTCAGTGGTACCCACCAGGTCTATGTTACCCTCCAGGTCTATGTTACACACCAGGTCAGTGTTTCCCACCAGGTCAGTGTTACCCTCCAGGTCTATGTTACCCTCCAGGTCTATGTTACCCACCAGGTCTATGTTACCCACCAGGTCAGTGTTTCCCACCAGGTCAGTGTTACCCTCCAGGTCTATGTTACCCTCCAGGTCTATGTTACCCTCCAGGTCTATGTTACCCACCAGGTCAGTGTTACCCACCAGGTCAGTGTTACCCTCCAGGTCTATGTTACCCACCAGGTCAGTGTTACCCACCAGGTCTATGTTACCCTCCAGGTCTATGTTACCCTCCAGGTCTATGTTACCCTCCAGGTCTATGTTACCCACCAGGTCAGTGTTACCCACCAGGTCTATGTTACCCTCCAGGTCTATGTTACCCTCCAGGTCTATGTTACCCTCCAGGTCTATGTTACCCACCAGGTCAGTGTTACCCACCAGATCAGTGTTACCCTCCAGATCAGTGTTACCCTCCAGGTCAGTGTTACCCTCCAGGTCAGTGTTACCCTCCAGGTCAGTGTTACCCTCCAGATCAGTGTTACCCTCCAGATCAGTGTTACCCTCCAGGTCAGTGTTACCCTCCAGTTCAGTGTTACCCTCCAGGTCAGTGTTACCCGCAGTTCAGTGTTACCCTCCAGGTCAGTGTTACCCTCCAGTTCAGTGTTACCCTCCAGGTCAGTGTTACCCGCAGTTCAGTGTTACCCTCCAGGTCAGTGTTACCCTCCAGTTCAGTGTTACCCTCCAGATCTATGTTACCCGCAGTTCAGTGTTACCCTCCAGGTGAGGGCCAAGGCAGCTTAATTATGATCTTAAAGGCTCAGCTGATCCTATATCAGCGCTCCAACTCTGAGACTGTGAATACGGGCCCAGATGGGCAGCACAGGCAGTGGGACTACATACTGTGGCTTTAATATCATTTTCTGTCTATCTGGCTGGCTATCCCCTTAAATTGTGAACAGGCTCAATCGGGGCCCAGGAAACTGGTCCTATACATGGTTTAAAACCAGTCTACTGGTTTAAAACCAGTCATCATCTCCCTCAGCTGAGAGCAGAAAGCAGGGCCAATGATCAGATCTAAACACTGTGGCTTTGATATCATTGTATGGCTCTGCTGTCCCTAGCGTGAGAAGTGTTGGCGGTGACTCCTTCTGGATACTGTCTCTCCTCTACAGGCTGTTTTCACTGACATGGATTAAGCCCTGCCCTTGGACTAAAACTGGTAACTCAATGAAATTCCATTTAGACAAAAAATATTTCTACAACGGTGCCCTAAGTACAACAATGAAAACATCAGCTTAACTTCCATTCTTGGATGTGTGGACATCCCATGGCGATTCCTCGCACCTTGAACAAAGTCATTCCTGACCTGTCTCACTTGTATTGAAGAAGAGCTGGTATGCCATCACAGTACATGAACAATAGAGACAGGCGACATGCAGTGCCCTTTCAAGAGGAAGGTATGAAGCATGCCAAAACAATTAGGATTTTCATTCATCATTGAAGATTGTGTTTTATACAGTGTTTTATAATTGATGTGGTGCCAGTTATAAGCAGTATTTTCCCTTCTCGTAACTTTTTCCACTGAGACAAACCTTTCTCTGTGTTTGTAATGATGTAGATTAATTCATTAATAATTCCAAATGGTTTCAATATGTTGGGCTGCCCTTCAGTCCTTTGGTATATTAAATCTGTGGTAATTTACAGACAACTTGTCAGATAGAAAGTACCTAGCCTTTGAAAGGACCTTTGATAGATTTTTATACCCAACATTTAAAAGGTGACAATACAATGGCATAATATACGCAGCAGCAAATGCAGTTTTAGTCAAAAGGTCACAAGCCTGAACAAACCCAGAAGTTGTCTTTTTAGCAGCTGTATTTTATGGAAGAGACACTGGCCCATTGACCTAACATTCCCCTAAAATATATGAATAATAACATAAAAAATGTTAAAGGAAAGAGTTCAAATAAATAATTCACATGCAGAGTGTTTTCTGGGTAAAATGTGACATGCCAGCCCAGTGGGGGAGGATGATGCTAGTTCCTGGGTCACAGTGATGTTTTTATTTACATTTTATTTACAGAAATGCCTTCTGGAACATGTGTACTTTTATGTGCCTGATTGGATTTGAAAAAAGTCATCAACATAATGGCATTTAGTCTTTTTTTCCACCCAACTTTCAACCTAAATCCAATGACACTGTGACGTTTTTTTGTTGACTTCATGTTTAATTCACGTTAATTGACCACTGAAACAAATGTAAATCAAAACAAGACGTTGAACTGATGTCTGTGCCCAGTGGTTAGGAAGAAAGCCAGGATCCTTTCTGGCTAGCCATGATTGGTTGAGATAACGGAGAGATGCTGGTGTCCAAGATCTTCTTTCTGTCTGTCAGTTTTGTGTTGCTTCCTTTGGATTGTTTAGTGCACACGCGCATGCACACACACACACACAACCATACACACACCTATACACACACACAGCCATATGTAACAATATTGCTTCCGTGTCTATCCTCGCCCCTACCTGGGCTCGAACCAGGGACCCTTTGCACACATCAACAGTTACACACCGGTTACACACACACACACACACACACACACACACACACACACACACACACACACACACACACACACACACACACACACACACACACACACACACACACACACACACACACACACACACACACACACACACACACACACACACAGAGTTGAAGTTGAATAACCCCTTTATGACAGTGTAGAAGTAGATTTAGTCAGTGAACCTTATATTACAGTCATAGCAGTGAGAGGAAGGCCAACGTTCAGCACAGCATGAGCAGAAAAAATAACACGTACTTTTCCTCTTTCTGTTCCACTAAAGTTCATGACAACAAAAGAGCACACACACACACACACACACACACACACACACACACACACACACACACACACACACACACACACACACACACACACACACACACACACACACACACACACACACACACACACACACACACACACACACACACACGTGTGCCACCTTTGGCTGTCTTGCATGTTAACGAAGCGGATGGTGTTCCGTCCATTGTCCTGGCCCCCCTCCAGGGTTCTCCACCTGGGGATTTCAGAACAGAAGGGTGGAGTACTGCTGGGAAAGCCTTGGAGAGAGTCCCTGCACTGGACAGAGGTCTGGTAGAGGCTGTGGACCACATTCAGTCAGACCACAGCCATGTTGACTCTGAGCCTGGATGGGGTACTTGGGAAACACTTCACAACTTAAACTGTATACGTGGACTGGACTGTCAGGTTGACTCTGAGCCTGGACAGGGTTCTTGGGAAATACTTCAAAACTTAAACTGTATACGTGGACTGGACTGTCAGGTTGACTCTGGAAAGGGGATGGATAGTGTTAGTTTAGAGGTAGTGAGAACATCCAGTAACTGTCAGGTTGACTCTGAGACTGGGGGATAGACTGTGTTAGTTTAGAGACAGTGTAGAACATCCAGTAACTGTCAGGTTGACTCTGAGACTGGGGGATAGACTGTGTTAGTTTAGAGGTAGTGAGAACATTGGAATTATGGAACTGAATCATTGCTGTCTTTCTCACATGCACTCCCCACAACAAATCCATCCTCCAAGGGCAGTTGGAGCATCACGGACAACACAGAACCACGTCCACATCTCTGTAAAGAAAGAAGAAAAATGGGTTTCAGTTGCTACGTGTAATATTTATGGGGTCACTTAGCACGTTCCACACTGTTCTCATCAAAGAAGAATGAGGTGAACACACACACACACATATGAAACCATTTCAGTGTCGACCACCACACCCTCTCACCACAGGCTGCTGTAGAGCAGGATTTAATCATTGTTGAGCTCTTTACTACTTGAGCACTTCTGGTGAACCTTCCTCCTGTAGAGACATCTGATCTGTGCCCAGGTTCATTCCCAGCTTGCACATTTGGTTCACTGGAAGTTGTGGGAACATATGTTTTTGGTTTCCCATTGGTTCTGGACATAAAGCCATATACGTTTCCTGACTTGTAAAACTGAACGTTTTTTAAAAGTTCCGAGAACGAAGTGAACATTTCGACCTGTTCTGGGAACATTCATTTTTAGGTTGGAGGGAGGGTTTGAGAACATTTTACTATTGTTCCCTGAAGGTTTTCCTAGGAGGTTTTATAAACATTCTGAGAATGGATGTTAGACACTAGGTTACTTGAAGGTAATTGAATATCTTTCTGAGAACAAGTTTCAATAAGACGTTTAATAACACTGTTAGCTTAGGTTAGTAACTGTTTTGAAATCCAAGCACAGATAGGACACATGGAATTAATTTGCTTAGGCATTAATCATGCAAACGCATTTCTTTTTTAATTGCGTCACGGCATCAGTGAGATTTGAAACTATGATCTTCTATTCTCTGTCCATGGAATTAGTCCACTGCGCCACCAGGATGGAACAAGTATGCCAATGTTTTTTTTTTTACTAATACAAAGCTGTTCATTTGAGTCTATTCAAACATACCTAATTTCAAAGGAAACAAGCACTCATTAAGATTAGGCATGGCCAATTACTGGCGCAGCCAACACACCTGAACACACTTAGATAGTGTTGTTGTTTCTGCTAGGGGAGGCCCATTCCGTTTCCCTACTCTGACAGATTCTGAACACACTTAGATAGTGTTGTTGTTTCTGCTAGGGGAAAAGAGAGGCCCATTCCGTTTCCCTACTCTGACAGATTCTGAACACACTTAGATAGTGTTGTTGTTTCTGCTAGGGGAAAAGAGAGGCCCATTCCATTTCCCTACTCTGACAGATTCTGAACACACTTAGATAGTGCTGTTGTTTCTGCTAGGGGAAAAGAGAGGCCCATTCCGTTTCTCTACTTTGACAGATTCTGTCACCTGTATGTCACAACACTGAGACCTCTCAACCAAACCCATCTGATTTACAGTATGGCGATACTGTCTGAAGTGCCTAGTGAACATTTTGCGAGGTTCTTGTGTATTTTACACAATACCTGCTCGTTTTATCTACGATTCCATACATTGATTTGCAACAGATGGGCAGATTTTTACGTGGCAATGTAGGGAGGGAAGTTTAAAGGCCTTTCATAGCCTGAGACATAATACTGATCATAAAAGATAGATACCCACACACTTTTGAATGCTCCAGCAGTTTTTACTGAGGACCTTTTTGTACACTGCACCTGACAGTAACTGAATGTTCTACACAATCTCTAAACTAACACAGTCTATCCCCCAGTCTCAGAGTCAACCTGACAGTTATTGAATGTTCTCACTACCTCTAAACTAACACTATCCATCCCCTTTACAGAGTCAACCTGACAGTCCAGTCCACGTATACAGTTTAAGTTGTGAAGTATTTCCCAAGAACCCCATCCAGGCTCAGAGTCAACCTGACAGTCCAGTCCACGTATACAGTTTAAGTTGTGAAGTATTTCCCAAGAACCCCATCCAGGCTCAGAGTCAACCTGACAGTCCAGTCCACGTATACAGTTTAAGTTGTGAAGTATTTCCCAAGAACCCCATCCAGGCTCAGAGTCAACCTGACAGTCCAGTCCACGTATACAGTTTAAGTTGTGAAGTGTTTCCAAAGAACGGTTTATTTTGATCCTACATATACGAAACTACAAACAAAAACATTTTTACATGAATGAACAAGACATTTTTCTTTCAAGAACAACCCTGACATGATGTTGTTTTGATAATCCTGGAATGCAAGACATATGTTCTCTTTACTGGTTCGTTGACAGATTTGACTTTATCCAAAGTGATCACACATAATGGAACCAGTTAATAAATAAAGTTGATACAATTTAGTCCACTTAAAAGATTCCATCACAGGAAATTGAGAAGGTGGATGACTAGATAAATGAACTTGACACACAGGCAATTGATGACGTGTTCCAGAACTTCCAACGCTCACAAGGGGAACACAGAAGTATCCTTGCTTGGACAAGGTCATCTCCATGGTCTATGGTGCAACTACCACACACACACACACACACACACACACACACACACACACACACACACACACACACACACACACACACACACACACACACACACACACACACACACACACACACACACACACGCACAGGTGGAAAAAGTACCCAATTGTCATACTATTTGTTGTTCTACTACTGTTTCTACCTTAATAGAAAAGGGAATGTCCCCAAGTAAAATATTACTTGAAAGTCTAAAAGTATTTGGTTTGAAATCTGTATACCAAAGTATCAAAAGTACATTTAATTGCTCAAATATACTTAAGTATCAAAAGTTAAAGTATAAATCATTTCAAATGACTTAAGCAAACCAATAAATTACGGAAAGCCAGGGGCACAGACATCTTTACAAATAAAGCATTTGTGTTTAATGAGTCCACCAGATCAGAGGATAACCAGGGATGTGCGTGAATTTGTCCTTTTTCCTGTCCTGTAAGCATTCAAAATGTAACGAGTACTTTAGGGTGTCAGGGAAAATGTATGGAGTAAAAAGTACATTATTTTCCTTAAGAATGTAGTGAAGTAAAAGTTGTCAAAAATATAAATGATAAAGTAATATACAGATACCCCTAAAAAACTACTTAAGTAGTACTTTAAAGTATTTTTGCTTCAGTATTTGACACCACTGCACGCAGAAGATGGAAGAGGGATAGATGAGGGGTCAATGCTTTCTTCTCCTGCTAAAATAAGAAACCTGAAGCCTCTATTGGCCCTCGTCAAAAGTATTGTACTATTCAAGAAATAGGGTGCCTTATTTGAGAGAGAAATAAACTGTAAGAACGGTCATTTATCTCAGAATACTCTCCAAAGGGATGTTGTTTTGTGTACTCTTGTTCATTTCAGAGCACTATTATAAAATGTGATACTGCATTCTAGATGAAACAGAAACTGTTTACATTTACCACGAACATTCTCTCCCCAAAAGGCAGAATAAATAAAACATCAGCTACATACAGTATAATGTTTACTGGCTATTTTCCATGTTTGAAAGTGAAAGCAAAATGATTAAGACTGTTTACTTTTAAATATATTTCCAACGGCATAAGCTATTTACAAAAACAATATCCACATCATTCCATTTCCATGTACCTTTCCCAGTAAATTCCCAGTAAATGTTGTAAAAAAAATATTTACCCAAGAAAGAGTCCATATAACAACTTCAGGATGCTTGTTGACCTTACAGTACTTACTTATATACTATACTTATAAAACACATTTATAAAGATGAACAAAGAAAACAGAGACCCTGCAGTATCTTCACAATATTGTTCTATACATATTTAAGATGATCAGACCCTGCAGTATCTTCACAGTATTCTTCTAAAGATATTTAAGATGAACAAAGCACTATTGTACCCTGGAATGTCTTTGCATGGGGCATCAAGAACAGATCTGATCTGAGTAAAATAATGGATATGATCACTTGTAATCTCATTACAACATCTTCACTATGAACTACAGATGTCTATAAAGTCTACCCAGCTCAGAAGATGGACACTGGTACGTTATTGTCTTACCATAAACTGAATACAAAGCGGTTTCAAGAGTAAACAGAATATTTAAAGAGTCATTTAAAGAGTCAGCTCTGACTCTAACTCTGCCTCATGCCAAGAGTTTGTGTGATCTCCTTCTTGATTAAAAACAGAGCAGACCTGGGTTCAAATACAATTTGAAATCTTTCAAATGTCTCAACAAATGTTAGCTTACCTACAGTGCCAGGTGGGCAGGGTTTGCACTTTTGGGACTTTTCTATTGCAGTGGGCAAGCTCAAGTCTGGAGAAAAACTGAGACGCCTTCTTGGTTCCCTCTCAGCGGCCAAGAACACTTGCTGGGCTGCTACAGCAACAAGACCAAATCCATCTGTGACAAGACGGTGCAGGAGTTCTACAATTCTCTGATAGAATGACCTGCTTTTATTTCCTCACTCTCACAACCGTAAGCCATTTTACCTTAAAAATAATGGTGTTGTTGTGGGGCGGTTTATTTTCCTGTAGTAAATGAATAAAAACTAGCTAAAGTTAAGACATTGTCAGCTATTCTATGGTCATTACTGGCTAGCTAGTGAACCAAAGCATTTGAAAAAAACATGTTTTTAGTTGCCTGGCTTGCTAGGTTGTCATCTATTAAATTCATTTTGGATGAGTTTCTTGGTGTTCAAATAGAGGCAGTATGCTATTTGGAGCACCGGGCTGCTGATGTCATGCAGAGGCTGTCATTTTGTCATTATACTTTTTCATAACAACGACGACAAGTTAGATGTCGGATGACAATAGAATGTACATGATGTCACTGCGACAACTTTAAACCAGCCTTTAGAGTAATTAGTTTGATACCACTGCCTTAATTGCTGACTAGACACGAACAGGACACACAGGTTGAAATATCAAATTTAAATCTATATAATTTGGGGACAGGTTGAAAAGCATGGAACATTCATGGCAATTTAGCTAGTTAGCTTATTGTGGATAGCTCATTTATCCTGGGATATAAACATTGGTTTGTTATTTTACCTGAAATGCACAAGGTTCTCTACTCTGACAATGAATCCACAGATAAAACGGTAAACCGAGTTTGTTTCTAATAATCTCCCCTAGTTCAGTCTTCTTCTTGTTCTTCTTCTTCTTTGGACTTTGTATGGTGGTTGGCAACCAACTTCAAGGTGCATTACCACCACCAACTGTACAAGAGTGTGGACCTCAGTTAGTCTTTCAATCACCCACGTGGGAATATGCTCCTAAAAACCAATGAAAAGATGGGAGAGGTGGGACTTGCAGCGCGTCAAGCGTGAAAAATATAACCAAGTTCTACTTTAGCGACTGGCTACGCAGACGCTCGTTGGCTCGCGCAATCAGTTTTGATTAAACAATTGAATAACATTGTGTACATTTATTTTGCAAGCGTGCGGTGTGGCATGTTACATGTTTCAGTTCTCTTAAGTTGGTTGTTGATCATTGCTATACAGCCCGTTTCAAATTTTGCCATAGATTTTCACGCCGATATAAGTCAAAACTGTAACTTGCCACTCAGGAACATTCACTGTTGTCTTGGTAAGTATATTTGGACTTGCGTTTTAAGTTATTGTCCTGCTGAAAAGTGGATTTGTCTCCCGGTGTCTGTTGGAAAGCAAACTGTGTATCCGATAGTTTGCCATTTATTTATGAGCAATTAAAACATGATAGTAATGGATTTTGAAGTAGTTCATAAGAAGTACGATATATGGTATCTCTATTAGAATGCCGTCGGGACCTGGGGTTTTCCCCATCTAAAAGGAATCAATTGACAACCATAGTTCGTCGTGTGTAATTAGGCTTTCACACAAGATTTTTTTGTTGTCAAACATAACAGGTAGTGTGGCTAAGTGTGGCTAAGTGTGGCTAAGTGTGGCTAAGTGTGGCTAAGTGTGGCTAAGTGTGGCTAAGTGTGGCTAAGTCAGGTAGGAGCCCTGAGCCGTATTATGCCATGAGGCGCACGGTGTCCCCAGTGTGCAGACATAGCCCGGTGCGCCACATTGCAGTGCCTCATATGGCCCGGGCTAGAGTGGGCATCGAGCCAGGTGCTATGAAGCCGGCTCAGCGCATCTGGTCTCCAGTGCGTCTCCTCGGCCCGGGGTATATGGCACCAGCCCTACGCACGGTGTCCCCGGTGCGCCAGCACAGCCCAGTGCGGTCTGTTCCACCCCGCCGCACTGACAGGGCTACGGGGAGTATCCAGCCAGGAAGTGTTGTGCAGGCTCGGTGCTCGAGACCTCCAGTGAGCCTCCACGGTCTGGTCCATCCGGTGCCTCCTCCACGCACCAGGCCTCCGGTGGCAACCCCACGCACCAGGCTGTCTCTCTGTCTCATCCCTCCAGGTGCTCCCTCCTGTCCAGTGCTGACAGAGTCTCCCTCCTGTCCTGAGCTGCCAGAGCCGCCCGTCTGTCAGGAGCTGCCAGAGCCTCCCGTCAGTCAGGAGCTGCCAGAGCCGCCCATCAGTCAGGAGCTGCCAGAGCCGCCCATCAGTCAGGAGCTGCCAGAGCCGCCCGTCAGTCAGGAGCTGCCAGAGCCGCCCGTCAGTCAGGAGCTGCCAGAGCCGCCCATCAGTCAGGAGCTGCCAGAGCCTCCCGTCAGTCAGGAGCTGCCAGAGCCGCCCATCAGTCAGGAGCTGCCAGAGCCGCCCATCAGTCAAGAGCTGCCAGAGTCGCCCGTCAGTCAGGAGCTGCCAGAGCCTCCCGTCAGTCAGGAGCTGCCAGAGCCGCCCATCAGTCAGGAGCTGCCAGAGCCGCCCATCAGTCAGGAGCTGCCAGAGCCGCCCATCAGTCAGGAGCTGCCAGAGCCGCCGGTCAGTCAGGAGCTGCCAGAGCCGCCCATCAGTCAGGAGCTGCCAGAGCCGCCCTTCACTCCGGCGCTGCCGGAGTCTCCCGCCTGTCCGGTGCTGCCGGAATCTCCTGTCCGTTCGGGGCCCGCTGCTAGGGTCCCCAGTCTGAGGTCGACGGCAAGGGTCGCCGCTCTAAAGAGGTCACGGAGGCCGGTTAAGAGGTGGACAAAGACTATGGTGGAGTGGGGTCCACGTCCTGCACCAGAGCCGCCACCGCGGACCGCCACCGTTCCCGTAGTAAACGGGATATTTCGTCAGGACAATATGCTAGAATATGCATATATTTGACAGCTTAGGATAGAAAACACTCTAAAGTTTCCAAAACTGTAGAAATATTGTCTGTGAGTATAACAGAACAGATGTTGCAGGCGAAAGCCTGAGAAAAATCCAATCCGGAAGTGCCAGATGTTTTGATAGCGGTGCGTTCCAATGCGTCCCTATTGAGCAGTGAATGGGCTATCAACCAGATTACTCTTTCTCCGTATTCCCGAAGGTGTCTACAGCATTGTGACGTAGTTTTACGCATTTATGTTGAAGAATACCCGTAAGCGGCTACATTTTACATTTACATTTAAGTCATTTAGCAGACGCTCTTATCCAGAGCGACTTACAAATTGGTGAATTCACCTTCTGACATCCAGTGGAACAGCCACTTTACAATAGTGCATCTAAATCATTAGGGGGGGGTGAGAAGGATTACTTATCCTATCCTAGGTATTCCTTGAAGAGGTGGGGTTTCAGGTGTCTCCGGAAGGTGGTGATTGACTCCGCTGTCCTGGCGTCGTGAGGGAGTTTGTTCCACCATTGGGGGGCCAGAGCAGCGAACAGTTTTGACTGGGCTGAGCGGGAACTGTACTTCCTCAGTGGTAGGGAGGCGAGCAGGCCAGATTGCGCAAGTGGTCACCTGATGGCTCCCAGAGTGACTTTCGTGTAAAATACAGAGGTAGCCATTATTCCAATCAGTCCTACTGAAAAACAAATTGTCCCGGTGGATATATTATCGAATAGATATTTGAAAAACACCTTGAGGATTGATTATAAACAACGTTTGCCATGTTTCTGTCGATATTATGGAGCTAATGTGGAATATTTTTCGGCATTTTCGTGACTGCAATTTCCGGGCGATTTCTCAGCCAAACATGAAGAGCAAACGGAGCTATTTCGCCTACAAAAATAATATTTTTTTGAAAAAAGGAACATTTGCTATCTAACTGGGAGTCTCGTGAGTGAAAACATCCGAAGCTCATCAAAGGTAAACAATTTAATTTGATTGCTTTTCTGATTTCCGTGACCAAGTTACCTGCTGCTAGCTGGACAAAATGCTATGCTAGGCTATCGATACACTTACACAAATGCTTGTCTAGCTTTAGCTGTAAAGCATATTTTGAAAATATGAGATGACAGGGTGATTAACAAAAGGCTAAGCTGTGTCTCAATATATTTCATTTGTGATTTTCATGAATATGAATTTTTTCTAGGAATATTTATGTCCGTTGCGTTACGCTAATTAGTGTCAGTCGATGATACGCTCCCGCATGCGGGATGCGGAGTCACTAGAGGTTTAAAAGGCATCTGAAGTTTGTAATTTTCACTTTGAAATTTCAGACATGATTTTCTCTTATGAAAAATTAATCAATTCACATTTCCTGTTGCTGCAAGATTATTTTCCTGCTGTAGCAAACTGTCTCAAATTAAAATCCTATAACTGTACTTCCTCAGAGTCCTAATAACGCCCAGCAAACATTAAAGGAAAATTCCACTCAAAATCACATCATACTGGAGAATCAGGACAGAACCTCGGCCGGTAATAATTGGTTATAATGTATGGATGACCTTCAGGGTCACAGGTCAGGGTTCAAGGTTGTGAGAGACAACACACAACAGACACCATGCATGCAACCATGCTAAGTTCAGAGTCGGCACACACAAACACACACACACACACACACACACACACACACACACACACACACACACACACACACACACACACACACACACACACACACACACACACACACACACACACACACACACACACACACACACAGAGAGAGCTTTCAAGTCGGCATACCAGTTCTTTCCCCCCTGCTCTTAGGTTGTACAGTTCCCCTCCTTACATCAGAGGAGTTTTGAGGAAGAAAAGCTGGAGTAATGTGTTGACTACTCACTGCAGGCCAAGGACGCATAAAACTTTCATATAACTGCTTCAAGCCTTGGTTATTTCGGTTATGGCTTTGATGTTGCAATGCTATCCTTCAAATATTCAATATAATTCAACATTTTGTGCTATCAAAGTCATCTACTGATCATAGGACACTAAGTATTGTTTTGCTTTTAACAGCATGATCCATTTTCTTCTGCTTCTTCAGACAAATGATATGAACCAACATGGAAGTATTTCATGTACAGTAGGGCCTCCCATATGTGTAGATGTCTCTTCTTCATCATTCTTCACCATCTTTAAACTAACTGGGTCTGGTAGGTGGATCTTGTGGCTCAACCCAACAAATACTTTGTAAAGCTTCTGGACAGTGAATCTGAAAAACTATGCTATTCTTAACTTCAGTTACATAATGTGAGTTATTGTATGAGTGTGTGTGTGTGTGTGTGTGTGATGTGAGTTATTGTATGAGTGTGTGATATGAGTTATTGCTAGGTTTAGCTAACTGGCTCAATGCGATGGAAGAAAGAGGTACAAATCCACAGTTCAAAGCAAGAATGAGGGAGACATGATTCAGTTAGCTATGTAGGGTTACATTTTCACTGCCTATGGAAAAACCAATCCATCAATAACACAAGCATACCTGAAGAACTAATGTTGTTACTGAAAGAACATGTCAATCGATACACGCATCTATAAGTAAGTGATTATGATACAATACAAGTGCAACAGTGTTAGAGGACTGGGATGAATAATCAGTGTTAGATGACTGGGATGAATAATCAGTGTTATGGATAATCAGTGTTAATCAGTGTTATGGATAATCAGTGTTATGGATAATCAGTGTTAATCAGTGTTATGGACGAGCAAAAATATCTACAAGAAGGGTAACTAAAAGACTTCCACCAACTTCATATTTTTTTAACCTTTTAATCAGGTAGAATGAGATTTGTCCATTCTCTTTTACAATAATAACCAAGCCAGACAAGAATCTTAACATCCCTAATGACAACATTTATCAGAGTTACAGAGCAGACGCTTCACTCCCTTAGATCTAGGATTCCAGACGGCATTTCATTTATTTACTTAAACTTTATTTAACCAGGTAGGCCAGTTGAGAACAAGTTCTCATTTACAACTGCGACCTGGTCAAGATAAAGCAAAGCAGTGCGACGATAACAACGACACAGAGTTACACATGGAATAGACAAACATACAGTCAATAATACAATAGAATTAAAAAAATATGGATACAGTGTGGCAAATGAAGTAAGGAGGTAAGGCAATAAATAGGTCAATAGTGGCGAAGTAAATACAATTTAGCAATTAACACTGGAGTGATATATGTGCAGATGAGGATGTGCAAGTAGAAATACTGGTGTGCAAAAGAGCAGAAAAACAAAAGCAAATATGAGGATGAGGTAGGTAGTTGGTTGGATGGGCTATTTACAGCTGCAGCGATCGGTAAGCTGCTCTGACAGCTGACGCTTAAAGTTAGTGAGGGAGATATAAGTCTCCAACTTCAGTGATTTTTGCAATTCGTTCCAGTCGGTCATTAGCAGCAGAGAACTGGAAGGAAAGGCGGCCAAAGAAGGTGTTGGCTTTGGGGGTGACCAGTGAAATATATCTGCTGGTTGGTGTGCTACAGGTGGGTGTTGCTATGGTGACCAGTGAGCGGAGAAAAGGCGGAGCGATACCTAGGAAAGACTTGTAGATTACCTGGAGCCAGTGGGTTTGGCGACGAATATGTAGCAAGGACCAGCCAACGAGAGCATACAGGTCGCAGTGGTGGGTAGTACAGTATATGACACTGTGATTGACTGCATCCAATTTGCTGAGTAGAGTGTTGGAGGCTTATTTGTAAATGACATCGCCGAAGTCAAGGATCGGTAGAATAGACAGTTTACGAGAGTAAGATTTGCAGCATGAGTGAAGTGGGATTTGTTGCAAAATTGGAAGCCGATTCTAGATTGAATTTTGGATTGGAGATGCTTAATGTGAGTCTGGAAGGAGAGTTTACAGTCTAGCCAGACACCTAGGTATTTATAGTTGTCCACATATTCTAAGTCAAAACCATCCAGAGTAGTGATGCTAGAGGGCGGGCAGGTACAGGCAGCGATTGGTTGAAGAGCATGCATTTCATTTTACTAGCATTTAAGAGCAGTTGGAGGCCATGGAAGGAGTGTTGTATGGCGTTGAAGCTCGTTAGGAGGTTTATTAACACAGTGTCCAAAGAAGGGCCAGATGTATACAGAATGGTGTCGTTTGCATAGAGGAGGATCAAAGAATCACCCACAGCAAAAACAACATCATCGATATGTACAGAGAAAAGAGTCGGCCTGAGAATCGAACCCTGTGGCACCCCCTAGAGACTATCAGAGGTCCAGACAACAGGCCCTCCGATTTGACACACTGAACTCTATCTGACAAATAGTAAACCAGGCGAGGCAGTCATTAGAGAAACCAAGGCTGTTGAGTCTGCCGATAAGAATATGGTGATTGACAGAGTCGAAAGCCTTGTCCAGGTCAATGACGATGGCTGCACAGTACTATATTTTATCGATGGCGGTTATGATGTCGTTTAGGACCTTGAGCGTGGATGAGGTGCACCCGTGACCAGTTCGGAAACCAGATTGCATAGCGGAGAAGGTACGGTGGGATTCGAAATGGCCGGTGAATAGTTTGTTCGCTTGGCTTTCAAAGACTTTAGAAAGGCAGGGTAGGATAGATATAGGTCTGTAACAGTTTGGGTCTAGAATGCCCCCCCCCCCCTTTGAAGAGGGGGATGACCTCGACCGCTTTCCAATCTTTAGGAATCTCAGACGATACGAAAGAGGTTGAACAGACTAGTAGTAGGGGTTTCAACAATGGGGGCGGATAATTTTAGGAAGAGAGGGTCCAGATTGTCTAGCAGCTGATTTGTAGGGATCCAGATTTTGCAACTCTTTCAGAACATCAGCTATCTGAATTTGGGTGAAGAAGAATCGGGTGGGTTGCTTGGGCCAGTGGCTGCAGGGGGTGCAGAGCTGTTGGCCGGGGGTTGGGGTAGCCAGGTGGAAAGCATGGCCAGCCATAGAGAAATGCTTATTGAAATTCTCGATTATTGTGGATTTATCCGTGGTGATAGTGTTTCCTACTCTCAGTGCAGTGGGCATCTGGGAAGAGGTGCTCTTATTCTCCATGGACTTTACAGTGTCCCAAAACCTTTTGGAATTAGTGCTGCAGGATGCAAATTTCTGTTTGAAAAAGCTAGCCTTTAGCTTTCCTAACTGCCTGTGTATATTGGTTCCTGATTTCCCTAAAAAGTTGCATATCGCGGGGACTATTCGATGCTAGTGCAGTACACTACAGGGTGTTTTTGTGCTGGCCAAGGGCAGTCAGGTCTGGCGTGAACCAAAGGCTATATCTTTTCTTAGTTTTGCATTTTTTGAAAGGGGCATGCTTATTTAAGATGGTGAGGAAAGCACTTTTAAAGAATAACCAGGCATCCTCTACTGACGGAATGAGCTCAATATCCTTCCAGGATACCCGGGACAGGTCGATTAGAAAGGCCTGCTCGCAGAAGTGTTTTAGGGAGTGTTTGACAGTGATGAGGGGTGGTCGTTTGACTGCGGACCCATAACAGATGCAGGCAATGCGGTAGTGAATGCTGAGATCCTGGTTGAAAACAGCAGAGGTGTATTTATTTACATTATATTATATTATTTATGTTTATTTATTTATTTCACTGTAAAGTCCATGGAGAATAAGAACACCTCCTCCCAGCTGCCCACTGCACTGAAGATAGGAAACACTGTCACCACTGATAAATCCACCATAATTGAGAATTTCAATAAGCATTTTTCTACAGCTGGCCATGCTTTCCACCTGGCTACTCCTACCCCGGTCAACAGCACTGCACCCCCCACAGCAACTCGCCCAAGCCTTCCCCATTTCTCCTTCTCCCAAATCCGTTCAGCTGATGTTCTGAAAGAGCTACAAAATCTGAACCCCTACAAATCAGCCGGGCTAGACAATCTGGACCCTTTCTTTCTCAAATCAAATCAAATCAAATGTATTTATATAGCCCTTCGTACATCAGCTGATATCTCAAAGTGCTATACAGAAACCCTGCCTAAAACCCCAAACAGCAAGCAATGCAGAAGCACGGTGGCTAGGAAAAACTCCCTAGAAAGGCCAAAACCTAGGAAGAAACCTAGAGAGGAACCAGGCTATGTGGGGTGGCCAGTCCTCTTCTGGCTGTGCCGGGTGGAGATTATAACAGAACATGGCCAAGATGTTCAAATGTTCATAAATGACCAGCATGGTCGAATAATAATAAGGCAGAACAGTTGAAACTGGAGCAGCAGCACAGTCAGGTGGACTGGGGACAGCAAGGAGTCATCATGTCAGGTAGTCCTGGGGCATGGTCCTAGGGCTCAGGTAATTGAAACTGGAGCAGCAGCACGGCCAGGTGGACTGGGGACAGCAAGGAGTCATCATGTCAGGTAGTCCTGGGCATGGTCCTAGGGCTCAGATCCTCCGAGAGAGAGAAGGAGAGAATTAGAGAACACACACTTAGATTCACACAGGACACCAAATAGGACAGGAGAAGTACTCCAGATATAACAAACTGACCCTAGCCCCCCGACACATAAACTATTGCAGCATAAATACTGGAGGCTGAGACAGGAGGGGTCAGGAGACACTGTGGCCCTATCCGAGGACACCCCCGGACAGGGCCAAACAGGAAGGATATAACCCCACCCACTTTGCCAAAGCACAGCCCCCACACCACTAGAGAGATATCTTCAACCACCAACTTACCATCCTGAGACAATGCTGAGTATAGCCCACAAAGATCTCCGCCATGGCACAACCCAAGGGAGGACGCCAACCCAGACAGGACGACCACATCAGTGAATCAACCCACTCAGGTGATGCACCCCCTCCAGGGACGACATGAGAGAGCCCCAGTAAGCCAGTGACTCAGCCCCTGTAATAGGGTTAGAGGCAGAGAATCCCAGTGGAAAGAGGGGAACCGGCCAGGCAGAGACAGCAAGGGCGGTGCGTTGTTCCAGAGCCTTTCCATTCACCTTCCCACTCCTGGGCCAGACTACACTCAATCATATGACCCACTGAAGAGATGAGTCTTCAGTAAAGACTTAAAGGTTGAGACCGAGTTTGCGTCTCTGACATGGGTAGGCAGACCGTTCCATAAAAATGGAGCTCTATAGGAGAAAGCCCTGCCTCCAGCTGTTTGCTTAGAAATTCTAGGGACAATTAGGAGGCCTGCGTCTTGTGACCGTAGAGTACGTGTATGTATGTACGGCAGGACCAAATCAGAGAGATAGGTAGGAGCAAGCCCATGTAATGCTTTGTAGGTTAGCAGTAAAACCTTGAAATCAGCCCTTGCTTTGACAGGAAGCCAGTGTAGAGAGGCTAGCACTGGAGTAATATGATCACATTGTTTTGTTCTAGTCAGGATTCTAGCAGCCGTATTTAGCACTAACTGAAGTTTATTTAGTGCTTTATCTGGGTAGCCGGAAAGTAGAGCATTGCAGTAGTCTAACGTAGAAGTGACAAAAGCATGGATTAATTTTTCTGCATCATTTTTGGACAGAAAGTTTCTGATTTTTGCAATGTTACGTAGATGAAAAAAAGCTGTCCTTGAAATGGTCTTGATATGTTCTTCAAAAGAGAGATCAGGGTCCAGAGTAACGCCGAGGTCATTTAAGTTTTATTTGAGACGACTGTACAACCATTAAGATTAATTGTCAGATTCAACAGAAGATCTCTTTGTTTCTTGGGACCTAGAACAAGCATCTCTGTTTTGTCCGAGTTTAAAAGTAGAAAGTTTGCAGCCACCCACTTCCTTAGGTCTGAAACACATGCTTCTATCAAGGGCAATTTTGGGGCTTCACCATGTTTCATTAAAATGTACAGCTGTGTGTCATCCGCTTAGCAGTGAAAGTTAACATTATGTTTTCGAATAACATCCCCAAGAGGTATAATATATAGTGAAAACAATAGTGGTCCTAAAACGGAACCTTGAGGAACACCGAAATTTACAGTTGATTTGTCAGAGGACAAACCATTCACAGAGACAAACTGATATCTTTCCGACAGATAAGATCTAAACCAGGCCAGAACTTGTCCGTGTAGACCAATTTTTGTTTCCAATCTCTCCAAAAAATGTGGTGATCGATGGTATCAAAAGCAGCACTAAGGTCTAGGAGCACGGGGACAGATGCAGAGCCTTGGTCCGATGCCATTAAAATGTTATTTACCACCTTCACAAGTGCCGTCTCAGTGCTATGATGGGGTCTAAAACTAGACTGAAGCATTTTGTATGCATTGTTTGTCTTCAGGAAGGCAGTGAGTTGCTGCGCAACAGCCTTTTCTACATTTTTTGAGAGGAATGGAAGATTTGATATAGGCCGATAGTTTTTTATATTTTCTGGGTCAAGGTTTGGCTTTTTCATGAGAAGCTTTATTACTGCCACTTTTAGTGAGTTTAGTACACATCCGGTGGATAGAGAGCCATTTATTATGTTCAAAATAGGAGGTCCAAGCACAGGAAGCAGAACTTTCAGTAGTTTAGTTGGAATAGGGTCCAGTATGCAGCTTGAAGGTTTAGAGGCCATGATTATTTTCATCATTGTGTCAAGAGATATAGTACTAAAACACTTGAGCGTCTCTCTTGATCCTAGGTCCTGGCAGAGTTGTGCAGACTCAGGACAACTGAGCTTTGAAGGAATACGCAGATTTAAAGAGGAGTCCTTAATTTGCTTTCTAATAATCATAATCTTTTCCTCAAAGAAGTTCATGAATTTATCACTGCTCAAATGAAAGTCATTTTCTCTTGGGGAATACTGCTTTTTAGTTAGCTTTGCGACAGTATCAAAAAGAATTTCGGATTGTTCTTATTTTCCTCAATTAAGTTAGAAAAATAGGATGATCGAGCAGCAGTAAGGGCTCTAAAATTATCTGCCGAAATTGTTGCCGCCACCATTACTAGCCTGTTCAACCTCTCTTTCGTGTCGTCTGAGATTCCCAAAGATTGGAAAGCAGCTGCGGTCATCCCCCTCTTCAAATGGGGGGACACTCTTGACCCAAACTGCTACAGACCTATATTTATCCTACCATGCCTTTCTAAGGTCTTCGAAAGCCAAGTCAACAAACAGATTACCGACCATTTTGAAATCTCACCATACCTTCACTGCTATGCAATCTGGTTTCAGAGCTGGTCATGGGTGTACCTCAGCCACGCTCAAGGTCCTAAACGATATCTTAACCGCCATCGATAAGAAACATTACTGTGCAGCCGTATTCATTGATCTGGCCAAGGCTTTCGACTCTGTCAATCACCACATCCTCATTGGCAGACTCGACAGCCTTGGTTTCTCAAATGATTGCCTCGCCTGGTTCACCAACTACTTCTCTGATAGATTTCAGTGTGTCAAATCGGAGGGTCTGCTGTCCGGACCTCTGGCAGTCTCTATGGGGGTGCCACAGGGTTCAATTCTTGGACCGACTCTCTTCTCTGTATACATCAATGAGGTCGCTCTTGCTGCTGGTGAGTCTCTGATCCACCTCTACGCAGACGACACCATTCTGTTTACTTCTGGCCCTTCTTTGGACACTGTGTTAACAACCCTCCAGGCAAGCTTCAATGCCATACAACTCTCCTTCCGTGGCCTCCAATTGCTCTTAAATACAAGTAAAACTAAATGCATGCTCTTCAACCGATCGCTACCTGCACCTACCCGCCTGTCCAACATCACTACTCTGGATGGCTCTGACTTAGAATACGTGGACAACTACAAATACTTAGGTGTCTGGTTAGACTGTAAACTCTCCTTCCAGACCCATATCAAACATCTCCAATCCAAAGTTAAATCTAGAATTGGCTTCCTATTTCGCAACAAAGCATCCTTCACTCAGGCTGCCAAACATACCCTTGTAAAACTGACCATCCTACCAATCCTCGACTTTGGCGATGTCATTTACAAAATAGCCTCCAATACCCTACTCAACAAATTGGATGCAGTCTATCACAGTGCAATCCGTTTTGTCACCAAAGCCCCATATACTACCCACCATTGCGACCTGTATGCGCTCGTTGGCTGGCCCTCGCTTCATACTCGTCGCCAAACCCACTGGCTCCATGTCATCTACAAGACCCTGCTAGGTAAAGTCCCCCCTTATCTCAGCTCGCTGGTCACCATAGCATCTCCCACCTGTAGCACACGCTCCAGCAGGTATATCTCTCTAGTCACCCCCAAAACCAATTCTTTCTTCGGCCGCCTCTCCTTCCAGTTCTCTGCTGCCAATGACTGGAACGAACTACAAAAATCTCTGAAACTGGAAACACTTATCTCCCTCACTAGCTTTAAACACCAACTGTCAGAGCAGCGAACAGATTACTACACCTGTACATAGCCCACCTATAATTTAGCCCAAACAACTACCTCTTTCCCTACTGTATTTAATTAATTTATTTATTTTGCTCCTTTGCACCCCATTATTTTTATTTCTACTTTGCACATTCTTCCATTGCAAATGTACCATTCCAGTGTTTTACTTGCTATATTGTATTTACTTTGCCACCATGGCCTTTTTTTGCCTTTACCTCCCTTATCTCACCTAATTTGCTCACATCGTATATAGACTTGTTTATACTGTATTATTGACTGTATGTTTGTTTTACTCCATGTGTAGCTCTGTGTCGTTGTATGTGTCGAACAGCTTTGCTTTATCTTGGCCAGGTTGCAATTGTAAATGAGAACTTGTTCTCAACTTGCCTACCTGATTAAATAAAGGTGAAATAAATAAATAAAACAATTTAGAGGGCAAGTTGGTCAGGATGATATCTATGGGGGTGCCCATGTTTACAGATTTGGGGTTGTACCTGGTAGGTTCTTTGATATTTTTTTGTGAGATTGAGGGCATCTATCTTAGATTGTAGGATGGCCGGGGTGTTGACCCAATTTAAGTCACCTAGCAGTATGAACTCTGATGATAGATGGGGGCAATCAGTTCATATATGGTGTCCAGGGCACAGCTGGGAGCTGAGGGGGGTCTATAACAAGCGACAACAGTGAGGGACTTATTTCTGGAGAGACGGATTTTTAAAAGTAGAAGCTTTATATTCCCCCCCAAGCAGACACATCGATGGTTCTGAACTAACTTTATTTGACTCTTTGCAAACTGGAATCGATACATCCTGAGGCTGCATTCATTGTAGCTGGGGATTTTAACAAGGCTAATCTGAAAACAAGACTCCCTAAAATGTATCAGCATATCGATTGCACCACCAGGGCTGGCAAAACCTTGGATCACTGTTATTCTAACTTCCGCGACGCATATAAGGCCCTGCCCCGCCCCCCTTTCGGAAAAGCTGACCACGACTACATTTTGCTGATCCCTGCCTACAGACAGAAACTGAAACAAGAAGCTCCCACGCTGAGGTCTGTCCAACGCTGGTCCGACCAATCTGATTCCACACTCCAAGACTGCTTCCATCACGTGGACTGGGACATGTTTCGTATTGCGTCAGGCAACAACATTGACGAATACGCTGATTCGGTGTGCGAGTTCATTAGAACGTGCGTTGAAGATGTCGTTCCCATAGCAACGATTAAAACATTCCCTAACCAGAAACCGTGGATTGATGGCAGCATTCGCGTGAAACTGAAAGCGCGAACCCCTGCTTTTAATCAGAGCAAGGTGACTGGTAACATGACCGAATACAAACAGTGCAGCTATTCCCTCCGTAAGGCTATCAAACAAGCTAAGCGTCAGTATAGAGACAAAGTAGAATCTCAATTCAACGGCTCAGACACAAGAGGTATGTGGCAGGGTCTACAGTCAATCACGGACTACAAGATGAAATCCAGCTCAGTCACGGACCAGGATGTCTTGCTCCCAGGCAGACTAAATAACTTTTTTGCCCGCTTTGAGGACAATACAGTGCCACTGACACGGCCTGCAACGGAAACATGCGGTCTCTCCTTCACTGCAGCCGAGGTGAGTAAAACATTTAAACGTGTCAACCCTCGCAAGGCTGCAGGCCCAGACGGCATCCCCAGCCGCGCCGTCAGAGCATGTGCAGACCAGCTGGCTGGTGTGTTTACGGACATATTCAATCAATCCCTATACCAGTCTGCTGTTCCCACATGCTTCAAGAGGGCCACCATTGTTCCTGTTCCCAAGAAAGCTAAGGTAACTGAGCTAAACGACTACCGCCCCGTAGCACTCACTTCCGTCATCATGAAGTGCTTTGAGAGACTAGTCAAGGACCATATCACCTCCACCCTACCTGACGCCCTAGACCCACTCCAATTTGCTTACCGCCCAAATAGGTCCACAGACGACGCAATCTCAACCACACTACACACTGCCCTAACCCATCTGGACAAGAAGAATACCTATGTGAGAATGCTGTTCATCGACTACAGCTCGGCATTTAACACCATACCCCCCAAGCTCGTCATTAAGCTCGAGACCCTGGGTCTCGACCCCGCCCTGTGCAACTGGGAACTGGACTTCCTGACGGGCCGCCCCCAGGTGGTGAGGGTAGGCAACAATATCTCCACCCCGCTGATCCTCAACACTGGGGCCCCACAAGGGTGCGTTCTGAGGCCTCTCCTGTACTCCCTGTTCACCCACGACTGCGCGGAAACGCACGCCTCCAACTCAATCATCAAGTTTGCGGACGACACAACAGTGGTAGGCATGATTACCAACAACGACGAGACGGCCTACAGGGAGGAGGTGAGGGCCCTCGGAGTGTGGTGTCAGGACAATAACCTCACACTCAACGTCAACAAAACTAAGGAGATGATTGTGGACTTCAGGAAACAGCAGAGGGAACACATCACAGACAAACTAAATTGGTCCACCCACACAGACAGCATCGTGAAGAAGGCGCAGCAGCGCCTCTTCAACCTCAGGAGGCTGAAGAAATTCGGCTTGTCACCAAAAACACTCACAAACGTCTACAGATGCACAATCGAGAGCATCCTGGCGGGCTGTATCACCGCCTGGTACGGCAACTGCTCCGCCCACAACCGTAAGGCTCTCCAGAGGGTAGTGAGATCTGCACAACGTATCACCGGGGGCTAACTACCTGCCCTCCAGGACACCTATACCACCTGATGTTACAGGAAGGCCATAAAGATCATCAAGGACAACACCCACCCGAGCCACTGCCTGTTCACCCCGCTATCATCCAGAAGGCGAGGTCAGTACAGGTGCATCAAAGCTGGGACTGAGAGACTGAAAAACAGCTTCTATCTCAAGGCCATCAGACTGTTAAACAGCAACCACTAACATTGAGTGGCTGCTGCCAACACACTGACTCAACTCCAGCCACTTCAATAATGGGAATTGATGGGAAAGGATGTAAAATATATCACTAGCCACTTTAAACAATGCTACCTAATATAATGTTTACATACCCTACATTATTCATCTCATATGTATACGTATATACTGTACTCTATCATCTACTGCATCCTTATGTAATACATGTATCACTAGCCCCTTTAACTATGCCACTTTGTTTACATACTCGTCTCATATGTATATACTGTACTCGATACCATCTACTGTATCTTGCCTATGCTGCTCTGCACCATCACTCATTCATATCTTTATGTACATATTCTTTATCCCCTTACACTGTGTATAAGATATTAGTTTTGGAATTGTTAGTTAGATTACTTGTTGGTTATTACTGCATTGTCGGAACTGGAAGCACAAGCATTTCGCTACACTCGCATTAACATCTGCTAACCATGTGTATGTGACAAATAAAATTTGATTTGATTTGATTTGAACTGTTTCGGCATAGATCTGGATAGTATGACAGAACTCTGCAGGCTATTTCTACAGTAGATTGCAATTTCTCCCCCTTTAGCAGTTCTGTCTTGACAGTAAATGTTGTCATTGGGGATGGAAATTTCTGAATTTTTGGTGGCCTTCCGAAGCCAGGATTCAGACACGGCTAGGACATCAGTGTGCTAAAGCAGTGAATAAAGGAAACTTAGGTAGGAGGCTTCTGATGTTAACATGTATGAACCCAAGGCTTTTAAATATACATCACTGTGGGATGTTCCATACTGTAATACTTCCCTCCCATAGATCTAGGATCCCAGACGACATATACATCACTGAGGGATGTTCCATACTGTAATACTTCCCTCCCATAGATCTAGGATCCCAGACGACATATACATCACTGTGGGATGTTCCATACTGTAATACTTCCCTCCCATAGATCTAGGATCCCAGACGACATATACATCACTGTGGGATGTTCCATACTGTAATACTTCCCTCCCATAGATCTAGGATCCCACACGACATATACATCACTGTGGGATGTTCCATACTGTAATACTTCCCTCCCATAGATCTAGGATCCCACACGACATATACATCACTGTGGGATGTTCCATACTGTAATACTTCCCTCCCATAGATCTAGGATCCCACACGACATATACATCACTGTGGGATGTTCCATACTGTAATACTTCCCTCCCATAGATCTAGGATCCCAGACGACATATACATCACTGTGGGATGTTCCATACTGTAATACTTCCCTCCCATAGATCTAGGATCCCACACGACATATACATCACTGTGGGATGTTCCATACTGTAATACTTCCCTCCCATAGATCTAGGATCCCACACGACATATACATCACTGTGGGATGTTCCATACTGTAATACTTCCTCCCATAGATCTAGGATCCCACACGACATATACATCACTGTGGGATGTTCCATACTGTAATACTTCCCTCCCATAGATCTAGGATCCCACACGACATATACATCACTGTGGGATGTTCCATACTGTAATACTTCCTCCCATAGATCTAGGATCCCACACGACATATACATCACTGTGGGATGTTCCATACTGTAATACTTCCCTCCCATAGATCTAGGATCCCACACGACATATACATCACTGTGGGATGTTCCGTACTGTAATACTTCCCTCCCATAGATCTAGGATCCCACACGACATATACATCACTGTGGGATGTTCCATACTGTAATACTTCCCTCCCATAGCTCTGGGATCCCACACGACATATCTGGGGGTTTCACACTGTAATATGTATGGAATGGTGGAGATGAGATGGGAGTGGGAAGAGAGGGGGGAACAGAGGAGACAGGGAAGACTGGAGAGGGGAAGACTGGAGGGGGGAACAGGGGAGAGGGGAAGACTGGAGAGGGGAAGACTGGAGGGGGGAACAGAGGAGAGGGGAAGACTGGAGAGGGGGAACAGAGGAGAGGGGGAAGACTGGAGAGGGGGAACAGAGGAGAGGGGAAGACTGGAGAGGGGGAACAGAGGAGACAGGGAAGACTGGAGAGGGGAACAGAGGAGAGGGGAACACTGGAGAGGGGGAACAGAGGAGAGGGGAAGACTGGAGAGGGGGAACAGAGGAGAGGGGAAGACTGGAGAGGGGGAACAGAGGAGACAGGGAAGACTGGAGAGGGGAACAGAGGAGAGGGGGAACACTGGAGAGGGGGAACACTGGAGGGGGAACAGAGGATAGGGGAAGACTGGAGAGGGGGAACAGAGGAGAGGGGAATACTGGAGAGGGGAAGACTGGAGAGGGGGAACAGAGGAGAGGGAAGACTGGAGAGGGGGAACAGAGGATAGGGGAAGACTGGAGAGGGGAAGACTGGAGAGGGGGAACAGAGGATAGGGGAAGACTGGAGAGGGGAAGACTGGAGAGGGGAAGACTGGAGAGGGGGAACACTGGAGAGGGGGAACAGAGGAGAGGGGAAGACTGGAGAGGGGAAGACTGGAGAGGGGGAACACTGGAGAGGGGGAACAGAGGAGAGGGGAAGACTGGAGAGGGGAAGACTGGAGAGGGGGAACAGAGGATAGGGGAAGACTGGAGAGGGGGAACAGAGGATAGGGGAAGACTGGAGAGGGGAAGACTGGAGAGGGGAAGACTGGAGAGGGGGAACAGAGGAGAGGGGAAGACTGGAGATGGGAAGACTGGAGAGGGGAAGACTGGAGAGGGGAAGACTGGAGAGGGGGAACAGAGGATAGGGGTAGACTGGAGAGGGGGAACAGAGGATAGGGGAAGACTGGAGAGGGGAAGACTGGAGAGGGGAAGACTGGAGAGGGGAAGACTGGAGAGGGGAAGACTGGAGAGGGGGAACAGAGGAGAGGGGAAGACTGGAGAGGGGGAACAGAGGAGAGGGGAAGACTGGAGAGGGGAAGACTGGAGAGGGGGAACAGAGGATAGGGGAAGACTGGAGAGGGGGAACAGAGGATAGGGGAAGACTGGAGAGGGGAAGACTGGAGAGGGGAAGACTGGAGAGGGGGAACAGAGGAGAGGGGAAGACTGGAGATGGGAAGACTGGAGAGGGGAAGACTGGAGAGGGGAAGACTGGAGAGGGGAAGACTGGAGAGGGGGAACAGAGGATAGGGGAAGACTGGAGAGGGGGAACAGAGGATAGGGGAAGACTGGAGAGGGGGACAGAGGAGAGGGGAAGACTGGAGAGGGGAAGACTGGAGAGGGGAAGACTGGAGAGGGGAAGACTGGAGAGGGGAAGACTGGAGAGGGGAAGACTGGAGAGGGGGAACAGAGGATAGGGGAAGACTGGAGATGGGAAGACTGGAGAGGGGAAGACTGGAGAGGGGAAGACTGGAGAGGGGAAGACTGGAGAGGGGGAACAGAGGAGAGGGGAAGACTGGAGATGGGAAGACTGGAGAGGGGAAGACTGGAGAGGGGAAGACTGGAGAGGGGAAGACTGGAGAGGGGAAGACTGGAGAGGGGGAACACTGGAGAGGGGGAACAGAGGAGGGGGGAACAGAGGATAGGGGAAGACTGGAGAGGGGGAACAGAGGAGAGGGGAAGACTGGAGAGGGGAAGACTGGAGAGGGGGAACAGAGGATAGGGGAAGACTGGAGAGGGGGAACAGAGGATAGGGGAAGACTGGAGAGGGGAAGACTGGAGAGGGGGAACAGAGGATAGGGGAAGACTGGAGAGGGAAGACTGGAGAGGGGGAACAGAGGATAGGGGAAGACTGGAGAGGGGGAACAGAGGATAGGGGAAGACTGGAGAGGGGAAGACTGGAGAGGGGGAACAGAGGATAGGGGAAGACTGGAGAGGGGAAGACTGGAGAGGGGAAGACTGGAGAGGGGAAGACTGGAGAGGGGGAACAGAGGATAGGGGAATACTGGAGATGGGAAGACTGGAGAGGGGAACAGAGGAGAGGGGAATACTGGAGAGGGGAAGACTGGAGAGGGGGAACAGAGGAGGAGGAGGGGGGGGTGCAAAAAGTTTTACTTAAAAAGCTTTTGTGATCCTGGAGGGTCTTTATGGAGACATAATAATGTGAATGATGTAGGGATACAGAGGAAACAGTACTGGAGGTCAAAACCTATTAATTCCTGTCAAAATACATAGGTACTGTATTTCCATTGTCTCACGTCAGATATTTTCAGGAACCAATATAAAGAGTAATGTCATTACTACTTCACGAGACAACTCAATTGTCAATTTGATATTGTAATAAGTTATATTCTCTTCTGCTAATAGCCACAGCCATCAGTAGTTAACCCTTATTATAAGACCAGCCAACCATCAGTAGTTAACCCTTATTATAAGACCAACCAACCATCAGTAGTTAACCCTTATTATAAGACCAGCCAGCCATCAGTAGTTAACTCTTATTATAAGACCAGCCAGCCATCAGTAGTTAACCCCTATTATAAGACCAGCCAGCCATCAGTAGTTAACCCTTATTATAAGACCAGCCAGCCATCAGTAGTTAACCCTTATTATAAGACCAGCCAACCATCAGTAGTTAACCCTTATTATAAGACCAGCCAACCATCAGTAGTTAACCCTTATTATAAGACCAGCCAACCATCAGTAGTTAACCCTTATTATAAGACCAGCCAACCATCAGTAGTTAACACTTATTATAAGACCAGCCAACCATCAGTAGTTAACCCCTATTATAAGACCAGCCAGCCATCAGTAGTTAACCACTATTATAAGACCAGCCAACCATCAGTAGTTAACCCCTATTATAAGACCAGCCAACCATCAGTAGTTAACCCCTATTATAAGACCAGCCAACCATCAGTAGTTAACCCTTATTATAAGACCAGCCAGCCATCAGTAGTTAACCCCTATTATAAGACCAGCCAACCATCAGTAGTTAACCCCTATTATAAGACCAGCCAGCCATCAGTAGTTAACCCTTATTATAAGACCAGCCAACCATCAATAGTTAACCCCTATTATAAGACCAGCCAGCCATCAGTAGTTAACTCTTATTATAAGACCAGCCAGCCATCAGTAGTTAACCCTTATTATAAGACCAGCCAGCCATCAGTAGTTAACCCTTATTATAAGACCAGCCAGCCATCAGTAGTTAACCCTTATTATAAGACCAGCCAACCATCAGTAGTTAACCCTTATTATAAGACCAGCCAACCATCAGTAGTTAACCCTTATTATAAGACCAGCCAACCATCAGTAGTTAACCCTTATTATAAGACCAGCCAACCATCAGTAGTTAACCCTTATTATAAGACCAGCCAACCATCAGTAGTTAACCCCTATTATAAGACCAACCATCCATACGTATCTCTGTCTGTCAGTGTCAGCGTGTCTATTTGGATCTCTCTCAGACAGGGTCCTGTCCTGCGGTGTTGAATGTTGATCCCAACGGTCTCAGTAAGGCTTTCCGTCTGTCCTGCGGTAAGATAGACCATCGGTGTTGAATGTTGATCCCGACGGTCTCAGTAAGGCTTTCCGTCTGTCCTGCGGTAAGATAGACCATCGGTGTTGAATGTTGATCCCGACGGTCTCAGTAAGGCTTTCCGTCTGTCCTGCGGTAAGATAGACCATCGGTGTTGAATGTTGATCCCGACGGTCTCAGTAAGGCTTTCCGTCTGTCCTGCGGTAAGATAGACCATCGGTGTTGAATGTTGATCCCGTCGGTCTCAGTAAGGCTTTCCGTCTGTCCTGCGGTAAGATAGACCATCGGTGTTGAATGTTGATCCCGTCGGTCTCAGTAAGGCTTTCCGTCTGTCCTGCGGTAAGATAGACCATCGGTGTTGAATGTTGATCCCGACGGTCTCAGTAAGGCTTTCCGTCTGTCCTGCGGTAAGATAGACCATCGGTGTTGAATGTTGATCCCGACGGTCTCAGTAAGGCTTTCCGTCTGTCCTGCGGTAAGATAGACCATCGGTGTTGAATGTTGATCCCGTCGGTCTCAGTAAGGCTTTCCGTCTGTCCTGCGGTAAGATAGACCATCGGTGTTGAATGTTGATCCCGTCGGTCTCAGTAAGGCTTTCCGTCTGTCCTGCGGTAAGATAGACCATCGGTGTTGAAGAGGAATGCTGATCCGTCTGTGGTTCTGGTTGTTGTACTTTCTGGGAATGTTAAAGGGACAGAGTGATATTTTGACAAGTAAGCCACTTTTCTGCTTACCTACAGTCAGATAAACTCATGGATAGCTTTATTATGTCCCACAAGTTAGTAATGGCTCAAGAATCTACCTTGAACTTCCTTCAAACTGGATAAAAGTGGTATCCACGAGGTCATCTGACTCTGGGTAAGAATAAAAAGGGTTTCATTACCAAAATGTTGCACTATCCCATTAAAAGCCCACCTCAGACAGACAGACATATGGAATCCAGCTTGACCTTAAACACCCAAATGACACATCGTCAAGTCTTTGCATTGGTATTCTGTCAGTCAAATACATTCCTTTTAAAGAACAACTGAATTGACGATGTACTTTGGCCAACTAAATCCCGCTCTCATATCTTCTTTAATATGCTGTAAGCAGTCATGATGAAGACTGTTTTTTTTATGTGTGAGTCTTTGGAGAAGCCTCTCTCAGAGCAGCCATTATGACACTCTGCTGTGAACCCTGAACGGTGTTTAATGTCTGAGGAGAAAGAGAGAGAGAGAGAGAGAGAGAGAGAGAGAGAGAGAGAGAGAGAGAGAGAGAGAGAGAGAGAGAGAGAGAGAGAATATTATATATATTTTTTATGCATATTTGGACCAATAGGTAAATTACTCTTGATTTTAAATGTGCAGGTATTCCTCTAAGATAACCAATGTTCCAAACCTCATGTCATCATAACTCATTCAAAAGTGATTGGAGTTTTTGCCCTTGTAGGATGGCCAGATTTAGGGTGACTAAATCAATGGAGGCCAGAGGAAAGAAATGTGGGAAATAGCTACTGGCTACTTAACCCGTTGAACTCGTCATCTTCTTCTCAAATCTGCCAGACATAGAACATTATAGAGGTTTGATGGATACACATTTCATATTAATTAGAAATTGTTGTTGTTTTTCAAAGATTTCTCACAAAAACAATCGTATCTCTGTGAAAAGTCAACAGAGCACTGAGCAAAAGCAAGCTTTCTATTTTCAAAGTTACAATTAATTCAGCTCGTGTCATGCTAATTTTGCTTTTTTGTGACCCGCAGACACAACGTTGAAGACGACAACCAAAATTGTTTACATCTTTAAAAGTTATTTTGAGACAGCTGGACCGCCCAGTGCTTATTATTGGATGTATTAGGTTACGAAATCAAACTTTTGGGATATGATGTTAATTACAAGTCAGAGAAAGACCCCACTGAACGATTCAGAACATATTCATATTTGTGTTGGTAAAATGTATTTTAAAACATAAGGAAGTGAAATGATCCCCACCAAAGTGACTCTGGGCCGATTGAAAGAGAGAGAACAGTTAAAAAGAAGAATAGAAATGGAGAGAGGACAGATTGAGATGTTGTCCAAGAATGAGATGATGCTACGCTCCATAGAATAGAATGTATGATAGGGCCACATCTGCTGCAAAACCATTTCCCTCCACACACACACACACACACTTGTTTTTATTAGATTTTTAACTCTTCCTGGGGTCCAATCACAAACTCGAGCAAACAGCCATGCGATCTCCATAGACAAACACTGGCAGTTGTAAGGATCGACGGTGGTCGACGAGAAGCAGAGTTACAGAGATAACATTTAATTAACGATGGACATGGAACAGAACAGGAACCGCGTCTGGACAGGGGAAAAAATAACATCAATCATTTTTTACAAATTTTACTAGGCAAGTCAGTTAAGAACAAATTCTTATTTTCAATGACAGCCTGGGAACAGTGGGTTAACTGCCTGTTCAGGGGCAGAACGACAGATTTGTACCTTGTCAGCTTGGGGATTTGAACTTGCAACCTTTTGATTACTAGTCCAATGCTCTAACCACTAGGCTACCCTGCCGCCCCAAATAATGGGTTCCTGCTGACACAGGGAACCAATGGAGGAACTGACAGAAATAGGGAAGGCAATCAACAAAATGAAGGAGTCCAGGTGAGTCCAGTGAGCAATGATGCGCATAATGATGGTGACAGGTGTGCGTAATGAAGGATAGCCTAGCGCCATTGATCACCAGAAGGGAGAGCGGAGCAGGCATGACAGCAGTAGAATAGTCTTACTGAAGAGCTCAGTGACTTTCAAAGTGGCACTAGGATGCCACCTTTCCAACCAAGAAGTCAGTTCGTCAAATGTCTGCCCTGCAAGAGCTGCCTCGGTAAGTGCTGTTATTGTGAAGTGGAAATGTCTCGGAGCAACAACAGCTCAGCTGCGAAGTGACAAGCTCACAGAATGGGATCGCCGAGTGCTGAAGCGAGTAGCGAGTAAAAATAGTCTGTTCTTGGTTGCAACACCCACTACCGAGTTCCAAACTGCCTCTGTAAGCAACGTCAGCACAATAACTGTTCTTTCGGGAGCTGCATGAAATGGGTTTCCAGCTGCACACAAGCCTAAGATCACCATGTACAATGCCAAGCGTCTGCTGGAGTGGTGTAAAGCTTGCCACCATTGAAGCAGTGGAAACGTGTTCTCTGGAGTGATGAATCACGCCTCACCATCTGGCAGTCCGACGGATTAATCTGGGTTTGGCGAATGCCAGGAGAAGGCTACCTGCCCCAATGCATAGTGCCAACTATAACATTTGGTGGAGGAGGAATAATGGTCTGGGGCTGTTTTTCATGGGTCGGGTTAGGTCCCTTAATTCCAGTGAAGGGAAATCTTAACGCTACAGCATACAATGAAATTCTAGATGATTCAGTGCTTCCAACTTTGTGGCAACAATTTGGGGAAGGCCCTTTCCTGTTTCAGCATGACAATGCCCCCATGCACAAAGTGAGGTCCACATAAAAATAGTTTGTTGATCGGTGTGGAAGAACTTAACTGTCCTGCACAGAGACCTGATCTCAACAACATCTTTGGGATGAATTGGAACACCGACTGCGAGCCCAACATCAGTGCCCGACCTCACTAATGCTTTTGTGTTTGAATGGAAGCAAGTCCCCGCAACAATGCTCCAACATCTAGTGGAAAGCCTTCCCAGAAGAGTGGAGGCTGTTACAGCAAAGGGGGAACCAACTCCATATTAATGCCAATGATTTTGGAATGAGACATTCGACAAGCAGGTGTCCACATACTTTTGGTCATGTAGCGTGTGTGTGTGTGTGTGTGTGTGTGTGTGTGTGTGTGTGTGTGTGTGTGTGTGTGTGTGTGAGTGTGTATAGAGTGCATGTGTCAGCATGTGTTTGCAAAAGCTGTGTCTCTCTCTTCACAGTCCGCACTGTTCCTTAAGGTGTAGTCTTACACACACACACACACACACACACAGAAATAGAGAGGCACACACACAAAGAGTAACACATGGACACTGAGGTAAACCTACAGAGCCATTTGGGTGATTCATTCCCCATTCCTTTTGCCCCATCAGGATCTCAGTCAGGTAGAGAGTTAGAGAGAGTATCCCCCTCCACAGCAGAGACAGCTGGTGGGGTCAGAGAGCAGTCACACTCTCCCACTAACTTTCAAACATCCATCGCAACAACACCTGAGAGATGACAGCGGTCTCTGGATATCCCATCTACCTCTCTCTCCCTCCCTTTCTGTGTCTCCTTTCTCAAATATCCTCATCACTTCCTCCATGTTGTACCCACAGTGACCGTACGTACATATCCCAACCAGAAGCCATTGATAACAGGCAACATCCGCACTGATCTAAAGGCTAGAGCAGCTGCTTTCAAGGAGCGGAACACTTAAGAAATCCCTCTATGACCTCTGACGAGCCATCAAACAGTCACAAGGGACACACAAAACAATTTAGGCAACATGGATTGTGATCCAGGTGGAGATTGAATGTACCGGCTGTACCCAAGGAGATTGATCTTGACATTTAGCCACTTAGCTTGCAAGTTAACAAACCAAATGCATAGCTGGAGCCCTGAGCTGGATATAACTTATTTGACACATCTTAGAATTCTTATATTTATACTTAACTTAGTTATAACCCCCCCAAAATTAATTTTAAAAAGTAAGTTTTTCAAAATACCCCAGTAATACTGTATACACAGCATATTCCCAAGCCTACAATACAGGACTAAGATTGAATCCTTCTACACCGGCTCTGACGCTCGTCGGATGTTTCAGGGCTTGCAAACGATCACAGATTATAAAGGGAAACCCAGCTGTGAGCTGCCCAGTGATGCAAGCCTACCAGATGAACTAAATACCTTCTATGCTCACGTTGAGGCAAGCAACACTGAACCATGCATGAGAGCAACAGCTGTTCCAGACGACAGTGTGATCTCGCTCACCGTAGCCGATGTTAGTAAGACCTTTAAACATGTTTACATAAGCAAGGCCGCAGGGCCAGGGGGATTACCAGGGCGCTCACTATGCATTGACCAGTTGTCAAGTATCTTTTTCAACCTCATTTTCAACCTCTCCCTGACCCAGTTTGTAATAACTACATGTTTCAAGCAGACCACCATAGTTCCTTTGCCCAAGAACACTTAGGTAACCTGTCTAAATTATTATCACACCTGTAGTCATGAAATTCTTTGAAAGGCAGGTCATGGCTCACAGCAACACCATCACCCTAGCCACCCTGGACCCACTCCAATTCGCATTCCACCCCAACAGATCCACAGATAATGTATTCTCTGTTGCACCCCGCACCTCCCTCTCCCACCTGGACAAGAGGAACACCTACCTGAGAATGGCTGACCTTAATCCCATCATAAACTGGACCATCATAAGAAGGTTAATGCACATGCTAGTATTCTAATTCTATGGACAAAACTGACTGTGTGCATCTGGGAGTCAATATTGTGTTGTGGTGGTGGTGTGCATAGAATAAGGAATTAGAATACTAGAATGGACATTAAGCTTCTTATGATGGTCCAATAGTCAGCCATGTTGGTCAGGGAGTTGGTCAACCATGGTTTGCCAGTGCTGTGATAGGATGTTGTGTAAAACAATGAATGTGAAGAATTTATCTGCATTTTACGTTTTAGCTAGCTAGCCAGACAGTTTTAGAGGATTGATTCCATACATTTTTCTAAATAAAATCAAGAATATCTGAACAATGCATTCTTAAACATTTTTCAACTACTGGGTTGAAGGAGACTTTTCAGAGCCCAGCACAAATCCAGGAGATTATTCTGCCCCGAAGATGGAGTTTGTGTCCTAATAACTAACCCAGGTAATGTCCTTTTCCTTTCCTTTAATCTAGGACATATTAAAGTGTTTATTTGTTTAACTGTCTATCGTCCTGAAACAGCTCAACACTGCCGTAATACATTATTGCTTAGTAACAGCATAGTAACTAATATAAACAGATGTAGATCATCTCTTACCCTATTACAGGGGCCTAATCACTGGCTTCCTGGTGCACTTCCATGCCGTCCCTAGGAGGGGTGCGTCACTTGAGTGGGTTGAGTCACTGACGTGGTCTTCCTGTCTGGGTTGGCGCCCCCTTTGGGTTGTGCCGTGGCGGAGATCTTTGTGGGCTGACCACCCCTCATAGCCTGGTTCCTCTCTAGGTTTCTTCCTAGGTTTTGGCCTTTCTAACACAGTGAGTACATTAGTACAAATGAGTGCAGTGAATGAAGTAATTGCAGAAACTTCTGAAATGAAGAAAGTGAAGAATTTGTTGAAAATTAAGAAATACAAGGAATAAGGAAACAATTAACTGTGAAAATGCCAACCATTGGCAATCATTGGTCGAAAATGGCAACCATTGCTCTGGAGCAACGAACCGCCCTTGCTGTCTCTGCCTGGCCGGTTCCCCTCTCTCCACTGGGATTCTTTGCCTCTAACCCCATTACAGGGGCTGAGTCACTGGCTTAATGGTGCTCTTCCAGATGCTGATCTGAGGGCATAAGTGGGTGCATAAGTCAAGCAGGTACCCTGCTGTGTATCTGTCCATGTCAATTACAGATGTTTTGTGATGTTAGCATCAAGAGGAATCACAAGGCATCCATGTCTTTGACCAGATGGTATGTTCTCCGTGTGATGGGCTTGAACATTTACAAGCTTTCAGCATCCAATGAAAACTAGAATATAGCTGTGAATAAGCAAACACCCAGGTGTCCCTTTTCTTTGATTGAGTGTCAACTGAAAATAAGGATCATAGAAGTTTAAAGATCATAGTTAAATTCATGGAGGGGAAGAAACAAATCAAATGCTCTGTGTGAATGACTCATGAGTCTCTCATGTAGAGTCTGACTTCCTGAAAGTCTGGAAAATGTATATGTATCCTTTTCAAACAACCCCACCTTGACTTATTCCCATTAGGTTCAAGTGCAGGATCTTGGGCCTAAAGTTGGATAAATCTCCTTTCTATAAGTTGAACATACAAATGAACACCTGCACCCCCTTATGCCCTCAGATCAGCATCAATTCGTCGGGACAAGGTGTTGAAAGCGTTCCACGGATTTCAGTTTCAATGGCACTTAAATTGCCCCTTTAACCCTCTGAATGGCACACATACACAATCCATGTCTCAATTGTTTCAAGGCTTCAAAATCATTCTTTAACCCATCTCCTCCCCTTCATCTACACTGACTGAAGTGGATTCAACAGGTAACATCAATAAAAAAATTGTCAAAGACTCCAGTCACCCAAGTCATAGACTGTTGTCTCTGCTACCACACGGCAAGCGGTACAGGAGCACCAAGTCTAGGACCAAAAGGCTCTTTAACAGCTTCAACCCCCACAACAAAATTGAAATAAGTCAAGGGTTATAATACCTTCTGAAGGAACTGTACTTACACACACAGGCAGTAATGTACCAGTGACTGGTGAACCAAGTCCCCCTCCCTTTTTAACCAGCTCTTTTCAACCAACTCATGTTTAAGACAAATACAACATGTTAAAGCACCACTGGAGATACAACTCACCACCATAACTGTGGCTCTGTTATGCAGTCTGCCTCTGCATCTTTGCTGGCTGGCTGGCTGGCTGGCTGGCTGGCTGTCTGTCTGTCTGTCTGTCTGGCTGTCTGTCTGTCTGTCTGTCTGTCTGTCTGTCTGTCTGTCACTCCGTCTGTTTTTGTCTGTCTGTAACTCTTAAGTGTTAATTGATATTACATATAGAGCCAATATATTAAGTACCTGGCAGTACATCTATATCTTTCTGCTTTCCTCCTACCTCCACTGCACTCACACAAAGCTGTTTCTGCCAAGCCTGGCATCCTTTCCCACAGCACCGGTAGCAGAAGACCAGGGCACCACAGTGCTTATGCAGAGCCCAGTAACATCCTAGTTGTGAATGAATAAACACATTTTAGGGCAGGGTAGCCTAGTGGTTAGAGCGTTGGACTAGTAACCGAAAGGTTGCAAGTTTGAATCCCCGAGCTGACAAGGTACAAATCTGTTGTTCTGCCCCTGAACGGGCAGTTAACCCACTAAGCCGTCATTGAAAATAAGAATTTGTTCTTAACTGACTTGCCTAGTAAAATAAAAAATTAGATAAAGAAGAAAGATTTAATAAATGTCTAATAGATGACCATTGGCTCACAATATCCTATGAAAGCCTAACTACTTACATTGCAAATATAAGTGTGTGTCAGTCATACATGCCACCCCCTATCCTAAGGGTTAATTACTATTACATACAGTACCAGTCTAAAGTTTGGACACACCTACTCATTCAAGGGCTTATCTTTATTTTTACTATTTCCTACATTGTAGAATAATAGTGAAGACATCACAACTATTAAATAACACATATGGAATCATATAGTAACCAAAAGTGTTAAACAAATCAAAATATGTTATATTTGAGATTCTTCAAAGTAGCCACCCTTTGTGTTGATGACAGCTTTGCACACTCCTGGCATTTTCTCAACCAGCTTCCTGAGGTAGTCACCTGGAATTAATTTCAATTAGCATTTGATTTGTGGAATTTCTTTCCTTCGTAATGTGTTTGGGCCAATGCTTCACAGAGTTCAAGTAACAGACACATCTCAACATCAACTTTTTAGAGGAGACTGAGTGAATCAGGCCTTCATGGTCGAATTGCTGCAAAGAAACCTCTACTAGAGGACACCAATAAGAAGAAGAGACTTGCTTGGGCCAAGAAACCCGAGCAATGGACATTAGACTGGTGGAAATCTGTCCTTTGGTCCGATGAGTCCAAAGTTTAGATTTTTGGTTCCAACCGCCGTGTCTTTGTGAGACGCAGAGTAAATGAACGGATGATCTCCGCATGTGTATTTCCCACCATAAAGCATGTAGGAGGAAGTGTGATGGTGTTGGGGTGCTTTGCTGGTGACACTGTCTGTGATGTATTTACAATTCTAGGCACACTTAACCAGCATGGCTACCACAGCATTCTGTAGCAATACGCCACCCCATCTGGTTTGCACTTAGTGGGACTATCATTTGTTTTTCAACAGGACAATGACCCAACACACCTCCACCCTGTGTAAGGGCTCTTTGACCAAGAAGGAGAGTGATGGATTGCTGCATCAGATGACCTGTCCTCCACAATCACCCAACCTCAACACAAATGAGATGGTTTGGGAGGAGTAGGACCGCAAGGTGAAGGAAAAGCAGCCAATAAGTGCTCAGCATACGTGGAAACTCCTTCAAGGCTGTTGGAAAAACATTTTAGGTGAAGCTGGTTGAGAGAAAGCCAATAGTGTGCAAAGCTGTCTTCAAGACAAAGGGTGGCTACTTTGAAGAATCTCAAATATAAAATATATTTTGATTTGTTTAACACTTTTGGTAACTACATGATTTCATGTGTTATTTCATAGTTTTGATGTCTTCACTATTGTTGAGCAATGTAGAAAATAGTAAAAATAAACAAAAACCCTTGAATAAGTAGGTGTTTCCAAACTTTTGACTGATACTGCATATAAAAAAGATATGATAATATTTGGTGTCAATTTTGACCAGCCCACCACAATAAAAGACAAGCACTTGCGAGGTAAGGGGACTTTTATGGTAACCGATTTAGATCCTACACAGGAGACCAAGTAACATTCTACAGAGGTATGCCCCTATGATATGCCCCTATGACATGCCCCTATGATATGCCCCTATGATATGCCACTATGGTATGCCCCTATGGTATGCCCCTATGGTATGCCCCTATGGTATGCCCCTATGATATGCCCCTATGGTATGCCCCTATGATATGCCCCTATGATATGCCCCTATGGTATGCCCCTATGATATGCCCCTATGATATGCCCCTATGATATGCCCCTATGGTATGCCCCTATGGTATGCCCCTATGGTATGCCCCTATGATATGCCCCTATGGTATGCCCCTATGATATGCCCCTATGGTATGCCCCTATGGTATGCCCCTATGATATGCCCCTATGATATGCCCCTATGATATGCCCCTATGATATGCCCCTATGGTATGCCCCTATGGTATGCCCCTATGGTATGCCCCTATGATATGCCCCTATGATATGCCCCTATGATATGCCCCTATGGTATGCCCCTATGGTATGCCCCTATGATATGCCCCTATGATATGCCCCTATGGTATGCCCCTATGGTATGCCCCTATGATATGCCCCTATGATATGCCCCTATGATATGCCCCTATGATATGCCCCTATGGTATGCCCCTATGATATGCCCCTATGGTATGCCCCTATGATATGCCCCTATGATATGCCCCTATGATATGCCCCTATGATATGCCCCTATGATATGCCCCTATGATATGCCCCTATGAAAATTGCCATTGACCTCATGATACAATATTATCACGATACAAGAGTGTACACAAGGAACAAGGCTAAGGGGAAGACAGTAAAGCTGATGGCTGGGATCTATCATTATTGTGTAAATACAATTGGGTGGATAGCCTTACTCATGGAGAGTAGATGGGCTGCTTTAACTTGGATTGTTGCAGTTTATCCTTACTCCTGGAGAGTAGATGGGCTGCTTTAACTTGGATTGTTGCAGTTTCTTCTTACTCCTGGAGAGTAGATGGTCAGCTTTAACTTGGAATGTTGCAGTTTCTCCTTACTCATGGTATTCATTTAAAGTTTGCATGAAGATGTTCTCACACCCTGATGGCAGCCTGGAAGCGGAAACACTATTAAAAGGGATAGCTCACCCAAATGACATATTGGTTTCCTTACCCTGTCAGCAGCTTAAGGACAGCAATCCTTGCTTTGATTTTATTTCCCTGGCAACGTTTTCAAATGCTAACGTTTTAGCATTTATGGCACAAATCCAATTCACAACATCAAGTGGCTCAGGTAGTGCAGCTCATCTAGGATGGCACATCAATGCAAGCTGTGGCAAGAAGGTTTGCTGTGTCTGTCAGCGTAGTGTCCAGAGCATGGAGGAGCTACCAGGAGACAGGCCAGTACATCAGGAGACGTGGAGGAGGCCGTAGGAGGGCAACAACCCAGCAGCAGGACCGCTACCTCCGCCTTTGTGCAAGGAGAAGCAGCAGAAGCACTGCCTGCAAATGACCTCCAGCAGGCCACAAATGTGCACGTGTCTGCTCAAACGGTCAGAAACAGACTCTATGAAGGTGGTATGAGGGCCCGACGTCCACAGGTAGGGGGTTGTGCTTACAGCCCAACACCGTGCAGGACGTTTGGCATTTGCCAGAGAACACCAAGATTGGCAAATTCGCCACTGGCGCCCTGTGCTCCTCACAGATGAAAGCAGGTTCACACTGAGCACATGTGACAGAGTCTGGAGACGCCGTGGAGAGCGTTCTGCTGCCTGCAACATCCTCCAGCATGACAGGTTTGGCGGTGTGTCAGTCATGGTGTGGGGTGGCATTTCTTTGGGGGGGCCGCACAGCCCTCCATGTGCTCGCCAGAGGTAGCCTGACTGCCATTAGGTACCGAGATGAGGTACCACCCGTTCCCCAGACCTGAATCCAATTGAGCACATCTGGGACATCATGTCTCGCTCTATCCACCAACGCCACGTTGCACCACAGACTGTCCAGGAGTTGGCGGATGCTTTAGTCCAGGTCTGGGAGGAGATCCCTCAGGAGACCATCCGCCACCTCATCAGGAGCATGCCCAGGCGTTGTAGGGAGGTCATACAGGCACGTGGAGGCCACACACACTACTAAGCCTCATTTTGACTTGTTTTAAGGATATTACATCAAAGTTGGATCAGCCTGTAGTGTGGTTTTCCAAATCCAGACCTCCATGGGTTGATAAATTTGATTTCGATTGATAATTTTTGTGTGATTTTGTGGTCAGCACATTCAACTATGTAAAGAAAAATATATTTAATAAGAATATTTCATTCATTCAGATCTAGGATGTGTTATTTTAGTGTTCCCCTTATATCTTTGAGCAGTGTATAATGTTTACATACCCTACATTACTCATCTTATATGTATGTACTGTGCTCTATACCATCTACTGCATCTTGCCTATGCCATTCGGCCATCGCTCATCCATATATTTATATGTACATATTCTTATTCATTCCTTTACACTTGTGTGTATAAGGTAGTTGTTGTGAAATTGTTAGATTACTTGTTAGATATTACTGCATGGTCGGAACTAGAATCACAAGCATTTCGCTACACTCACATTAACATCTGCTAACTATGTGTATGTGACCAATATAATTTGATTTTGATTTTAATCCTGTAATCTCTCTCTTATTTACACTTCTGGTTGTTGGTCCCATTCAATAGAGACACAGAAGGACACCCACTCTGACCAAACATTAGATCAACAGAACATCTAAGTTAATCAGAAGAAGCTTGGTCCAGATGGGGGGGGCAAGTGTATAGGACCAACATGAAGATGAGAGAGGGGAGAGGAGAGACAGAGAGCGAGAGATATAGAGGGAGGAGAGGAGAAGATAATTAAAAGAGAAGAAATGAGAAACAAGCAAAGAAGAAAAAAGAGAGAAGAGAGGAGAAGACAAGAGGGATAAAAAAAGAGAGGAGTAGAGAGGATAAGAGAAGACAAGAGGAGAAGAGAAGCCAAGAGGAGAAGAGAAGAGAAGACAAGAGGAGAAGAGAATAGAAGCCAAGAGGAGAAGAGAAGCCAAGAGGAGAAGAGAAGAGAAGACAAGAGGAGAAGAGAATAGAAGCCAAGAGGAGAAGAGAAGCCAAGAGGAGAAGAGAAGCCAAAAGGAGAAGAGAAGACACGAGGAGAAGAGAATAGAAGCCAAGAGGAGAAGAGAAGACAAGAGGAAGCTGTTTCTGGATACTGAACTGATTTCAACCCTCCTGGGTCCTGACTGAACAACTCAGATATCCTTCAGGACAGGACACCTTTACCATCTGCCTGAACTAGGGCTCAAACTGTCTTTCACCACGCCACACGTCACAGCATCAAGAACGTTCTCTCTCTAAGCCATTGGCAGGTTGTGGATGCAGGAAACAAGGCTTGGCTTGGCCTCGTCGTCATGGCACCATAGATAGCATGGGGCCAAGAGTGATGAATCAGCAGATTCACAATCATTCACAATCATCGGGACATTTTAACCAGAAGTTCTTTAACAGTCCTGGTTTGCTGTGACCCAGTAATGTCTAGCACAAATCAAATGAAATGGTGTTATTCACATGCGCCAAATACAACTGGTGTAGACCATTAAATGCAATTTACAACAGGTCTACACTACAGCAGCAACAGTTCTACGTTGTACCAACCACATACTCTGACTGGAGGGGAGGAAACCTCAGACTGCAAGCCTTTCCAAGACCCACTTTCTCTGTTTCATAAGAATTGGCTCAGATTTGAATGCCAACACTGTGCCAACATTGGCCTATGTAGGCTAGTCTGCAATGGATGATCCATGTGGTTTCTCTGTTCATTTGTTCTCCTGTGTCCTTTCATTTCAGACTTTTTGACTGGAACATATCATCCCGGCTATCTAAACCAATCCCATATTCCTGCTTTGTAGCCTTCTTATGACGTAAGGCTTGGGACTTTACTCCCTACCACACACAGTCATGCTTAACTACTGATTCAGATACACAATGAGATGATGAAGAAACTAACTAAGAGACACATCAATCATATTTACTAAGCTCTCTGTGTCAGTGGCATCATTTTATTTCTATGATATATTACTTGCGTTAGGCCCAATCCCAGTCAAACCCGAACCACTGCCCCAGATACACTTAATGGTGCTGAAAAGAAACATCAATCACGCTAATATAAGCCTTCTGTCTGTGACCTCATTGTATTTCTAGAATCTAAGACAGTAGATGCATTAATAGAAGAAGCCTGTCATATGTTGTTTTATACCAGAGATATCTGGGTCAAGTTTACACTTTGAAAAACATCATTCAGGTACAGCTGGTTAGAAGGCCAATGTATAGCCTATCTTAGACCGTATCCGTCATTAAGAAAACACATTTACTTGTCTTACTATAGTGTAGTGTACATAGCTAACGCATGGTGTCCATATCACACTATCAGTCCTTTTGAGGGAAGAAAGGCCTAAGACAGGGGTTCTTCAACTTTTTCAGCCTGGGACCCAACTTAGAAATGATGTGTTTTACTGGGACCCAAGCTTAGGAAATATCGGTACATTTCATTGCCCTTATGCTTAAAAAAATACAATATAGACAAAAACAAATAACTATGAAATACCCATAAATATCTTTTCATGTTTATTTTTCCCCATTATAAAACACTCTTACACACCTGTCTAGGTTGGAACTGTTGCTGTTAAAATACAATAAATAATTTCATTCTGAACTGCAATAAACTGATTGATCACATCACACAGATGTATAACTGAACACACACACACATTCCTAATGAGAGGTGTGTGGCTGGTTGAAGTTTGAAGTTTTCAACAAGCAGGTCTATTCTGTTTTTGACAGTACAACACTGAGGTCATGCTCAGCATTGACACTACTTCTGTACTTGAGAAGCCTGACTCGTGTATGTGGGGCCAAACTGGATCAGAACATCTACTGCTTTCTCAGTCAGGCTGAAGACCACTTCCCGCTGTAGATGAGCAACCCATAACTGTATTTGCCTCATTGTTTTTGTTTTTCAATTTAACTAGGCACGTCAGTTACAAACACATTCTTATTTACAATGACGGTCTAGTTCTGGGGCAGAACAACAGATTTTACCTTGTCAGCTTGTGTATTCAATCCAGCAACCTTTCTGTTACTGGCCCAAAGCGCTAACCACTAGGCTACCTGCCATCCCAAAAAGCATCTTGCTTCAATCAGTTTATTCCAGTTCAGAATAAAAAAGATTACTTGTATCTTAACAGCAACAGTTCCAACCTAGACTTGTTTTCGACAAAAATTTCAACAGTAAAATGTACAGTAGGCCTGATCATTTTTCATCTTCATCTGTACTGTTCCTTAAGGTTGTACTACATCAAGAGAAACTCACATCTACTCCTATGAGATAGTACTCCCTTAATTCTGCTTATCATCACCTGTTATAAAATTATGACAATGCCTTGCTAGTTGACTTACTTTCCACTGTCGAAGTAATGTTTCCTGAAGCACTGTTTCCTGAAACCCTGTTTCCTAAAGCCCTGTTTCCTGAAGCCCTGTTTCCTGAAGCCCTGTTTCCCGAAGTACTGTTTCCTGAAGCCCTGTTTCCTGAAGCCCTGTTTCCTGAAGCCCTGTTTCCCGAAGTACTGTTTCCTGAAGCCCTGTTTCCTGAAGCCCTGTTTCCTGAAGCCCTGTTTCCCGAAGTACTGTTTCCTGAAGCCCTGTTTCCTGAAGCCCTGTTTCCTGATGCCCTGTTTCCTGAAGCCCTGTTTCCTGAAGCCCTGTTTCCCGAAGTACTGTTTCCTGAAGCCCTGTTTCCTGAAGCCCTGTTTCCTGAAGCCCTGTTTCCCGAAGTACTGTTTCCTGAAGCCCTGTTTCCTGAAGCCCTGTTTCCTGAATCCCTGTTTCCTGAAGCCCTGTTTCCTGAAGTACTGTTTCCTGAAGTACTGTTTCCTGAAGCCCTGTTTCGTGAAGCCCTGTTTCCTGAAGCCCTGTTTCCTGAAGTACTGTTTCCTGAAGCCCTGTTTCCTGAAGCCCTGTTTCCTGAAGCCCTGTTTCCTGAAGCCCTGTTTCCTGAAGCCCTGTTTCCTGAAACCCTGTTTCCTGAAGCCCTGTTTCCTGAAGCCCTGTTTCCTGAAGTACTGTTTCCTGAAGTACTGTTTCCTGAAGCCCTGTTTCCTGAAACCCTGTTTCCTGAAGCACTGTTTCCTGAAGCACTGTTTCCTGAAGCCCTGTTTCCTGAAGCCCTGTTTCCTGAAACCCTGTTTCCTGAAGCCCTGTTTCCTGAAACCCTGTTTCCTGAAACCCTGTTTCCTGAAGCACTGTTTCCTGAAGCACTGTTTCCTGAAGTACTGTTTCCTGAAGTACTGTTTCCTGAAGCCCTGTTTCCTGAAGCCCTGTTTCCTGAAGCCCTGTTTCCTGAAGTACTGTTTCCTGAAGTACTGTTTCCTGAAGTACTGTTTCCTGAAGCCCTGTTTCCTGAAGCACTGTTTCCTGAAGCACTGTTTCCTGAAGCTCTGTTTCCTGAAGCATTCTGCCCTGTTCTGAAAGAACTCCCTGGGTTTACCGTCATGTTGTGGATGTTTGGTCAGGACGTGTCGTTTTATTAATTAGTTTGTTTTGAGAGACTCATTACTAAGCACTTCCCCACACAAAACACAATGTCGGTGCTCCTCGTTATTTCTCAAAGTTGGTTTGAAAGAGACAGAAAGTCATCACTGTTTTTGCGTTTCATGGCGATTGACCTGTCAGAACTTGTGGCTAGCAAATCAAATCGAATTATATTGGTCACATACACACATGGTTAGCAGATGTTAATGTGAGTGTAGTGAAATGCTTGTGCTTCTAGTTCCGACTTTGCAGTAATATCTAACAAGTTATCTAACAAATTCACAACAACTACCTTACAAATCAAATCAAATTTTATTTGTCACATACACATGGTTAGCAGATGTTAATGCGAGTGTAGCGAAATGCTTGTGCTTCTAGTTCTGACAATGCAGTAATAACCAACGCGTAATCTAGCTAACAATTCCAAAACTACTACCTTATACACATAAGTGTAAAGGGATAAAGAATATGTACATACAGATATATGAATGAGTGATGGTACAGAGCGGCATAGGCAAGATACAGTAGATGGTATCGAGAACAGCATATACATATGAGATGAGTATGTAAACAAAGTGGCATAGCTTAAAGTGGCTAGTGATACATGTATTACATAAAGATGCAGTAGATGATATAGAGTACAGTATATATGTATACATATGAGATAATATAATGTTTACATACCCTACATTATCTAAGTAGCATTGTTTAAAGTGGCTAGTGATATATTTTACATAAATTCCAATCAATTCCCATTATTAAAGTGGCTGGAGTTGAGTCAATGTGTTGGCAGCAGCCACTCAATGTTAGTGGTAGCTGTTTAACAGTCTGATGGCCTTGAGATAGAAACTGTTTTTCAGTCTCTCGGTCCCAGCTTTGATGCACCTGTACTGACCTCGCCTTCTGGACGATAGCGGGGTGAACAGGCAGTGGCTCGGGTGGTTGTTGTCCTTGATGATCTTTATGGCCTTCCTGTGACATCGGGTGGTGTAGGTTTCCTGGAGATCAGGTAGTTTGCCCCCGGTGATGCGTTGTGCAGACCTCAATACCCTCTGGAGAGCCTTATGGTTGTGGGCGGAGCAGTTGCCGTACCAGGCGGTGATACAGTCCGCCAGGATGCTCTCGGTTGTGCATCTGTAGAAGTTTGTGAGTGCTTTTGGTGACAAGCCGCATTTCTTCAGCCTCCTGAGGCGCTGCTGCGCCTTCTTCACGATGCTGTCTGTGTGGGTGGACCAATTCAGTTTTTCTGTGATGTGTACGCTGAGGAACTTAAAACTTACTACCCTCTCCACTACTGTTCCATCGATGTGGATAGTGGGGTGTTCCCTCTGCTGTTTCCTGAAGTCCACAATCATCTCCTTAGTTTTGTTGATGTTGAGTGTGAGGTTATTTTCCTGACACCACACTCCGAGGGCCCTCACCTCCTCCCTGTAGGCCGTCTCGTCATTGTTGGTAATCAAGCCTACCACTGTTGCGTGGTCCGCAAACTTGATGATTGAGTTGGAGGCGTGCGTGGCCACGCAGTCGTGGGTGAACAGGGAGTACAGGAGAGGGCTCAGAACGCACCCTTGTGGGGCCCCAGTGTTGAGGATCAGCGGGGTGGAGATGTTGTTACCTACCCTCACCACCTGGGGGCGGCCCGTCAGGAAGTCCAGTACCCAGTTGCACAGGGCGGGGTCGAGACCCAGTGTCTCGAGCTTGAGTTTGGGGGGTACTATGGTGTTAAATGCTGAGCTGTAGTCGATGAACAGCATTCTCACATAGGTATTCCTCTTGTCCAGGTGGGTTAGGGCAGTGTGCAGTGTGGTTGAGATTGCATTGTCTGTGGACCTATTTGGGAGGTAAGCAAATTGGAGTGGGTCTAGGGTGTCAGGTAGGGTGGAGGTGATATGGTCCTTGACTAGTCTCTCAAAGCACTTCATGATGACGGAAGTGAGTGCTACGGGGCGGTAGTCTTTTAGCTCAGTTACCTTAGCTTTCTTGGGAACAGGAACAATGGTGGCCCTCTAGAAGCATGTGGGAACAGCAGACTGGGATAGGGATTGATTGAATATGTCCGTAAACACACCAGCCAGCTGGTCTGCGCATGCTCTGAGGGCGCGGCTGGGGATGCCGTCTGGTCCTGCAGCCTTGCGAGGGTTAACACGTTTGAATGTTTTACTCACCTCGGCTGCAGTGAAGGAGAGTCCGCATGTTTGGTTGCGGGCAGTGTCAGTGGCACTGTATTGTCCTCAAAGCGGGCAAAAAAGTTATTTAGTCTTCCTGGGAGCAAGGCATCCTGGTCCGTGACTGGGCTGGTTTTCTTTCTGTAATCCATGATTGACTGTAGACCCTGCCACATACCTCTTGTGTCTGAGCTGTTGAATTGCAATTCTACTTTGTCTCTATACTGACGCTTAGCTTGTTTGATAGCCTTGAGGAGGGAATAGCTACACTTTTTGTATTCGGTCATGTTTCCGGTCACCTTGCCCTGATTAAAAGCAGTGGTTCGTGCTTTCAGTTTCATGTGAATGCTGCCATCAATCCACGGTTTCTGGTTTGGGAACGTTTTAATCGTTGCTATGGGAACGACATCTTCAACTGCACGTTCTAATGAACTCGCTCACCGAATCAGCGTATTCATCAATGTTGTTGTTTGACGCAATACGAAACATATCCCAGTCCACGTGATGGAAGCAGTCTTGGAGCGTGGAATCAGATTGGTCGGACCAGCGTTGAACAGACCTCAGCGTGGGAGCTTCTTGTTTTAGCTTTTGTCTGTTGGCAGGGAGCAACAAAATGGAGTCGTGGTCAGCTTTTCCGAAAGTAGGGCGGGGCAGGGCCTTATATGCATCGCGGAAGTTAGAATAACAATGATGCAGGGTTTTACCAGCCCTGGTTGCGCAATCGATATGCTGATACAATTTTTACACACACAAATGTAAAGGGATGAATAGAATATGTACATATAAATATATGGTTGAGCAATGGCATGCGGCATATGCAAGATGCAGTAGATGGTATATAATACAGTATATACATATGAGATGAATAATGTAGGATATGTAGACATTATTAAAGTGGCATTATTTAAAGTGACTCGTGAGAACATTTATTTAAGTGGCCAGAGATTTGAGTCTGTATGTAGGCAGAAGCCTCTGTGTTAGTGGTGGCTGTTTAGCAGTCTGATGGCCTTGAGATAGAAGCTGTTCAGTCTCTCTGTCCCTGCTTTGATGCACCTGTACTGACCTCGCCTTCTGGATGATAGTGGGGTGAACAGGCAGTGGCTCTGGTGGTTGTTGTACTTGATGATCTTTTTGGCCTTCCTGTGACATCGGGTGGTGTAGGTGTCCTGGAGGGCACCTATATGAGTCCATGTCATGACAGCGGTAAGTGATGGCGAGTGAGAATGACAAGTCAGTGGCGGACAGTGCATCGTCAGCTGCTGAACAACAGCGCGTGGGTCGCGGAGTGATCTTCAAGAAAACTGCAGAAAAAAGATCCATTAACAGAGTCCGCAGCTAAGCAGAGAGCGCAGTTGCACTTGGCCAAATCAATTCCAATAATTTATTAAATAATTATACATTTATGTCGCGACCCACACTTTAAGAAACACTGGCCGAGGAAAACACTCCCCTCTTTAACAAGCGGAGAAACTTCTTTGTTATAGGGGGCAGTATTTTCACGTCCCGATGAAAAGTGTGCCCAAAGTAAACTGCATGTCACTCAGGCCCAGAATTTAGGATATGCATAGAATTGGTGGATTTAGATTTCTAAAGTTTCAAAAACGGTTAAATTTATGTCTGTAAGTATAACAGAACTGATATGGCAGGCAAAACCCCGAGGACAAACCATAAAAAAAGATTTCACTTTACCACTGATTTCAATGGCTAGTACTATCGTTATAATCCTGAGTTCTCCCAAATTGCAGTTCCTAGGGCTTACACTAGATGTCAACAGTCTTTAGAAAGAAAATTGTAGCTTTTCTAGGTGGCTCCCATTTAGGCTGTAGTGTTTCCAAGCGCGTGGAGGAAAGAGTGTTCTTTGTTATTTATCTCCGGTAATGAACATACTATTCTCCATCTTAAATTTTATAGCTTATTTGCGTATTAGGATACCTAAGGTTTGATTACAAATGTTGTTTGACTTGTCTGGAAAAGTTTATTAGTAAAGTTTGGGATTCATTTTGTATGCATTTTGATGGAGGGAAACTGAGTGGATTATTGACTGAAGCGCGCCAGCTAAACTGAGTTTTTATGGATATAAAGAAGGACATTATCAAACAAAAGGACCATTTGTAATGTAACTGGGACCTTTTGGAGTGCCAACAGAAGAAGATCTTCAAAGGTAAGGCATATATTATATCGCTATTTCTGATTTTCGTGTCGCAACTCCCTGGTTGAAAATGATTTTATAGTTTATTTGCGTGTTAGGATACCTAGCGGCACACAAATGGATTTGTCATGCACTGAGAGTCTGAAGGTCAATGCTGTTGACCTCTCTATGGTGATGTTGGCCTCTATAGGGTGTTGTTAGCCTCTCTATGGTGATGTTGGACTCGATACATGGTGATGTTGGCCTCTCTATGGTGATATTGGCATCTATATGGTGATGCTGGACTCTCTTTGGTGATGCTGGCCTCTGTATGGTGATGCTGGCCTCTCTAAGGCGATGCTGGCCTCTATATGGTGCTGCTGGGCTCTATATGGTGATGTTGGCCTCTACATACAATATTGGTCTCTATATAGTCATGTGTGTCTCAATATGGAGATGTAGGCCTCTAAGGTAATGTTTCCTCTAAGGTGATATTGGACTCAATATATGGTGATGTTGGCCTCTCTATGGTGATGTTGGCCTCTCTATGGTGATGTTGGCCTCTCTATGGTGATGTTGATCTCTATATGGTGATGTTGGCCTCTCTATGTTGATGTTGGCCTCTGTATGTTGATGCTTGCCTCTCTATGGTGATGCTGGTCTCTCTAATGTGATGCTGGCCTCTATATGGTGATGCTGGCGTCTATATGGTGATGCTGTCCTCCATATGGTAATGTTGGCCTCTATATGGTGATGCTGGCCTCTATATGGTGATGCTGGTCTCTATATGGTGATGTTGGGCTCTATATGGTGATGCTGGCCTTTTTATGGTGATGCTGATCTCCATATGGTGATGTTGGCCTTTATATAGTGATGTTGGCCTCTATACCGTGCTGCTGGCCTTTCTATGGTGATGCTGAGCTCTATATGATGATGTTGGCCTCTATTTAATGATGTAGGTCTCTAAATGGTGATGCTGGCCTCTATATAGTGACGTTGGCCTCTATATGGTGATGTTGTCCTCTATATGGTGACGTTGGCCTCTATATGGTGACGTTGTCCTCTATATGGTGATGTTGGCCTCTGTATGGTGATGCTGGCCTCTATATGGTGATGTTGGCCCCTATATGGTGATGAAGACCAGGTTAGAGTTGTCTCTGGGCCTTAGGTGGGCAGAAAGCAAAGAGAGGATAGTTACTCAGCCATCCATGTGACAGAGCGCAGCTGTTCTGTAATAGCACCCAGACAACTGTCTCCTTGTTTGGGAGAACTAGCGCTGGACCTGAAACCAAACCACTGAAAACCTGGTTGCCCAATCAACATAACTACAGCACCAGTGGTGGTGGTGACTAAGAGGCGATCCCTCTCATTTATTTAGCTCTTCTGATATTTTGGACATAAACTATCCCCTTCCATTAAGGAGATCTAGTCTCTCTGGCTGGGTAACAAATAACTGTAAACTACTGTAAATCTAATCTTACATTTTCCTTTCATATTATTGCTTCCGTTTGTTGTGTGGGGCCTGTGTGACAAATGTGAATTGTAAAGTTAAATGGTACCAATACATTTCTGTCAAATCTCCATCATAACATACTGTATAGCCTAACTAAATTGTCCTTAACCGTAACCATTGCATGTATGTTTCCCTCTCTAAACCACATGTACTTCCACAACAATCACCATGGCCCCATTCTTCAAATCTATTTTGCAGCATGTTGTTTTGATATTTCTCGTGCTGCACGTGTTCAGACACAATGATGAACGAGTGTGCATGGTATTGATACAAAACAATGTCTGCCAGTACAAACAGTTGAGAGACAGAGAGACAGAGAGAGAGACAGAGATAGAGAGACAGAGATAGAGAGACAGTGAGAGACACAGAGAGAGAGAGACAGAGATAGAGAGACAGCGAGAGACACACACAGAGAGAGACAGAAAGACAGAGCGATTACACAGTAATCAGGCCAGTAAACTAGCCACGGTTAAAAGTTTCCACTTTCAACATACCTCAGAATCTCAATGCATCAGTGTGAAGTGAAGAAGAGAAAAAGAGACACGGGAATAGAACAACACAGGAGGCTATGCATGCATCTTCAAAACACGTGTCCAAATGGACTTCCCAGCCAAAGCAAGTAAAAGAAGTAGAGAAGTTCCCATGATACAAGCAACAGAAGTTGGGATCGATGTTGAGAGGTTTTTAGAATGTTGTTCGCAGACTACCAATGGCACTCGCCGGTCTCAGGGGTGTGTTTTATCAGACAACATTCTGTCTCATTGGCTGGAGGCCTCTTTTAGAGTGGCCAGGCTGAGCCACTGTCAGGGCTCTGGCCTCTAGTGATAGCACTGTTTCATTTAACTTTGACTTCCTCAATAATGACAATTAAAGAGACTTGAATCATGAGAATGAATGGCTTTCTGCCTAAATGTAGCTCTGTTTAATGGCTGCACGGGGCCTTTAGTGCCTCATTTCAAAGGTTAAACCACTCATTCACTCACTGTCCTCAGATCTAAGAACAGAACAGGGCCAGATCCCTGCTGACCAGAAGAGCAGCTGAGGGTATTAGTCAAGATAGCAGGTAGGAATCACTATACATTATCTCTGGAGTTTACAATATGTACTAGGCATGCCATTGAGAAGTGATGAGCCTACTAATGGACTAAAAACAATGCTCAAGGGAGAATCTCTTGAGTTTGAAAGCACTTTTTTTCGTCCAGGAGTAGCCTATTCTTCAAAAGTCTGAAAAACTAGCAGTGAAAAACTAGCAGTGAAAAAGTAGCCTAGCTGGAATGTAGCAGGATAGTCCTGAAATGTAGTTCTGGGTGTGAAGGGTTGGTGTGTTTTCGACCAACTTGAACGCCCTATGGATTTCTTCATCTGAAGCCTTGACTGACTGGCAGGATGAACATGTCATCCTCAACCTGTATATCTACATAGTGTCATATTTGTCTAGAACATTCTCTCCACTATATCCCCTAGGACACATCTTACCTCAGAGGCTTAACCAGGCATGGGCGGTAGGCCGTAAAACATGAAAACTAGTAGTCTGGGTCTGGATAACTACAGTAATACTCCACAGGTGTGGGGGGTTTCTTTACAGTAGTCTGATACCTACAGTAATACTCCACAGATGTGGGGGGGTGTCTTTACAGTAGTCTGATACCTACAGTAATACTCCACAGGTGTAGGGGGTTTCTTTACAGTAGTGTAGTCTGATACCTACAGTAATACTCCACAGGTGTGGGGGGTTTCTTTACAGTAGTCTGATACCTACAGTAATACTCCACAGGTGTGGGGGGTTTCTTTACAGTGGTATGATACCTACAGTAATACTCCACAGGTGTGAGGGGTTTCTTTACAGTAGTCTGATACCTACAGTAATACTCCACAGATGTGGGGGGGTGTCTTTACAGTAGTCTGATACCTACAGTAATACTCCACAGGTGTGAGGGGTTTCTTTACAGTAGTCTGATACCTACAGTAATACTCCACAGGTGTGGGGGGTTTCTTTACAGTGGTATGATACCTACAGTAATACTCCACAGATGTGGGGGGGTGTCTTTACAGTAGTCTGATACCTACAGTAATACTCCACAGGTGTGTTTTTTTACAGTAGTGTAGTCTAATACCTACAGTAATAATCCAAAGGTGTGGGGGGGGTTCTTTACAGTAGTCTGATACCTACAGTAATACTCCACAGGTGTGGGGGGTTTCTTTACAGTAGTGTAGTATGATACCTACAGTAATACTCCAAAGGTGTGTGGGGGTTCTTTACAGTAGTCTGATACCTACAGTAATACTCCACAGGTGTGGGGGGTTTCTTTGCAGTAGTGTAGTCTGATACCTACAGTAATACTCCACAGGTGTGGGGGGTTTCTTTACAGTAGTGTAGTATGATACCTACAGTAATACTCCACAGGTGTGGGGGGTTTCTTTACAGTAGTGTGATACCTACAGTAATACTCCACAGGTGTGGGGGGTTTCTTTACAGTGGTATGATACCTACAGTAATACTCCACAGGTGTAGGGGGTTTCTTTACAGTAGTGTAGTCTGATACCTACAGTAATACTCCACAGGTGTGGGGGGTTTCTTTACTGTAGTATGATACCTACAGTAATACTCCACAGGTGTGAGGGGTTTCTTTACAGTAGTGTAGTCTGATACCTACAGTAATACTCCACAGGTGTGGGGGGTTTCTTTACAGTAGTGTAGTCTGATACCTACAGTAATACTCCACAGGTGTAGGGGGTTTCTTTACAGTAGTGTAGTCTGATACCTACAGTAATACTGCACAGGTTTGGGGGTTTTCTTTACAGTAGTCTGATACCTACAGTAATACTCCACGGGTGTGGGGGGTTTCTTTACAGTGGTCTGATACCTACAGTAATACTCCACAGGTGTGTTTTTTTTACAGTAGTGTAGTCTAATACCTACAGTAATAATCCAAAGGTGTGGGGGGGTTCTTTACAGTAGTCTGATACCTACAGTAATAATCCACAGGTGTGGGGGGGTTTCTTCCTTACAGGCATCTACCACACATTAGCAACATACCAAACAGTTGAAGAAGAAGAGCACTTAGAATGGTTTGTGACTTGATTTGTTTTGTAAGCAAAGTAAGGCTGGGATTCATTACAACATGATTAGCAGCCTGCACACAAAAATAGTTTTTTAAAGGCAATTTCCGCAGAGATCACATCCCCAAATGGCCAACTGTGGTTTATCTCCACGATCATCAACAATCAACAGTCTATATTCTCTCCAACAGAAAAGCCATGTTTTCACATTAATCTGACACTCAAACACACCCCACTTAGGAGCATGGTGAGGAGTCATATTAGGACCTGTTTTCACATTCATCTGACATTCAAACACACCCCACTTAGGAGCATGGTGAGGAGTCATATAGGACCTGTTTTCACATTCATCTGACACTCAAACACACCCCACTTAGGAGCATGGTGAGGAGTCATATAGGACCTGTTTTCACATTCATCTGACACTCAAACACACCCCACTTAGGAGCATGGTGAGGAGTCATATAGGACCTGTTTTCACATTCATCTGACACTCAAACACACCCCACGTAGGAGCATGGTGAGGAGTCATATAGGACCTGTTTTCACATTCATCTGACACTCAAACACACCCCACTTAGGAGCATGGTGAGGAGTCATATAGGACCTGTTTTCACATTCATCTGACACTCAAACACACCCCACTTAGGAGCATGGTGAGGAGTCATATTAGGACCTGTTTTCACATTCATCTGACACTCAAACACACCCCACGTAGGAGCATGGTGAGGAGTCATATTAGGACCTGTTTTCACATTCATCTGACACTCAAACACACCCCACTTAGGAGCATGGTGAGGAGTCATATTAGGACCTGTTTTCACATTCCAGTTTGAATGATTAGTCATAAATGACTTGATTACCAAGACCTCTACCAGAAGATATTTTCCCAGCATTATTTTGAGGAGACTTTATGTCGGAGGGAGAAATAGTTTCTTGATGCGTTTCCACTTTCCAAAATATGAATGTTTATCTTTCTTATTCTCTTCTTCCCCTATTTCCTGTGAGTTAATACTTTTCCTCCCCTATCTCCTGTGAGTCACTACTCTTCCTCCCCTATCTCCTGTGAGTCACTACTCTTCCTCTCCCATCTCCTGTGAGTCACTACTCTTCCTCCCCCATCTCCTATGAATCACTAATCTTCCTCCGCTCTCTCCTGTGAGTCACAACTCTTCCTCCCCTATCTCCTGTGAGTCACTACTCCTCCTCCCCATCTCCTGTAAGTCACTACTCTTCCTCACCATCTCCTGTGAGTCACTACTCTTCCTCCCCATCTCCTGTAAGTCACTACTCTTCCTCCCCATCTCCTGTAAGTCACTACTCTTCCTCCCCATCTCCTGTAAGTCACTACTCGTCCTCCCCCATCTCCTGTGATGCACTACTCTTCCTCCCCATCTCCTGTAAGTCACTACTCTTCCTCCCCATCTCCTGTAAGTCACTACTCTTCCTCCCCATCTCCTGTAAGTCACTACTCGTCCTCCCCCATCTCCTGTGAGGCACTACTCTTCCTCCCCATCTCCTGTAAGTCACTACTCTTCCTCCCCCATCTCCTGTGAGTCACTACTCTTCCTCCCCATCTCCTGTAAGTCACTACTCTTCCTCCCCATTTCCTGTGAGTCACTACTCTTCCTCCGTTATCTCCTGTGAGTCAATACGCTTCCTCCGCTATCTCCTATGAATCACTAATCTTCCTCCGCTCTCTCCTGTGAGTCACTACTCTTCCTCCCCCATCTCCTATGAATCACTAATCTTCCTCCGCTCTCTCCTGTGAGTCACAACTCTTCCTCCCCTATCTCCTGTGAGTCACTACTCCTCCTCCCCATCTCCTGTAAGTCACTACTCTTCCTCACCATCTCCTGTGAGTCACTACTCTTCCTCCCCATCTCCTGTGAGTCACTACTCTTCCTCCCCATCTCCTGTAAGTCACTACTCTTCCTCCCCATCTCCTGTAAGTCACTACTCGTCCTCCCCCATCTCCTGTGAGGCACTACTCTTCCTCCCCATCTCCTGTAAGTCACTACTCTTCCTCCCCATCTCCTGTGAGTCACTACTCTTCCTCCCCATCTCCTGTAAGTCACTACTCTTCCTCCCCATCTCCTGTGAGTCACTACTCTTCCTCCGTTATCTCCTGTGAGTCAATACTCTTCCTCCGCTATCTCCTATGAATCACTAATCTTCCTCCGCTCTCTCCTGTGAGTCACAACTCTTCCTCCCCTATCTCCTGTGAGTCACTACTCTTCCTCCCCATCTCCTGTAAGTCACTACTCTTCCTCCGCATCTCCTGTGAGTCACTACTCTTCCTCCCCATCTCCTGTAAGTCACTACTCTTCCTCCCCCATCTCCTGTGAGTCACTACTCTTCCTCCCCATCTCCTGTAAGTCACTACTCTTCCTCCGCATCTCCTGTGAGTCACTACTCTTCCTCCCCATCTCCTGTAAGTCACTACTCTTCCTCCCCCATCTCCCGTGAGTCACTACTCTTCCTCCCCATCTCCTGTAAGTCACTACTCTTCCTCCCCATCTCCTGTGAGTCACTACTCTTCCTCCCCATCTCCTGTAAGTCACTACTCTTCCTCCCCCATCTCCTGTGAGTCACAACTCTTCCTCCCCTATCTCCTGTGAGTCACTATTCTTCCTCCCCATCTCCTGTAAGTCACTACTCTTCCTCCCCATCTCCTGTGAGTCACTACTCTTCCTCCCCATCTCCTGTAAGTCACTACTCTTCCTCCCCATCTCCTGTGAGTCACTACTCTTCCTCCCCATCTCCTGTGAGTCACTACTCTTCCTCCTCATCTCCTGTGAGTCACTACTCTTCCTCCCCATCTCCTGTGAGTCACTACTCTTCCTCCCCATCTCCTGTGAGTCACTACTCTTCCTCCCCATCTCCTGTAAGTCACTACTCTTCCTCCCCATCTCCTGTAAGTCACTACTCTTCCTCCCCCATCTCCTGTGAGTCACTACTCTTCCTCCCCATCTCCTGTAAGTCACTACTCTTCCTCCCCATCTCCTGTAAGTCACTACTCTTCCTCCCCATCTCCTGTAAGTCACTACTCTTCCTCCCCATCTCCTGTAAGTCACTACTCTTCCTCCCCATCTCCTGTGAGTCAATACTCTTCCTCCGCTATCTCCTGTGAGTCACTACTCTTCCTCCCCATCTCCTGTAAGTCACTACTCTTCCTCCCCATCTCCTGTGAGTCACTACTCTTCCTCCCCATCTCCTGTAAGTCACTACTCTTCCTCCCCCATCTCCTGTAAGTCACTACTCTTCCTCCCCCATCTCCTGTGAGCCACTACTCTTCCTCCGCTATCTCCTGTGAGTCAATACTCTTCCTCCGCTCTCTCCTGTGAGTCACTACTCTTCCTCCCCTATCTCCTGTGAGTCACTACTCTTCCTCCCCATCTCCTGTAAGTCACTACTCTTCCTCCCCATCTCCTGTGAGTCACTACTCTTCCTCCCCATCTCCTGTGAGTCACTACTCTTCCTCCCCATCTCCTGTGAGTCACTACTCTTCCTCCCCATCTCCTGTGAGTCACAACTCTTCCTCCTCATCTCCTGTGAGTCACTACTCTTCCTCCCCATCTCCTGTGAGTCACTACTCTTCCTCCCCATCTCCTGTGAGTCACTACTCTTCCTCCTCATCTCCTGTGAGTCACTACTCTTCCTCCCCATCTCCTGTGAGTCACTACTCTTCCTCCCCATCTCCTGTAAGTCACTACTCTTCCTCCCCATCTCCTGTAAGTCACTACTCTTCCTCCCCCATCTCCTGTGAGTCACTACTCTTCCTCCCCATCTCCTGTAAGTCACTACTCTTCCTCCCCATCTCCTGTATGTCACTACTCTTCCTCCCCATCTCCTGTAAGTCACTACTCTTCCTCCCCATCTCCTGTAAGTCACTACTCTTCCTCCCCATCTCCTGTAAGTCACTACTCTTCCTCCCCATCTCCTGTGAGTCACTACTCTTCCTCCTCATCTCCTGTGAGTCACTACTCTTCCTCCCCATCTCCTGTAAGTCACTACTCCTCCTCCCCATCTCCTGTGAGTCACTACTCTTCCTCCCCCATCTCCTGTAAGTCACTACTCTTCCTCCGCTCTCTCCTGTGAGTCACTACTCGTCCTCCCCCATCTCCTGTGAGTCAATACTCTTCCTCCGCTATCTCCTGTGAGTCACTACTCTTCCTCCCCATCTCCTGTAAGTCACTACTCTTCCTCACCATCTCCTGTAAGTCACTACTCTTCCTCCCCATCTCCTGTGAGTCACTACTCTTCACCTTTGAGCCCAACTTCTTCCAGGTACCTGTTAACTAATTGATTTAACAGTGACTAACTACACTCACAGGGACAAAACGTTATGTAACTCCCTTAAAAACAACCTTTTAAATCACTAATAATAAATTGTCTGATACAACACATTGGAAACACTGAGATTTGAACCAGAAACAAATATTTATATATTTCATGGTTGTTGGTAACATACCACAGGACTAATATCTTTTGCAGGCTTTACAGACATAATTATCTCCAATCATCTAACCTGAAAACAAACATATATCTATTAATAACTATACAGTTAGACTTTGAATGCTGCATATATATAGTATTTAGGACAAGAACAAATACAATTGTACTAGCCTTCCCAACACTGCTTGGATGAAGCAACCTGTCACGTATCTTATCAGCCCTGTTTGGAATGATTGGAAGCTAAGAAGACGACTGGACTAGCTACTTAACAAGAGACATGGATACTGATGGTGCCATTAGATATGAGGGGCTGGGGCAGTATAATGATTACGGTAATCACAATGTAAACAGCAGTTGCCATTCAAGGCACATTAAGTGGGTCAAACAAACAGCTAGTCAGTGCTGTAACCTCATCTAACTACTGAAAATCAATAACATTCATATCATTCAGAGTATTATGGGATTGTTTGTTATTTTTAAAGCACCGTTGATGGAAAATCTACGGGGGGAGGGAGGAGGGGCAGACGAAGGAAGCAAGGGGCTTAGCTGGGTCTATTTTTTGTCCTTATAAAGAATGCGTAGTGCAGATAGATGAGTTGCGGTGAAAACGTCTTGGCACATCAACCAGTCCTGGGATCCAACAGTAGTATGTATGAGGCTATCACATCTCAAAGTTACAGTCTGGGATTAGTTTTTCAGTTAAATGACAGCCCAGCCACTTGTTTTGGTATATGGCTGAGGGATGGAGTTGTGATAAAGTGAGACAGTTGTGCAGAGCTCATATACTTCAGTAATCAGTGGGTCAATACCAATAATTGAAATGGCTCTTAAACAGATTCCCGGCTTCAACATTTAAGGCAGTGATCATAAACTATATTCAGCCGCCGGCTGTTTTTTCATGATTGGAAGATCGGGGGGCAGAACATAATTACAAATCATTTGTAGAATGCAAATTGACCACAAGAAGCCCAAACAGATATATATGATTACAAACATAATAATTTCAGAACTTGCTTACATTTGTATTCAATTACGTGTTTCTCTATTATGCATGGGAACAATTGGGAACAGATTTCCAAAATTAACATAACCGGGAACTGATTTCCTGGTGTTTCTATAGTTGTCACGTCTAATCAAGGTGGGTGGAATCAGGCGCAGAGAGCAGATAGCGAATTGAAAGTTTATTCTCCGGTGAACAATAAACACGGTCAACCCAAATACACACAGGGTGAAATAATCCAACACAGGATAAAAGACGAACCGGAGAATAAGAACACAAGAACACCGACAGACATAGATGACAAATAAACAATCCCGTACAAAACAAGGGCGGGACAACCTACATTATATACAGACACTAATTAACTAAACAACACACAGGTGAAACCAATCAGACAAAACCAACAGATACACGAAAAGGGATCGATAGTGGCTAGTAGGACGGTGACAACGACCGCCGAGCACCGCCTGAACGGGCAGGAGAGCCAACCTCTGCGGAAGTCGTGACAGTACCCCCCCCTGACGCGCGGCTCCCGCAGCGCGCCGCCACCGTCCTCGAGGACGACCCGGAGGACGAGGTGCTGGGCGATCCGGGTGGAGGCGGTGGAATTCTATCAGGAGAGAAGGGTCCAAAATGTCCCTCACCGGAACCCAGCATCTCTCCTCCGGGCCGTACCCCTCCCAGTCCACGAGGTACTGTAGGCCCCTCGATGTCCAGAGGGGGCAGAGGGACCTCAAGCACCTCACCTTCTTGCAGGGGACCAGCCACCACCGGCCTGAGGAGAGACACATGAAACGAGGGGTTAATACGATAATACCTAGGAAGTTGTAACCTATAACACACCTCGTTTATTCGTTCTGGACGGAATGAGACGACAGGACTTAGAAAACCGATCCACAACGACCAGGATCGTAGTACTTCCCTGGGATGGGAGAAGGTCGGTAAGAAAGTCCACTGATAAGTGTGTCCACGGCCGTTGTGGAATGGGGAGGGGTTGTAATTTCTCTCTAGGTAGGTGCCGAGGAGCCTTGCTCTGAGCACACACTGAGCAGGAGGAGACATAAAATCTCACGTCTTTAGCCAGTGTGGGCCACCAGTATCTCCCTCTCAGACTCTGCACTGTCCTCTTGATACCAGGATGACCCGAGGAGGGAAGAGTATGAGCCCACCGAATCAGCTTGTCCCGGACCACCCTCGGCACGTACTTGGTCCCTACTGGACAGTTAGGAGGAGCCGGCTCTGACCGTGAGGCCCTCTCTATCTCAGCGTCCACCTCCCATACCACCGGTGCCACGAGACATGACGGTGGAATGATGGGAGTTGGCTCAACTGATCGTTCCTCGGTATCATAGAGGCGAGACAGTGCGTCAGCTTTGGTGTTTTGGGAGCCTGGCCGATATGTGAGGGTAAACTGGAACCTGGTAAAAAACATGGCCCATCTTGCCTGACGTGGATTTAGTCTCTACGATGGTCAGTCCAGATGAGAAAAGGGTATTTAGCCCCCTCCAGCCAATGTCTCCACACCTTCAGAGCCTTGACTACAGCTAACAACTCCCGGTCCCCCACATCATAGTTTCACTCCGCTGGGCTGAGCTTGCTCGAAAAGAAAGCACACGGGCAGAGCTTGGATGGTACGCCCGAGCGTTGGGACAGCACGGCTCCAACCCCAGCCTCTGACGCATCCACCTCCACTATGAACGCTAAAGAGGGGTCCGGATGCGCCAACACGGACGCATTGGTGAACAGCTCCTTCAGACGACTGAAAGCTCTGCCCGCCTCTGCTGACCAGCGCAAGCGCACCGGTCCTCCCTTCAGCAGTGAGGTGAGGGGAGCAGACACCTGACCAAAACCCCAGATAAACCTCCGGTAGTAATTGGCAAACCCTAAAAACCGCTGCACTTCTTTCACCATGGTCGGAGTCGGCCAATTACGCACGGCTGTAACGCGATCATCCTCCATCACCACCCTGGAGGTGGAAATACGATACCCCAGGAAGGAAACGGACTGTTTGAAAAACTCACATTTCTCCACCTTGCAATACAGGTCATGCTCCAGTAGTCGCCCAAGTACCTTACGCACCAGAGACACATGCTCCGCGCGTGTGGCAGAATAAATCAAGATGTCATCAATGTACACTACCACTCCCTGCCCGAGCAGGTCTCGGAGAATCTCATCTACGAAGGATTGGAAAACGGCTGGAGCATTCTTCAACCCGTATGGCATGACGCAGTACTCATAATGACCAGAAGTAGTACTAAATGCGGTTTTCCACTCATCTCCTCCCTGGATACGTACCAGATTATATACGCTCCTCAGGTCCAGTTTTGTGAAGAATCGCGCCCCGTGAAATGATTCCATTGCCGTAGCGATGAGATGTAGTGGGTAACTAAACCCCACTGTGATGGAATTTAGACCTCTATAATCAATACACGGACGCAGACCTCCATCCTTCTTCTTCACAAAAAGAAGCTCGAGGAGACGGGTGATATGGAGGGCTGAATGTACCCTGTCCCAGCGATTCAGAAACATATGTTTCCATCGCAACTGTCTCCTCCTGGGACAATGGATACACGTGAACTCCTAGGAAGTGCAGCGTTTTCCAGAAGGTTTATCGCGCAGTCCTCTCGACGATGAGGTGGTAATTGGGTCGCCTTCCCTTTACTGAAGGCGATAGCCAAATCGGCATATTCAGAGGGAATGCGCACGGTGGAAACTTGGTCTGGACTCTCCACCGTAGTCGCACCAACGGCAACTCCGATACACCTACCTGAACACTCCTCTGACCACCCCTTAAGAGCCCCCTGTCGCCAGAAAATCACGGGTTGTGTTGAGCTAACCAGGGAACCCCCAACACCACTGGAAACGCAGGTGAATCTATAAGGAACAGGCTAATCTGCTCCTTATGATCACCCTGCGTTACCATGTCCAGCGGCACCGTAGCCTCCCTAATTACTCCTGACCCTAATGGTTGGCTATCTAAGGAGTGCACGGGTAAAGGTCGATCTAACGACACCAGGGGAATCCCTGGCCTTAACGCAAGCCCACGATCCATAAAATTCCCAGCTGCGCCTGAATCGACTAGCGCCTTATGCTGTAGAGAGGGGGAAAACCCAGGGAAAGAAATCAAAACAAACACATGACCGACAGGAAGCTCTGAATGAGTTTGGTGCTTACTCACCTGGGGTGATCGAGCAGTGTTCCGCCTGTCCTCCCGACTCCTAGACGAGTTCCTCCAGCACCGGTCGGACGTGTGCCCCGTCAACCACAACTGGTGCAGGAGGACACTCCTCCTCCGGTCCCCCTTGAAGCCGTACCTCCTATTTCCCATAGGGATAGGAACAGGGGGGCTGGGGATTGGAAACGACAGGACCTGATCCGAACGCCCGCGAGCAGCCAGCAGGTTGTCGAGACGGATAACCAGATCGATAAGTCCATCCAGTGTGAATGTGGTGTCCCGACATGCCAGCTCCCTGCGGATGTCGTCCCTGAGACTACATCTAAATTGATCAATCAAGGCCCTGTCGTTCCATCCTGCTCCTGCTGCCAAAGTCCTAAACTCAAGGGCAAAATCCTGTACGCTCCTCGTCTCCTGACGCAGGTGGAACAGCCGTTCACCCGCCGCCCGACCCTCGGGTGGATGGTCAAAAACAGCTCGGAATCGGCGGGTGAACTCTGGGTAATTATCCTTAGCCGAGTCCGGACCATTCCACACTGCGTTGGCCCACTCGAGGGCTCGCCCAGTCAAGCAGGAGACGAGGGCGCACACGCTCTCCTCTCCAGAGGGAGCAGGACGCACGGTAGCCAGGTATAGTTCCAGTTGAAGGAGGAAACCCTGGCACCCAGCCGCCGATCCGTCAAACTCCCGTGGGTGTGTCAGCCGAAGAGCCCCGGAGCCAGATGTGGTCGCAGAAACAGGAGGTGCTGGAGAAGGGGTTGCTGGAGATGAGGTGGGGAGGCCACTCCTCTCCCATCGATCCATTCTCTCCATCATTTGGTCCATAGCAGAACCAATCCGGTGAAGCACGCTGGTATGATGGAGGACCCTCTCTTCCATCGATGGGAGAGGAGACGCTGCTGCTCCTGCTGATTCCATGGTGGTGCGGGATTCGGTCACGTCTAATCAAGGTGGGTGGAATCAGGCGCAGAGAGCAGATAGCGAATTGAAAGTTTATTCTCCGGTGAACAATAAACACGGTCAACCCAAATACACACAGGGTGAAATAATCCAACACAGGATAAAAGACGAACCGGAGAATAAGAACACAAGAACACCGACAGACAATAGATGACAAATAAACAATCCCGCACAAAACAAGGGCAGGACAACCTACATTATATACAGACACTAATTAACTAAACAACACACAGGTGAAACCAATCAGACAAAACCAACAGATACACGAAAAGGGATCGATAGTGGCTAGTAGGACGGTGACAACGACCGCCGAGCACCGCCTGAACGGGCAGGAGAGCCAACCTCTGCGGAAGTCGTGACAGTACCCCCCCCTGACGCGCGGCTCCCGCAGCGCGCCGCCACCGTCCTCGAGGACGACCCGGAGGACGAGGTGCTGGGCGATCCGGGTGGAGGCGGTGGAATTCTATCAGGAGAGAAGGGTCCAAAATGTCCCTCACCGGAACCCAGCATCTCTCCTCCGGGCCGTACCCTCCCAGTCCACGAGGTACTGTAGGCCCCTCGATGTCCAGAGGGGGCAGAGGGACCTCAAGCACCTCACCTTCTTGCAGGGGACCAGCCACCACCGGCCTGAGGAGAGACACATGAAACGAGGGGTTAATACGATAATACCTAGGAAGTTGTAACCTATAACACACCTCGTTTATTCGTTCTGGACGGAATGAGACGACAGGACTTAGAAAACCGATCCACAACGACCAGGATCGTAGTACTTCCCTGGGATGGGAGAAGGTCGGTAAGAAAGTCCACTGATAAGTGTGTCCACGGCCGTTGTGGAATGGGGAGGGGTTGTAATTTCTCTCTAGGTAGGTGCCGAGGAGCCTTGCTCTGAGCACACACTGAGCAGGAGGAGACATAAAATCTCACGTCTTTAGCCAGTGTGGGCCACCAGTATCTCCCTCTCAGACTCTGCACTGTCCTCTTGATACCAGGATGACCCGAGGAGGGAAGAGTATGAGCCCACCGAATCAGCTTGTCCCGGACCACCCTCGGCACGTACTTGGTCCCTACTGGACAGTTAGGAGGAGCCGGCTCTGACCGTGAGGCCCTCTCTATCTCAGCGTCCACCTCCCATACCACCGGTGCCACGAGACATGACGGTGGAATGATGGGAGTTGGCTCAACTGATCGTTCCTCGGTATCATAGAGGCGAGACAGTGCGTCAGCTTTGGTGTTTTGGGAGCCTGGCCGATATGTGAGGGTAAACTGGAACCTGGTAAAAAACATGGCCCATCTTGCCTGACGTGGATTTAGTCTCTACGATGGTCAGTCCAGATGAGAAAAGGGTATTTAGCCCCCTCCAGCCAATGTCTCCACACCTTCAGAGCCTTGACTACAGCTAACAACTCCCGGTCCCCCACATCATAGTTTCACTCCGCTGGGCTGAGCTTGCTCGAAAAGAAAGCACACGGGCAGAGCTTGGATGGTACGCCCGAGCGTTGGGACAGCACGGCTCCAACCCCAGCCTCTGACGCATCCACCTCCACTATGAACGCTAAAGAGGGGTCCGGATGCGCCAACACGGACGCATTGGTGAACAGCTCCTTCAGACGACTGAAAGCTCTGCCCGCCTCTGCTGACCAGCGCAAGCGCACCGGTCCTCCCTTCAGCAGTGAGGTGAGGGGAGCAGACACCTGACCAAAACCCCAGATAAACCTCCGGTAGTAATTGGCAAACCCTAAAACCGCTGCACTTCTTTCACCATGGTCGGAGTCGGCCAATTACGCACGGCTGTAACGCGATCATCCTCCATCACCACCCTGGAGGTGGAAATACGATACCCCAGGAAGGAAACGGACTGTTTGAAAAACTCACATTTCTCCACCTTGCAATACAGGTCATGCTCCAGTAGTCGCCCAAGTACCTTACGCACCAGAGACACATGCTCCGCGCGTGTGGCAGAATAAATCAAGATGTCATCAATGTACACTACCACTCCCTGCCCGAGCAGGTCTCGGAGAATCTCATCTACGAAGGATTGGAAAACGGCTGGAGCATTCTTCAACCCGTATGGCATGACGCAGTACTCATAATGACCAGAAGTAGTACTAAATGCGGTTTTCCACTCATCTCCTCCCTGGATACGTACCAGATTATATACGCTCCTCAGGTCCAGTTTTGTGAAGAATCGCGCCCGTGAAATGATTCCATTGCCGTAGCGATGAGATGTAGTGGGTAACTAAACCCCACTGTGATGGAATTTAGACCTCTATAATCAATACACGGACGCAGACCTCCATCCTTCTTCTTCACAAAAAGAAGCTCGAGGAGACGGGTGATATGGAGGGCTGAATGTACCCCTGTCCCAGCGATTCAGAAACATATGTTTCCATCGCAACTGTCTCCTCCTGGGACAATGGATACACGTGAACTCCTAGGAAGTGCAGCGTTTTCCAGAAGGTTTATCGCGCAGTCCTCTCGACGATGAGGTGGTAATTGGGTCGCCTTCCCTTTACTGAAGGCGATAGCCAAATCGGCATATTCAGAGGGAATGCGCACGGTGGAAACTTGGTCTGGACTCTCCACCGTAGTCGCACCAACGGCAACTCCGATACACCTACCTGAACACTCCTCTGACCACCCCTTAAGAGCCCCCTGTCGCCAGAAAATCACGGGTTGTGTTGAGCTAACCAGGGAACCCCCAACACCACTGGAAACGCAGGTGAATCTATAAGGAACAGGCTAATCTGCTCCTTATGATCACCCTGCGTTACCATGTCCAGCGGCACCGTAGCCTCCCTAATTACTCCTGACCCTAATGGTTGGCTATCTAAGGAGTGCACGGGTAAAGGTCGATCTAACGACACCAGGGGAATCCCTGGCCTTAACGCAAGCCCACGATCCATAAAATTCCCAGCTGCGCCTGAATCGACTAGCGCCTTATGCTGTAGAGAGGGGGAAAACCCAGGGAAAGAAATCAAAACAAACACATGACCGACAGGAAGCTCTGAATGAGTTTGGTGCTTACTCACCTGGGGTGATCGAGCAGTGTTCCGCCTGTCCTCCCGACTCCTAGACGAGTTCCTCCAGCACCGGTCGGACGTGTGCCCTCGTCAACCACAACTGGTGCAGGAGGACACTCCTCCTCCGGTCCCCCTTGAAGCCGTACCTCCTATTTCCCATAGGGATAGGAACAGGGGGGCTGGGGATTGGAAACGACAGGACCTGATCCGAACGCCCGCGAGCAGCCAGCAGGTTGTCGAGACGGATAACCAGATCGATAAGTCCATCCAGTGTGAATGTGGTGTCCCGACATGCCAGCTCCCTGCGGATGTCGTCCCTGAGACTACATCTAAATTGATCAATCAAGGCCCTGTCGTTCCATCCTGCTCCTGCTGCCAAAGTCCTAAACTCAAGGGCAAAATCCTGTACGCTCCTCGTCTCCTGACGCAGGTGGAACAGCCGTTCACCCGCCGCCCGACCCTCGGGTGGATGGTCAAAAACAGCTCGGAATCGGCGGGTGAACTCTGGGTAATTATCCTTAGCCGAGTCCGGACCATTCCACACTGCGTTGGCCCACTCGAGGGCTCGCCCAGTCAAGCAGGAGACGAGGGCGCACACGCTCTCCTCTCCAGAGGGAGCAGGACGCACGGTAGCCAGGTATAGTTCCAGTTGAAGGAGGAAACCCTGGCACCCAGCCGCCGATCCGTCAAACTCCCGTGGGTGTGTCAGCCGAAGAGCCCCGGAGCCAGATGTGGTCGCAGAAACAGGAGGTGCTGGAGAAGGGGTTGCTGGAGATGAGGTGGGGAGGCCACTCCTCTCCCATCGATCCATTCTCTCCATCATTTGGTCCATAGCAGAACCAATCCGGTGAAGCACGCTGGTATGATGGAGGACCCTCTCTTCCATCGATGGGAGAGGAGACGCTGCTGCTCCTGCTGATTCCATGGTGGTGCGGGATTCGGTCACGTCTAATCAAGGTGGGTGGAATCAGGCGCAGAGAGCAGATAGCGCTCCGGTGAACAATAAACACGGTCAACCCAAATACACACAGGGTGAAATAATCCAACACAGGATAAAAGACGAACCGGAGAATAAGAACACAAGAACACCGACAGACAATAGATGACAAATAAACAATCCCGCACAAAACAAGGGCAGGACAACCTACATTATATACAGACACTAATTAACTAAACAACACACAGGTGAAACCAATCAGACAAAACCAACAGAAAAGGGATCGGTAGTGACTAGTAGGACGGTGACGACGACCGCCGAGCACCGCCTGAACGGGCAGGAGAGCCAACCTCGGCGGAAGTCGTGACAATAGTCTTTTATGTCAGGCCAAATTTAGGGGAACCCTGCTTTAAGAAGTGAAGCATGGCTTCTGCAGCTGCTCCGTAGTGCTGACTGCCGACTGTTGGCGCAAGATAGTCGCCGACAGAGCTGGTTGCCTCGCTTCGAGTCCTTAGGAAACTATGCAGTATTTTTTTACATGTATTATTTCTTATGTTGTTACCCCAGGAAATCTTAAGTCTTATTACATACAGCCGGGAAGAACTATTGGACATAAGAGAGACGTCAACTTACCAACATTACGACCAGGAATACGACTTTCCCGAAGTGGATCCTCTGTTTGGACCACCACCCAGGACAATGGATCTAATCCCAGAAGCCGACCCAAAACAACGGTGTCACAGAAAGGCAGACGGAGTGGCCTCCTGGTCAGGCTCCGTAGACGTGCACATCGCCCACCGCTCCCGAGTATTCTACTCACTAATGTCCAGTCTCTTGACAACAAGGTAGACCAAATTTGAGCAAGCCTTCCAAAGAGACATCAGAGATTGTAACATTCTCTGTTTCAAGGAATAATGGCTTTCTCGGGATATGTTGTCGGAATCGGTTCAGCCACCGGGCTTCTCCATGTATCGCACCAACAGATATAAACACCTCTCTGCGAAGAGGAAGGGCGGGGGTGTATGCTTCATGAATAACGAGTCATGGTGTAAACATAACAGCATACAGGAACTCAAGTCCTTCTGCTCACCCAACCTAGAATTCCTTACAATCAAATGCTGGCCATATTACCTCCCAAGAGAACTCTCGTCAGTTATCGGCACAGCTGTGTACATTCCCCCTCAAGCAGACACCACGACAGTCCTCAAGGAACTTCACTGGACTCTATGTAAACTGGAAACCACATATCCTGAGGCTGCATTTATTGTAGCTGGGGATTTGAACAAAACATGGGAACAAGGCTACCTACATTCGAATCAGCATATTAATTGCAGTACTCGCCGGGGTAATACACTTGATCACTGCTACTCTAACTTCCGCGATGCCCTCCCCCACACTCCCTTCTGCAAATCCGACCACGATGCCATCTTGCTCCTACAGTCTTATAGGCATAAACTCAACTCAAACCTATTCAAAAGTAGTGCACTGTAGGGTGGCATTTGGAACACAGATATATCTTTCCGCTCAGAAAGGTGTTGAGGAAGACCCAAATTGTGACGGAATGAAAGGTGAATATTCAGAAAACAACGCCAAGTAACACAGGGTGAGCATGGAAAGAGGAAACTTGTTTCCAGAATCAGATTAAATCATTCTCTCCTCAAAGAGGACTATGAAAATCTGACGACAAAAATGGATATTACCTTAGACACAGATAATTCAGACTGAGTTTCCCTATTGTTCTCCTTCTCTAGTAGTTGAGTAAAAGGTACTGACTGAAAGCCAGTATGAATTTTAACAGATGCTTTTATCCAAAGCAACTTATGGTCATGCATGCATATAATACTTTGATTGTATTGGTGGTCCCAGGAATTGAACCCACCATCCTGGTGTTGCAAGTGCCATGCTCTACTAACTGAGCTACAGTAACCTATTCAGTACCATATACTATTTAAAAACAACCAACCCTGACATAAACACAAGCCAAGTCAATCTCGACACCAACATCTCATCAACTGTTCGTTAATGATCCTAGAGGGCTTCAGTAGTTCTCCCAACAGTACACATTTTTGTTGTAACCCCGGAAAAACACACCTGATTCTACTCATGATGAGTTGACAAGTTAGTTGAACCATGTGTGTTTGTCTGGGCCACATCAAAAGTGTGTGCTGTTGGGGTTACTTGAGGACTGAAGGTGGGAAAAACTGCCTTACATTGAGATTTGCCACGAAAATACATGAATTAATGAATTAATTCAGCAGTGTGGTTTATTGCTCTTTAGCTTTCTTCCTGAACCTGGAGTCATCAAGATAGGATGGTACTCAGTCTGTTTACAACTCATCTCACATGGCAAGGAATACTTTACATCCCCTTGAATTAAATCTGCCTCTAGGACACTGCTTCCTTACTGTAAAGCAATGACGTTAAGCACCACACAACTAAACAAATAACAAACACCCGAAAGATGCATAATTTATGTTTTCTGATACCAGCACTAGGATTAAACTGAACCCTGGAACCGATGTCGACATTATAGATAGCCTTAGCTCTTATGGACTAACAGAATAGAAACAGGACTGAAAGTTGCCCCCTGAAGCAGATAAGTTGGAGATTGTGTTGATTGACAGGTAAGAAAGGCTTGTGCTATGGCCTGAGTCTTCTCTGAACACACTGCATAGTGGGGCATTGAACACCCCCAGTGGGCTATTCCAGGGACGAGGGCTCTGGAAGCAAGGATTGCCCCCCCCCCAAAGAGGGGGTCCAAAGTGGGACTTAGCAAGTCTAAACTACCCCACTCCATCTATTATCCTGGGGGTTTTCCTTTCCATGGAATCCACACAGCAGCAGACCTGGGTTGAAATACTATTCAAAATCCTTTCAATTCATTTACCTGTGCTTGATTGAGTTTGCCTGGCACAATATAAGTAATGGAATAGTCCCCAAAGTGAAAACCCAACCCATCTGGTACCCTGGGCAGGCTCAAGCAACCACTGAAAATATTTTAAAGAAAACAAATACCATTTGAACATAGGTCTGTAGTTTTGGGGTTTCTCCATGGAATCCACCACAGCAGCAGATACGGCAGTGTGTTTTTCTACTCAGTCAGGCCAGTCAGAGCTGGACCTCCCTCTGAGACTGTGTCCAATATCCGATTGATAGAGGGGAGCAAGTCCAAGGGGAGCAGGACAACAAAATAAACCACAGGCCTGATTCTAGTCTGGTTAATGTATTACCATCATGCTCTGCCTGATTCTAGGTCTGGTTAATGTATTACCATCATGCTCCGACTTCTTCCTTGCTACAGACAGCTATATTGGTCTGCTAATACTGGACTATTAAAGGCCCAGTGCACAATTTTATTTTTGTATAACTTTTTTGTATAATTATTATTTTTCAGAGGGTGCTGCAGCACCCTCAGCACGCCTACTTCCTGCGGCTAATGGGAATAACTTCCAAGAAGTTATGTCTCTATTCAAGCTGTTATTGGTCTGGTGTCAAGTTCACCTTTGTTGCCATATTTGTGTTTCCTTTCATTTATGATAATGGCGAAGAGGGTATATGTAGAAAGTTGAGCTCCACTCGTTTTTGTGATATAACAAGCCATAATCCTCTAACTGTATGAAGTACCTTGTGAATGCTGGATGAATGTCAATTCATATTGGTTTGATTCTAACTTGAACACCTACATTTTTATGCTTTATTGCCAGACTACAATAAACAGGGCACTCGCCTGATCCCGATGATCCTGTGTGTGTGTGTGTAACAGTCCTGCAAAGTAGCGAGAGTCAAGAATTGAGGGGTTACACCTGCAGAGAGGAGAATAAGGGTCAAGGGTCATATGTGTATATCTAAAATGTTAACCTTCTTTTAGATGCACTTCAACTATGACAGACAAAATGAGAAGAAGAAAAAAATCCAGAAAATCACATTGTAGAATTTTTAATGAATTTATTTGCAAATTATGGTGGAAAATAAGTATTTGGTCAATAACAAAAGTTTATCTCAATACTTTGTTATACACCCTTTGTTGGCAATGACAGAGGTCAAACGTTTTCTGTTAGTCTTCACAAGGTTTTCAGACACTGTTGCTGGTATTTTGGCCCATTCCTCCATGCAGATCTCCTCTAGAGCAGTGATGTTTTGGGGCTGTTGCTGGGCAACACGAACTTTCAACTCCCTCCAAAGATTTTCTATTGGGTTGATATCTGGAGACTGGCTAGGCCACTCCAGGACCTTGAAATGCTTCTTACGAAGCCACTCCTTCGTTGCCCGGGCGGTGTGTTTGGGATCATCGTCATGCTGAAAGACCCAGCCATGTTTCATCTTCAATGCCCTTGCTGATGGAAGGAGGTTTTCACTCAAAATCTCACGATACATGGCCCCATTCATTCTTTCCTTTACACGGATCAGTCGTCCTGGTCCCTTTGCCAAAAAACTGCCACAAAGCATGATGTTTCCACCCCCATGCTTCACAGTAGGTATGGTGTTCTTTGGATGCAACTCAGCATTCTTTGTCCTCCAAACACGACGAGTTGAGTTTTTACCAAAAAGTTATATTCTGGTTTCATCTGACCATATGACATTCTCCCAATCTTCTTCTGGATCATCCAAATGCTCTCTAGCAAACTTCAGATGTGCCTGGACATGTACTGGCTTAAGCAGGGGGACACATCTGGCACTGCAGGATTTGAGTCCCTGGCGGCGTAGTGTGTTACTGATGGTAGGCTTTGTTACTTTGGTCCCAGCTCTCTGCAGGTCATTCACTAGGTCCCCCCGTGTGGTTCTGGGATTTTTGCTCACCGTTCTTGTGATCATTTTGACCCCACGGGGTGAGATCTTGCGTGGAGCCCGAGATTGATGGAGATTATCAGTGGTCTTGTATGTCTTCCATTTCCTAATAAATGCTCCCATAGTTAATTTCTTCAAACCAAGCTGCTTACCTATTGCAGATTCAGTCTTCCCAGCCTGGAGCAGGTCTACAATTTTGTTTCTGGTGTCCTTTGACAGCTCTTTGGTCTTGGCCATAGTGGAGTTTGGAGTGTGACTGTTTGAGGTTGTGAACAGTTGTATTTTATACTGATAACAAGTTCAAACAGGTGCCATTAATACAGGTAACGAGTGGAGGACAGAGGAGCCTCTTAAAAAAGAAGTTACAGGTCTGTGAGAGCCAGAAATCTTGTTTGTTTGTAGGTGAGCAAATACTTATTTTCCACCATTTTTTTCTCATTTTGTCTGTCATAGTTGAAGTGTACCTATGATGAAAATTACAGGCCTCTCTCATCTTTTTAAGTGGGAGAACTTGCACAATTGGTGGCTGACTAAATACTTTTTTGCCCCACTGTATAGGCCTGCAGAATGGACAAAATGGGTTGAGTCTAACATCTAATATTTTAGTTTACCCGTAAAGTATAAGGTAGTTCATCTGTAACTTATAAACCTGTAATTTATAAACCGTTTGAAGGTACTACATTGTTTTGTACAGTTTGGATGAATACAATTGGAGTTTCTACTCCAATCTCTTCTCCACTAGCAAACTGACGAACCAAAGTAAAGAGACTTTTCACAGTGTGGAAAAAAATAACTGAAAGAAAGAACCGATTTTGAAATGAGAGGAAAAGTGAGAGAGGAGGAAGAGGAGGTAGGAGGGATGAGGAGGAAGACAGGGGACCATCTACCATGATAAAACCAGATGTGGGGATGTTTTGTTACCAGACGACGACACATTAGATTCCTCCAGCTGTTTTTTATTAGGCTTCCCTGAAAAAGGCTCCGGCTGTTGCTTCCTGGTTCATGCCATGGTAGAGGTACAGAGCTACAGATACAGTATAATATAATATAATTACTGAAATGGGCATTCCCATTCAAGTCAACAGTCTGTGATGGGAACGGTCCATGGGCAGAAGCAGAAAGCTACAGAGCCAGAAATACCATAGAAAAATAATTACTGGAATGGATATCCAGTCTGAGGGGCTTTGTCCATTCTAGTAATTATTTTATGGCTACAGCATTTACACCTCATTCCAGGGGGCCTCTGACCCAGCACGCCTTATTCCATGGGTCCTCTGACTCAGTACGCCTTATTCCAGGGGTCCTCTGACCCTGCACTCCTCATTCCAGGGGGCCTCTGACTCAGCACGCCTTATTCCAGGGGTCCTCTAACCCTGCACGCCTTATTCCAGTGGTCCTCTGACCCAAAATGCCTCATTCCAGGGGGCCTCTGACCCAGTACGCCTCATTCCAGGGGGCCTCTGACCCAGCACGCCTTATTCCAGGGGTCCTCTAACATTGCACGCCTTATTCCAGTGGTCCTCTGACCCAGCACACCTCATTTGAGGGGGCCTCTGACCCAGTACACCTTATTCCAGGGGTCCTCTGACCCTGCACGCCTCATTCCAGGGGGCCTCTGACCCAGCACGCCTTATTCCAGGGGTCCTCTAACCCTGCACGCCTTATTCCAGTGGTCCTCTGACCCAGTACGACTTATTCCAGTGGTCCTCTCACCCTCTACGCCTTATTCCAGTGGTCCTCTGGCCCTGCAAGCCTTATTCCAGTGCACCTCTGGCCCTGCAAGCAATGGAACATGCATCTGGAGCCTAACATGACAACATTAGATCATCTGAAGCCCAACGTGACAACACTAGATCCTCCAGAGCCTAACATGACAACATTAGATCATCTGAAGCCCAACGTGACAACACTAGATCCTCCAGAGCCTAACGTGACAACACTAGACCATCTGCAGCCTAATGTGTGACAATACTAGATCATCTGGAGCCTAACGTGACAACACTAGACCATCTGCAGCCTAACGTGTGACACTACGAGATCATCTGGAGCCTAACGTGACAACACTAGACCATCTGCAGCCTAACGTGTGACAATACTAGATCATCTGGAGCCTAACGTGTGACAACACTAGATCCTCCAGAGCCTAACGTGACAACACAAGACCATCTGCAGCCTAACGTGTGACAATACTAGATCATCTGCAGCCTAAAGTGTGACAACACTAGATCATCCAGAGCCTAACGTGTGACAACACTAGATCACCTGCTGCCTAACGTGTCGACAGCACTAGATAATCTGGAGGCTAACGTGTGACAACACTAGATCATCTGCAGCCTAACATGACAACACTACATCATCTGCAGCCTAACGTGTGACAACACTAGATCATCCGGAGCCTAGATCATCTGGAGCCTGACGTGTGAGAACACTAGATCATCTGGAGCCTGACGTGTGAGAACATTAGATCATTTGCAGCCTAACGTGTGACAACATGAGATCATCTGCAGCCTAACGTGACAAAACTAGATCATATGGAGCCTAACGTGACAACAGTAGATCATCTGCAGCCTAACGTGTGACAACACTAGACCATCTGCAGCCTAAAGTGTGACAACCCTAGATCACCTGCTGCCTAACGTGTGACAACACTAGATCATCTGCAGCCTAACATGTGACAGCACTAGATTATCTGGAGGCTAACGTGTGACAACACTAGATCATCTGGAGCCTGACGTGTGAGAACATTAGATCATTTGCAGCCTAACGTGTGACAACACTAGATCATATGGAGCCTAACGTGACAACACTAGATCATCTGCAGCCTAACGTGTGACAACACTAGATCATATGGAGCCTAACGTGACAACACTAGATCATCTGCAGCCTAACGTGTGACAACACTAGATCATCTGCAGCCTAACGTGACAACACTAGATCATCTGCAGCCTAACGTGTGACAATACTAGATCATCTGCAGCCTAACGTGTGACAACACTAGATCATCTGCAGCCTACGATCTAATATTCATCATCTATGGTGAAAATGACCAGGCCTACCTTGGGAAAGAAGTATTTTAAACTCAATGGGACTGGTGAAATAAAGATGAAATAAAAACATGCCGTAGGGTGATTCATTTTAAACTCAACAAAAGGTCATGCACAGAAGCTCATAGCTATTGTGATGGTGAGCCTAATGTGTGAGAACACTAGGAATCAGTATATTCACAACCTATACTGTTACGTGTCTATGTTAGTGTATACATGACATATACATGACATGTTTATGACATACACTGTATACATGACAGTTATTCATTTGATGAGGCTACGATGGAAGGTCATGTGTGATGGTTGATGACCTACAGTCTCATACAGATGCAGGATCTTAATTTGATCACCCTGTTGCTGGGCAACTTTCCTGCAATGCAGGATATTTAAAACGTGTAGTTGATTTAAGGTTTAAAAAGGCTACTGAAGTTTGTCATTTCCACTTTGAAATTTCAGACTTGATTTTCCCTTAAGAAAAATGAATCAACCTGTACAAAAATGTCCACTAATTATGATCCACATAATAATTCACATTTAATTTTGCTGCAGGATTATTATTTTTTCTTCTCCAGGTTGAGTGAAGGTTTTCCATTAACACAGGGAGCTGAACATTAAAATGTACAATCCAGCTATAGTTCAGGCATACATGCTGAATCCTGAATAATCTTGATGCCTTCTGATAACAGTTATGTTCCAGTGTACCATACCGATTCAATATCCTTAACATATGTAATCACATTGGAATCATGTCTCATCTCGTTTACATTCTGTTCTTATTTGTGTGGGTGGAAATGATGTCATATGATATACAGTAGGCCTTTACACAATTTCCATTCTCGAGAGTCTTTTTGGTGGGGTGTTCAGTTCAGTACATTCTTTCTTGGGAGTTATTTTTCCATGATTGTCTTGTGAAATAGGAAGACAAATACAAATGCCTCTGGCTCATGGTACTCTCAGGGCAGTCACAAATAAGGTACTGTGTAGCTCACTACCGTACACGCTTCACCAAGCTCCACTGGTTGCCAAGAAATGCCTGGAAGCATCCACTCTCAAAGGAGATGCTCTCAAAATTCTGTTGCTTCGGCGAGACAAGATGAGTCCCCGCAATTAATAATCTGACAACCATCAGCATTCATATATTATTCCACTGCTTTCACCAAACAGGAGAGTAGAGCCGGACAGGGAGAAGAAGGGAATCTCCCCAAAACACTACAGGGGCAGTTTGAGGCTCTCTCGTCTGGAAAAGTAATTAAAACAACTGTGCCTCAACAAAAATGTTGCATCAAACTTCAATGGAAAAAAGGCTAAATTCAAGACCATGTGAGGATCTATAGGGACAGAAGATTGCATATCCTCCCCTCAAAAACAAATGGGTTGAAGGTGGGGATGTACTGTTGAGGACTTTTGCACCTCTCGGAACTAAAAGGAGTAAGTCCAGGTAGTCCAAGTTGAAGGTGAATAGGCTTCGCAGCCAATGCCATTTAGACTGAATGATAAAAATGTGAGATAGAAACATCTATCTGTCAAAGTTTGTTTCAACGTTCTTGTCCAAGAGGAAAAAGGTTTTGAAACATAGAATACACACATACTGAATGTACATTGACAGTTGCTGGGGACGACATAGTTGAAGGGGTACGGACTGACTCCACCAATGTCCGATAGTGCCTAATATACTATATCTATAGGTTTTTTGCAGTCTGGTAAACAAGTATCTCAGCAGCCAATTAACATTCTCAAAATCTGTGTGGATCATGGATGCATGGATCCTTATCTAACTCTCCTCAGTTCAAGTTTCACAATCTGAGATAGTGGGGGTCACGTTCTCGTTGAATTGATATGAAATGACCCCCATGTCATCAGTCCAAAATATTCCTGAGTAACCAGCCTTTTATTTCTATAAAGTATCACTACATTTGATGATAGATGTAAATACCATTGTAAATAACAATGGTAAATAACAAACTAACATGAGTTCATAAGTAAATGAACACCGTTGGGATGAAAATGCAAGTCAATACATCAATCGAGACAGTCATCTGGCGCAAAGATCAGGCTGAAGAACATGCTCAGTTATACTACATATATACAGTATATCACTGAGTGAAGGGAGGGAAATGTCTTCGCTCTGACCTGCGAAACCAGCAGGACAAGATTTAAACTTGGAGAAATAAGCATTCGAACTACATAGTTTAAGGTCTGGGTTTCTTATTACCAAACCACCAGGGTGCTATTCACTGACTTTGCTCAAAAGCCATCTGCAATAAGCGTCATGACTGAACTGAGTGCTAAGCCTCTTAGGATATGAGTTTGTGATGGTTCCCAGGGCCTTGTACTGTATCTGTTATTAACATTTGAGTTACAGAGCTTGACCCTCTCACCTCCAGTATCTGACCAATCAATCACTCACTCACTCACTCAATCAATCAATCAATTGGATCCTTTGCTTACAAGCAAAAATTAAAGCAGGAAGCACAAGTGACTCGGTCTATAAAATAAATGGTCAGATGAAGCAGATGCTAAACTACAGGACTGTTTTGCTATCACAGACTGGAACATGTTCCGGGATTCTTCCCGATGACATTGAGGAATACACCACATCAGTCACTGTCTTTATCAATTAGTGCATTGAGGACGTCGTTCCCACAGTGACTGTATGTACATACCCCAACCAGAAGCCATGGATTTTAGGCAACATTAGCACTGAGCTAAAGGGTAGAGCTGCCTCTTTCAAGGTGCGGGACTCTAACCCGGAAGCTTACAAGAAATCCTGCTATGCCCTGCGACAAACCATCAAACAGGCAAAGCGTCAATACAGGGCTAAGATTGAATCCTACTACACCTGCTCTGACGCTCGTTGGATTACAGACTACAAAGGGAAGCACAGCCGCAAGCTGCCCAGTGACACGAGCCTACCAGAAGAGCTAAATCACTTCTATGCTCGCTTCGAGGCAAGCAACACTGAGGCATAATTGAGAGCATCAGCTGTTCCGAACGACTGTGTGATCACGCTCTCCGTAGCCGACGTGAGTAAGACCTTTAAACAGGTCAACATACACAAGGCAGCAGGGACAGACGGATTACCAGGACGTGTGCTCCGGGCATGTGCTGACCAACTGGCAGGTGTCTTCACTGACATTTTCAACATGTCCCTGATTGAATTTGTAATACCAACATGCTTCAAGCAGACCACCATAGTGCCTGTGCCCAAGAACACAAAGGAACCTGCCTAAATGACTACAGACTCATAGCACTCACGTCCGTAGCCATGAAGTGCTTTGAAAGGCTGGTAATGGCTCACATCAACAACATTATCCCAGAAATCATATACCCACTCCAATTTGCATACCGCCCAAACAGATCCGCAGATGACGCAATCTCTATTGCACTCCACACAGCATTTTCCCACCTGGACAAAAGGAACACCTATGTGAGAATGCTGTTCATTGACTACAGCTCACCGTTCATCACCACAGTACCCTCAAAGCTCATCACCAAGCTAAGGATCCTGGGACTAAACACCTCCCTCTGCAACTGGATCATGGACTTCCTGACAGGCCGCACCCAGGTGGTGAGGGTAGGTAGCAACACATCTGCCACGCTGATCCTCAACACGGGAGCTCCCCAGGGGTGCGTGCTCAGTCCCCTCCTGTACTCACTGTTCACCCACGACTGCATGGCCAGGCACGACTCCAACATCATTAAGTTTGCTGACGATACAACAGTGGTAGGCCTGATCACCGACAATGACGAGACAGCCTATAGGGAGGAGGTCAGAGACCTGGCCAGGTAGTGCCAGAATAACAACCTATCCCTCAATGTAACCAAGACCAAGGAGATGATTGTGGACTACAGGAAAAGGAGCACCGAGCACGTCCCCATTCTCATCGACGGGCTGTAGTGGAGCAGGTTGAGAGCTTCAAATTCCTTGGTGTCCACATCAACAACAAACTAGATTGGTCCAAACACACCAAGACAGTCGTGAAGAGGGCATGACAAAGCCTATTCTCCCTCAGGAAACTAAAAAGATTTGGCATGGGTCCTGAGATCCTCAAAAGCTTCTACAGCTGCAACATCGAGAGCATCCTGACCGGTTGCATCACTGCCTGATACGGCAACTGCTCGGTCTCCGACCGCAAGGCACTTCAGAGGGTAGTGCGTACCACCCAGTACATCACTGGGGCAAAGCTGCCTGCCATCCAGGACCTCTACACCAGGCGGTGTCAGAGGAAGGCCCTAAAAATTGCTAAAGCCCCAGCCACAGACTGTTCACTCTACTACCGCATGGCAAGCGGTACCGGAGTGCCAAGTCTAGGACCGAAAGGCTTATCAACAGTTTTTACCCCCAAGCCATAAGACTCCTGAACAGGTAACCAATGGTTATCCGGTGTCACGACTTCTGCCGAAGTCGTTGCCTCTCCTTGTTCGGGCGGTGCTCGGCGTTCGACGGCACCGGTCTTCTAGCCATCATTGATCCATTTTTCATTTTCCATTGGTTTTGTCTTGTCTTCCCACACACCTGTTTTCAATACCATTCATTACCTGTTGTGTATTTAACCCTCTGTTTCCCCTTATGTCTTTATCAGAGATTGTTTATCATCAGTGTAGTGTTTTTGTATAGGTGCGCGACGGGTCTTCGTACCCATATTTATTTATATTAGTCTATTTAGTGTTATGGAGCATGTTACTTGGACTTTATTAAAAAACTCCATTTTACACTCCGTTTGACTCTCCTGCGCCTGACTTCCCTGCCACCTATACACATATGCCTGACATCCGGACTATTTGCATTGTGTGCCTCCCCCCCAACCCCTCTTTTACGCTGCTGCTACTTTCTGTTTATCTTATATGCTTATTCACTTTAACTAAACATTCATGTACATACTACCTAAATTGGCCCGACCAACCAGTGCTCCCCCACATTGGCTAACCGGGCTATCTGCATTGTGTCCCACCATCCGCCAAACCCTCTTTTTACACTTCTGTTACTCTCGGTTCATCATATATGCAGAGTCACTTTAACCATACCTACATGTACATACTACCTCAATAAGCCTGACTAACAGGTGTCTGTATATAGCCTTGCTACTCTTTTTTCAAATGTCTTTCTACTGTTGTTTTATTTCTTTACTTACCTACACACACACACACACACACTTTTTTTGGCACCATTGGTTAGAGCCAATAAGTAAGCATTTCACTGTAAGGTTTACACCTGTTGTATTCGGCGCATGTTTGATTTGATTTCTTACTAGGGCTCAAATTACCATTGGGTTCCTCATTTGCAATGAGGCACTTTATCTACTTCCCTAGAGTCCGATGAACTCGTTTTTATATCTCTGCATGCAGTTTGAAGGAAGTTGCTAACTTTCGCTAGCACAATTGCTAACAAGCATTAGCATGATGACTGGAAGTCTATGGTATCTGCTAACATGCCAGCAGATTCCAAATAGACTTCCAGTCATTGCACTAATGCTAGTTAGCATTGGCTCGCTAAACAACCTCTGACTTCCTTCCTACTTGACAGAGACATAAAAATGGTATCCACAAGTCCATCTGACTCTGGGGAAGTAGATAAGGGGCCTCATTGTCAAAATCCCGAAGTATCCCTTTAAGGTCAAAAACAGAATTCAATTGGTGGAAGCAATCCGTCACACTTTAGTACATTATCCTGAACAGTGAAATGTTGGACGCCAAGTGGCAACTTTCCGGTCTTTCACAAAAATATCTATACAAACAAAATCTGTTATTGAGTCTGGTCCACGTGTGGCAAGAAGCTATATTTAGCCAGCTCCTTACAATGCGAAACTGATCAGTCCTCTTCAAGGAATGACAGTTCTGGCGCTGGGTTGGTGACAGTTCTGGCGCTGGGTTGGTGACAGTTCTGGTGCTGGGTTGGTGACAGTTCTAGCGCTGGGTTGGTGACAGTTCTGGCGTTGGGTTGGTGACAGTTCTGGCGCTGGGTTGGTGACAGTTCTGAAGCTGTGTTGGTGACAGTTCTGGCGCTGGGTTGGTGACAGTTCTGAAGCTGTGTTGGTGACAGTTCTGGCGCTGGGTTGGTGACAGTTCTGAAGCTGGGTTGGTGACAGTTCTGGCGCTGGGTTGGTGACAGTTCTGGCGCTGGGTTGGTGACAGTTCTGGCGCTGGGTTGGTGACAGCTCTGGAGCTGGGTTGGTGACAGTTCTGGCGCTGGGTTGGTGACAGTTCTGGCGCTGGGTTGATGACAGTTCTGGCGCTGGGTTGGTGACAGTTCTGGCGCTGGGTTGGTGACAGTTCTGGCGCTGGGTTGGTGACAGTTCTGGAGCTGGGTTGGCACCAGACATGGAGAGGATCAATGATAAACACAAAGCAGCTGCTCAATAAAAGACCAGAGATAAGATTTACTCACAAGGCTAGAGGAAAGACAGACATGGTTGGAAAAAATGGGGAGAGGGAAGAGAGGAAATAAATTGTGACTAGTGTATTGGTGACCTCTACACATCATTCAGGAATAAACCCGCTTTGCATCACCATGTGGTACAAATCTATATTTTGGACATTGAAGTTATGTTTTCCAATTTCATTAATCTCTTCATCTCTCACACTCCCACTCATGGATTTGAAAGCATTGGATTGGGGTAAGCATTGGGTTGGGGTAAACATTGGATTGGGGTAAGCATTGGGTTGGGGTAAACATTGGATTGGGGTAAACATTGGGTTGTGGTAAACATTGGATTGTGGTAAATATTGGATTGGGGTAAATATTGGCTTTGGGATTTCCACCATTTTTAAATCCATTATGGGGAGAAAGTTGGAGAATCGGGAACCAGATATTGTTTTGTATAGCAAGGAGAGGAAAGACTTATTCTGATGTCAGTCAAGTTGGAGAAGGTTCAACACGGGAATGTGTCAGTCATGTGTACCAAGTACCAGGTATAAATCACGTGTTTTACAACTACAGACACCTACAGTGTTTTGCAAAAGTATTCACCCCATTGGCGTTTTTCCTATTTTGTTGCATTGTAACCTGTAATTTAAAACTATTTTTATTTGGATTTCATGTAATGGACATACACATAATAGTCCAAATTGGTGAAGTGAAATGAAAACAAAAAACCTGTTTCAAAAAATGCAAAAAAACAAAAGGAGAAGTGCTGCGTGTATATCTATTCACCCCCTTTGCTTTGAAGCCCCTAAATAAGATCTGGTGCAATCAATTACCTTCATAAGTCACATAATTTGTTAAATAAGGTCCACCGGTGTGCAATCTAAGTCTCATATGATCTGTCACATGGTCCCAGTATATATACACACCTGTCTGACAGGCCAAAGAGTCAGCAACACCACCAACACCACAAGAAGGGGCACCACCAAGCAAGTGGCACTATGAAGACTCTCCAAACAGGTCAGGGACAAAGTTGTTGAGAAGTACAGATCAGGGTTGGGTTATCAAAGAATATCTGAAACATTGAACATCCCACAGAGTACCATTAAATCCATTATTAAAAAATGGAAAGAATATGGTACCACAACAAACCTGCCAAGAGAGGGCCACCCACCAAAACTCATGGACCAGGCAAGGAGGGCATTAATCAGAGGCAACAAAGAGACCAAAGATAACCCTGAAGGAGCTGCAAAGCTCCACAGCGGAGATTGGAGTATCTGTCCATAGGGCCACTTTAAGCTGTACACTCCACAGAATTAGGCTTTACGGAAGAGTGGCCAGAAAAAAAAAATATTCAAGAAAAAATAAGCAAATATGTTTGGTGTTCGCCAAAAGGCACGTGGAAGACTCTCCAAACATATGGAAGAAGGTACTCTGGTCAGATAAGACTACAATTCAGCTTTATGGCCATCAAGGAAAATGGTCTGTCTGGCTCAAAACCAACACCTCACATCACCCCGAGATTCCCATCCCATCACCATGAAGCATGGTGGTGGCAGGATCATGCTGTGGGGATGTTTTTCATCGGCAGGAACTGTTCAGAATTTAAGGAATGATGGATGACGCTAAGTACGGGGAAATTCTCGAGGGAAACCTGTTTCAGTCTTACAGAGATTTGAGACTGGGATGGAGGTTTACCTTCCAGCAGGACAAAAACCCTAAGCATACTGCTAAGGCAACACTCGAGTGGTTTGAGGGGAAACATTTAAATGTCTTGGAATGGCCTAGTCAAAGCCCAGACCTCAATCCAATTGAGAGTATGTGGTATGACTTATAGATTGCTGTACACCAGCAGAACCCATCCAACTTGAAGGAGCTGGAGCAGTTTTGCTTTGAAGAATGGCCAAAACCCCCAGTGGCTAGACGTGCTAAGATTTTAGAGACATACCCCAAGAGACTTGCAGCTGTAATTACTGCAAAAGGTGGCTCTACAAAGTATTGACTTTGGGGGGGTGAATAGTTTGTTTCACAAGAAAAAAATATTTTGCATCTTCAAAGTGGTAGAACCCCCCGAAAATACAATTTAATTCCAGGTTGTAAGGCAAAAAAATAGGAAAAATGTCAAGGGGTGTGAATACTTTCGCAAACCACTGTATACTACAAGCAACAAGTTTTAATTTCACATGCAGGGGTGTGCCTAAGGCCATACACTACCGTACAGCAACATTGTCACTGGAGCTCTGTACATTTCACAACCTGTAGTTGGGTGTGCCCATGTACATAATATTACATACACAAGGCTTGTCGATAAAGCTGGAGCTTTAAGCCATGAGCCATCCATAGGGTGAGAAGGCTGCCGTGCAGGGAGGACTGCAGTTCAAGTGGAAGAGGGGGAGGAAGAGGAGGAGTAGCATTACATGATCTTGTTCCTACCTATCTCTCCGATTTGGTCCTGCCGTACATACTGTACCTACAAGTACGCTACAGTCACAAGACCTTATTGTCCCTGGAATTTCTAAGCAAACAGTTGGAGGCAGAGCTTTCTCCTATAGGGCTACATTTTTATGGAATGGTCTGCCTATCCATGTGAGAGACGCAGACTCAGTCTCAACCTTTAGGTCTTTACTCATCTCTTCAGTAGGTCCTATGATTAAGTGTAGTCTGGACCATGGGTGCGAAGGTGAATGGCAAGGCACTGGAGCGACGACCTGCCCTTGCTGTCGCTGCCTGACCGGCTCCACTCTTTCCACTGGGATTCTCTGCCTCTGACTCTATTACGGGGGCTGGCTTAATAGGGCTCTTCCATGACGTCCCTAGGAGGGGTGTGTCACTTGAGTGGGTTGAGTCACAGACGGTTTCTTCCTGTCTGGTTTTGCGCTACCTCCGGCTTGTGTGGTGGAGGCGATCTTCATGGACTATACTCAGCCTTGTCTCAGGGTAGTAAGTTAGTGGTCTGTTGATATTCCTCTAATGGTGTGGGGCTGTGCTTTGGCAAAGTGGGTGGGCAAAGTGGGTATCCTGCCTGGTTGGCCCTCTCCGGGGGCATCGTCGGATGGGGCCACAATGTCCCCCGAACCATCCCTGTCTCAGTCTTCGGTCTCCAGTATCTATGCTGCAATCGTCTTTGTGCCAGGGGGCCAGGGTCAGTCTGTTATATCTGGTGTAATTATTGTGTCTTATCTGGTGTCATGTGAATTTAAGTATGCTCCCTCTAATTCTCTCTCCCTCTTTCCCTCCTCTCCCAAGAGGACCTGAGCCCTAGGATCATCCACCTGGTTGTGCTGCTGCTCCTGTTCTGCCTGCGGCTAGGGAACTCTGACCTGTTTACTGGACGTGCTACCTTGTCCTGGACTTGCTGTTTTTGACTCTGTTTCTCTATACCACACCTGCTATCTTGACCTCTGAATTCTCGGCTATGAAAAGGCAACTGACATTTATTCCAGAGGTACTGAACTGTTGCATCCTATAGAACCACTGTGATTATTATTTGACCCTGTTGGTCATCTAGGAACATTTGAACATCTTGAAAAACAATCTGGCCTTAAATGGCCATTTACTCTTGTAATCTCCAACAGCCACAGCCAAAAGAGGACTCGCCACCCCTCAGAGCCTGGTTCCTCTCTAGGTTTCTTCCTATGTTCTTGCCTTTCTAGGGAGTTTTTCCTAGCCACCATACTTCTACATCTGCATTGCTTGCTGTTTGGGGCTTTAATGCTGGGTTTCTGTTTCACACTTTGTGACATCTGCTGATGTAAAAAGGGCTTAATGAATAGATTTGATTGATTGAGTAGGGAAGGAGGAGGAGGAGTCGTCCACAGGGTGAGAAGGCTGCGGAGCATGGAGAACAGCGGTTCAAGTGGCTCTTGTACCACCGCAAACACCGATGGAGCGTAAACAGGGGGGGGAGAAAACTACTACTGCTGCTCTATTTGAAAGGGCAATAGTGACATTTCATGATTCTGCTTGATTCTGCTGTGCAAACATCAGCCTTAGTACTTTTCTAGTATTTTCTATTAAGGAATCTTTACTTTTACTCGTGTGTGTGTATGACAATTGAATACATTTTCCACCACTACACACATACATACACACACAAACCTATTGATTTACGAGTGTGCAGAATGTCAAACATCTCACAGTGAGATCTCTGCAGAGAGAGAGAGAGAGACCCATCAAATAGAGCCCTATCAAATAGTTCTGCTACCCCTAGAGACTAGCCTAGTCTAGTAGCAAAGTGCCATTACACCCCAGAGCAAGCTCCTTTCAGCACAAAACAGGACAGGGTACCCAGGTGTCAACGTCATAGTGGGGCACAGTGAGGTACAGGAGGACAATGAGACAGGGAAGAGAGGAAATGGTTATTGACCCAAACAAAACACAGGAAATAAATAGGAGCAGATGGATGGTAACCTGTTCCCTCCTTCATTTAGTTGCAACAGCATGCAATGGTTTTACCATTCCACCGCAGGACAGGCTAGCAAACTGAGCTGAGCCTTGCTCTCTGCTAATGGACGATGTTGGTGTGACCAAGGATTTCACAGCTCCTGGTGTGTGTGTGTGTCTGTCCTGGACTTTCACATGCTAATCTCACCAGACCAAAAAGTAGGTCAAACCTAATGACTGGTGTTCTCATAGGGGCAGAAACACAGAAATGTTGGTGGTGTGGGTGAACACTGTATTTTACATACTGCAATAAATACAATCTGTAAACCATGAATTGGTGAATGGCAATGTTAATGTACAGACAGACATACAGACAGAGAGACAGAGACAGGCAGACAGACTGACAGTGAGCCATCCATCCTGAGAGACAGGCTGACTGACAGACATTACAAAGTCAAGGGTCATGAACCCCCAACCTCTCACCTCCAGCTAAATGAGTGGGAGGAAATAAAAGCTGAATGTGAGCTTATAAATCAGCACTGCAGTATACTGAAGGATCCACTATTATAATATACTGTCAGACTGGCACACTGCAGCAGACTGTAAGATCCACTATTATAATATACTGTCAGACTGGCACACTGCAGCAGACTGTCGGATCCAGTATTATAATATACTGTCAGACTGGCACACTGCAGCAGACTGTAGGATCCACTATTATAATATACTGTCAGACTGGCACACTGCAGCAGACTGTAGGATCCACTATTATAATATACTGTCAGACTGGCACACTGCAGCAGACTGTAGGATCCACTATTATAATATACTGTCAGACTGGCACACTGCAGCAGACTGAAGGATCCACTATTATAATATACTGTCAGACTGGCACACTGCAGCAGACTGTAGGATCCACTATTATAATATACTGTAAGACTGGCACACTGCAGCAGACTGTAGGATCCACTATTATAAAATACTGTCAGACTGGCACACTGCAGCAGACTGTAGGATCCACTATTATAATATACTGTCAGACTGGCACACTGCAGCAGACTGTAGGATCCACTATTATAATATACTGTCAGACTGGCACACTGCAGCAGACTGTAGGATCCACTATTATAATATACTGTCAGACTGGCACACTGCAGCAGACTGTAGGATCCACTATTATAATATACTGTCAGACTGGCACACTGCAGCAGACTGTAGGATCCACTATTATAATATACTGTCAGACTGGCACACTGACAACAGACTGTAGGATCCAGTATTATAATATACTGTCAGACTGGCACACTGCAGCAGACTGTAGGATCCACTATTATAATATACTGTCAGACTGGCACACTGCAGCAGACTGTAGGATCCACTATTATAATATACTGTAAGACTGGCACACTGCAGCAGACTGTAGGATCCACTATTATAATATACTGTCAGACTGGCACACTGACAACAGACAGGTGACCTACTGCTTTTTGGGGTCACTGTATTTTTACTGAGCAGTGAAGAGGAGGAGGAGGGGAAGAGGAGTTTATGGACATACTATTTTGACTGAGCAGGGACAGCACATAGAGGAGAAGGATGAGGAGGTCCAACACGCTTTCCCGTCCCAATGTCTGTGTGTGATGACAATGTGGCATTCTGCTGATGACTAACCCCGACAGTGACAGGAATGTCTGGTTCTCTTGAGTCTGTGCTGACAGGGTTACTAAATATACCTTGGTCCTCTGAGTCACTTGTCAATGTAATCAACAAGCTAATCATAAATAGTCATCTGGCCACTAAATGTCTAATGCTAGCCTAGATCATCTTAAAGTCACTAAATGGCTAATGCTAGCCTAGATAATAATCTGTCCATTAAATGGTTAATGGCCTAGATCGTCTTTTGGCAACTAAATGGCTAATGCTAGCCTAGATTCCACCTCACTAACTCTGTATCCTCAGAGCATAGGTGAATAATAGCATTTTTTTTAACTCCCATTTTAAACTTGACAGAAACTCTTCCATATGCTGTCTTGTAGCCACCATAATTGAATTGTCAGACTACTGTAAAGATCAAATATATGACACAGGTAAAAAATATATATATTTTTGTCATTCTTTCGTTTATCCTTTCTTTCCTTTCTTGAAACTGGACGGCAGGATGTCATCCCTTTAAGAGAAAGTAAACAAGGAAGTAGTTTGTAGTTTATAGTTGTATTCTCTATTCATCCTTTAATTAAAAAAAAAATCCAGCGTATAATGCTACATTACGGTGTGGATTTAACAGGGGATGGAGTTTCCTGCATATTTGGGGTAAAATATTGAACTAAGCAGAAATATACCACTAGATATTCACCTTCACCTCAGAAACAGGGATTTTTGTGAAGCATGTTGATGTGATGTTGAGGGCCTGTATTCCTAAAGCATCTCAGAGTTGGGAGTGGTGATCTAGGATCAGTTTTGATTAATGAATCATTAATAATAAATCATAATGCACATTAAGGGGGTTCGGATCCTAGATCAGCATTCCTACTCTTTTGAATACAGGCCAAGAATCTTAGAAGTGTGGTTACCCAGCACATATTGATGGGGAATGTCTTTTTTCTGCATTTGGACTGCTGTCTCATTGTGTGGAATTGCGGTGGAGACCACGACTGCATTTACAGTGACGTGTGTAGGGATAACAGATTGCAGGGTAATAATAAATGCTTGTCGGTCCAGTGATTTACAAGGCTTTTAAAGCCCGTTTCTCCCAATTTAAGCAACATGTCAAATAGGAGAAAAAGCTGCAGTACAGAAACGTAGAATTTTTTTGTTCCATGATCTGTGAAATGCGAGAGAAGGGCCATTATCTGATTTAGGACTAGGGCTGCCCATTTTGGGAATATTCAAAGTTGGACACTTTCCGTGGGAATAGACGGGAATATATGTGAATTAACGGGAATATATGGGAATTAACAGAAATATTTGCAAATTAATATTAATACCATTTAAATGTAGAAGTTTTTTGCATTGGAAATATTTACCATATCATATGGAGACAGAAACCTTTTACCTTATCATAAGTAGACATAATTACAAACGATTAAATTCTTCCAATAGATATTTTAAAACCTATTTCGTTACAAATTGAATTTTAATTAAATGAGTTGACTTTTCACATGGGTTGATTTCACTGAACAACAAAAGAAATTAAATGATCCACCGCATCTCCCAAAATCATTTTCAACATACTTCTGTAAAATGATAGTCTAGAAACTAAAGCTTTGGTTGTCTTCCTCTCAGGCTTCCATGTCTTCTCCCTGGACCTCCTCAATGTCCACCTCTTGAACATCAGACTCTGAGGCCTCATCTTCACTGTCACGTTCCAAACTTGTTGAGGATGGCTCGTTGTCAGGCTCAAAAAGACTCAAATTTGCCCGGATGGCCAACCATTTTTCAACCCTTGTATTGGTCAGCCTGTTGCGTGCTTTGGTGTGTGTGTGTTTCCAAACAAGGACCTGTTGTGCTCTGAGGCGGCTGATGTTGGTGGGATTTGGAGGATGATGGAGGCAACAGGGGAAAGAGCCTCAGATCCACAAAGTCCCTTCCACCAGGTGGCTGATGAGATATGTTGGCACAACTACCATATTGCATCTCCATCCCAAAGCCCTTGCTTGGAAGTGTACTTCACCACACTGCCTAGAACCTTGCCCTCATCCAGGCCAAGGTGGCGAGACATGGTAATGATGACAAACTAATAAACCTAATAAACAACAGGTGTAACTAATAAACAGACAAGATCAGTGGCAGCTAGTAGGCCGTTGACGACGACCGCCGGGCGCCACCCGAATGGGACGGGGAGCCACCTTCGGTAGGAGTCGTGACACATAGATTCTTGAAGGTAGGTAGTTGGTTGGATGGGCTATTTACAGATGGGCTGTGTACAACTGCAGTGATCAGTAAGCTGCTCTGACAGCAGTTAGTGAGGGAGAAATAAGTCACCAACTTCAGTGATTTTTGTAATTCGTTTGCAGTCATTGGCAGCAGAGAACTGGAAGATAAGGTGGCCAAAGTAGGTGTGGGGATGATCAGTGAAATATACCTGCTGAAGTGCGTGCTACGGGATAAGGTAGGTAGTTGGTTGGATGGGCTAGGTGGGTGTTGCTATGGTGACCAGTGAGCTGAGATAAGGCGGAGCTTTACCTAGCAAGGACTTATAGAAGACCTTGAACCAGTGGGTTTGGCGACAAATATGTAGCGAGGACCAGCCAATGAGAGCATACAGGTCTTAGTGGTGGGTAGTATATGGGGCTTTGGTGACAAAACGGATGGCACTGTGATAGACTGCATCCAATTTGCTGAGTAAAGTGTTGGAAGCTATTTTGTAAATGACATCGCCGAAGTGAAGGATCGGTAGGATAGTCAGTTGTATGAGGGTATGTTTGGCAGCATGAGTGGAGGTTTTGTTTGCGAAATAAGAAGCCGATTCTAGATTTAACTTTGGATTGGAGATTTTTAATGTGAGTCTGGAAAAAGAGTTTACAGTCTAGCCAGGCACCTACTGTAGGTATTTATAGTTGTCCACATATTCTATGTCAGAGCCGTCCAGAGTAGTGATGCTAGTCGGGCGGGCGGTTGCGGGCAGTGATCGGTTGAAGAGTATGCATTTTGTTTTACTAGCATTTAAGAGCAGTTGGAGGCCACAGAAGGAGAGTTGTATGGCGTTGAAGCTTGTTTGGAGGTTTGTTAACACAGTGTCCAAAGAAGGGCCAGATGTATACAGAATGGTGTCGTTCGTGTAGAGGTGGATCAAAGAATCACCATCAGCAAGAGCGACTTCATTGATATATACAGAGAAAAGAGTCTGCCCAAGAATTGAACCCTGTGACACCCCCATAGTGACTGCTAGAGGTCCGGACAACAGGCCCTCCGTTTTGACACACTGATCTGAGAAGTAGTTAGTGAATCTGGCGAGGCAGTCATTTGAGAAACAAAGGCTGTTGAGTCTGCCTATAAGAATGTGGTGATTGACAGAATTGAAAGCCTTGGCCAGGTCAATGAAGATGGCTGCACGGTACTGTCTTTTATCGATGGCGGTTATGATATCGTTTAGGACCTTGAGCATGGCTGAGGTGCACCCGTGACCAGCTCGGAAACCAGATTGCATAGCGGAGAAGGTATGGTGGGATTCGAAATGGTCAGTGATCTGTTTGTTCACTTGGCTTTCGAAGACATTAGAAAGGCAGGGCAGGATGGATATACTGTATGTCCGTAACAGTTTGGGTCTAGAGTGTCTCTCCCTTTGAAGAGGGGGATGACCGCGGCCACTTTCCAATCTTTAGGAATCTCAGATGATACTAAAGAGAGGTTGAACAGGGATTGCAACAATGGCAGCGGATAATTTTAGTATGAGTATGTGCAAAGTTTAGACTGATGCAATGTACAATTGCATTTCTGGTCAAAATGTTGTGTCAAGTCTGTCCAAATGTGCCTAATTGGTCAATATATACATTTTCAAGTACATAACTGTGCACTCTCCTCAAACAATAGCATGGTATCTTTTCATTGTAATAGCTACTGTAAATTGGACAGTGCAGTTAGATTAACAAGAATCTAAGCTTTCTGCCCATATAAAATAGGTCTATGTCCTAGGAAATGTTCTTGTTACTTACAATCTCATGCTAATCACATTAGCGCACATTAGCTCAACCGTCCCGAGGGTGGGACACTGATCTTGTATAGATCCTTAAATCAGGGTTAATTAAAAAACATGTAGGGAATATTAGCCATGGTGCTTATAAAATGTCTAATGAGATTTGAAGGGGCAATCTGCACGCTAAGTTCTGCCCGTTGGTTGCAATTGTGCAACTATGTTTTGATGTTACACAGTATTTGTTAAGATTACATATACATTGAAGAGAGGACTAAAACACATTGATATTGAACTAAGCTCATGGGGGATTTCTAAGTTATATTCTTCAAGAATCTATGTGTCACGACTCCTACCGAAGGTGGCTCCCCGTCCCATTCGGGTGGCGCCCGGCGGTCGTCGTCAACGGCCTACTAGCTGCCACTGATCTTTTCATCCCCCCTTGTCTGTTTATTAGTTACACCTGTTGTTTATTAGTTTGGCTTTATTCGCCAGCCGGGCCGCCTGCTGGGTGTGAGGATTGTTTTATGTGTACTCGTGTACACGTCTGTAAGTCACGGTTGTTCGTGTACGTGAGTTATTTTCGGGACTGTTTAGTTCCCCTGTGTTTTGGGGCATTTGTTTTGAGTGGCGTCTGTTTTCACCTGGTTGGTGAATAAAGAAGTAGCGCTACTCTGAACTCTCTGTCTCCTGCATCTGACTCCTTCCTCCACTACACCCCGGGCATTACACTATGGCTGTATATTATCTATCAGTCTGTTATCATGGATGGTCAGTCCTTGCATCCATAGCCCTGTCTATGACTTTGAGAGTGGCTATATTTATCCAGCCACATCCAGCCAAAATAAGTAGAAGTGTGCCCACATTGTTGTTTTTTAAATCCCAGATTGCCCCTTGAACAGTGTCTGACAACAGGCATGGCCATACGAATTGATTTTAAATGCAAACTGTAGCTTTTTAATAGACACTTATTCATCATCAATGCTTATGGAGGAGGTCAATAACAATAAATGTACTCCTTTTTGATGATTTTGTCCAGACAACCAACCTATCCTATTATTTCCTGACAAAAATGTCCCCCTATCCTCTATATAGTGCACTACTTTTGACCAGAGCCCTAGAACAAAATAAATTAACTAAAAAAGGTTTAGGTTGCCATTTGGCACAAGGACAGTTTCTATGAAGGTAAAGGACACAATAAATGTGTCTGCTAATTAAAAAAATCTCATCCTGCGTGTGTGAGAATGCTGTGCGAGAGAGAGAGAGAGAGATTATCCTCCCAAAAATCGACTGCCTGCCTTCTTTGCTTTCCTTAATGTTCCTACTTCGCCTGCCAGGCATCATTATTAAGATCTTAGTACTTCGGATGTTCACATTCAGACTTTCAGAACAGGGTTCAAATGTTATTTGAAATCTTGCCTGCCTGGAGTAAAAGAGTGGGCCGGGTTTGGACTTTGGGAACGTTTGTATTGGTTCCATTGCAAGACACACTCAATCAAGCCGAGCTGAAGCATTTGAAATGATTTCAAATAGTATTTGAATCCAGGTCTTACTTGGATACTTGGATTCAGCAATGTTAACACTGAACCTTTTGTTTGTTTTCTCTTCACAATCCAGGTTGGGTCTGTCTGGTTCTCATTAGAATAAAAGATTACAACAACAAAGAATAGGGATAAACAACATTATTTTAAAAAGCCCTCATATTTCCTGAATATTTACTCCATCAGTGTACCAGAACCAAACAACAGACTGTGTGTGTGTGTGTGTGTGTGTGTGTGTGTGTGTGTGTGTGTGTGTGTGTGTGTGTGTGTGTGTGTGTGTGTGTGTGTGTGTGTGTGTGTGTGTGTGTGTGTGTGTGTGTGTGTGTGTGTGTGTGTGTGTGGTACCAGTCAGAAGTTTGGATACACCTACTCATTCAAGTGTTTTTCTTTATTTTTACTATTTTCTACATTGTAGAATAATAGTTAAGACAACAAAACTATGAAATAATACATATGGAATCATGTAGTAGCCAAAAAACAAATCCTGTCCAAGCTAGAGGACAGTGGAATGCTGGCTAGTGTGTCCTGTCCAGGCTAGATTGGGAGAATGACAGTGGAATGCTGGCTAGTAGGTTCTGTCCAGGCTAGATTAGGAGAATGACAGTGGAATGCTGGCTCGTGGGTTCTGTCCAGGCTAGATTAGGAGAATGACAGTGGGATGCTGGCTAATGGGTTCTGTCCAGGCTAGATTAGGAGAATGACAGTGGGATGCTGGCTAGTAGGTTCTGTCCAGGCTAGATTAGGAGAATGACAGTGGAATGCTGGCTCGTGGGTTCTGTCCAGGCTAGATTAAGAGAATGACAGTGGGATGCTGGCTAATGGGTTCTGTCCAGGCTAGATTAGGAGAATGACAGTGGGATGCTGGCTAGTAGGTTCTGTCCAGGCTAGATTATTAAGAGAATGACAGTGGAATGCTGGCTCGTGGGTTCTGTCCAGGCTAGATTAGGAGAATGACAGTGGAATGCTGGCTAGTAGGTTCTGTTCAGCCTAGATTAGGAGAATGACAGTGGGATGCTGGCTAGTAGGTTCTGTTCAGCCTAGATTAGGAGAATGACAGTGGGATGCTGGCTAGTAGGTTCTGTCCAGGCTAGATTAGGATAATGACAGTGGAATGCTGGCTAGTAGGTTCTGTCCAGGCTAGATTAGGATAATGACAGTGGAATGCTGGCTAGTAGGTTCTGTCCAGGCTAGATTAGGAGAATGACAGTGGAATGCTGGCTAGTAGGTTCTGTTCAGCCTAGATTAGGAGAATGACAGTGGGATGCTGGCTAGTAGGTTCTGTCCAGGCTAGATTAGGATAATGACAGTGGAATGCTGGCTAGTAGGTTCTGTCCAGGCTAGATTATTAAGAGAATGACAGTGGAATGCTGGCTAGTAGGTTCTGTCCAGGCTAGATTAGGAGAATGACAGTGGGATGCTGGCTAGTAGGTTCTGTTCAGCCTAGATTAGGAGAATGACAGTGGGATGCTGGCTAGTAGGTTCTGTCCAGGCTAGATTAGGATAATGACAGTGGAATGCTGGCTAGTAGGTTCTGTCCAGGCTAGATTAGGATAATGACAGTGGAATGCTGGCTAGTAGGTTCTGTCCAGGCTAGATTAGGAGAATGACAGTGGGATGCTGGCTAGTGGGTTCTGTTCAGCCTAGATTAGGAGAATGACAGTGGAATGCTGGCTAGTAGGTTCTGTTCAGCCTAGATTAGGAGAATGACAGTGGGATGCTGGCTAGTAGGTTCTGTCCAGGCTAGATTAGGATAATGACAGTGGAATGCTGGCTAGTAGGTTCTGTCCAGGCTAGATTATTAAGAGAATGACAGTGGGATGCTGGCTAATGGGTTCTGTCCAGGCTAGATTAGGAGAATGACAGTGGAATGCTGGCTAGTAGGTTCTGTCCAGGCTAGATTAGGAGAATGACAGTGGAATGATGGCTAGTAGGTTCTGTCCAGGCTAGATTAGGAGAATGACAGTGGAATGCTGGCTAGTAGGTTCTGTCCAGGCTAGATTAGGAGAATGACAGTGGAATGCTGGCTAGTAGGTTCTGTCCAGGCTAGATTAGGAGAATGACAGTGGAATGCTGGCTCGTGGGTTCTGTTCAGCCTAGATTAGGAGAATGACAGTGGAATGCTGGCTAGTAGGTTCTGTCCAGGCTAGATTAGGATAATGACAGTGGAATGCTGGCTAGTAGGTTCTGTCCAGGCTAGATTAGGAGAATGACAGTGGGATGCTGGCTAGTAGGTTCTGTCCAGGCTAGATTAGGAGAATGACAGTGGGATGCTGGCTCGTGGGTTCTGTCCTGGCTAGATTAGGAGAATGACAGTGGGATGCTGGCTAGTAGGTTCTGTCCAGGCTAGATTAGGATAATGACAGTGTGATGCTGGCTAGTAGGTTCTGTCCAGGCTAGATTAGGAGAATGACAGTGGGATGCTGGCTAGTAGGTTCTGTCCAGGCTAGATTAGGAGAATGACAGTGGGATGCTGGCTAGTAGGTTCTGTCCAGGCTAGATTAGGATAATGACAGTGGAATGCTGGCTAGTGGGTTGAGTTGATTCACCCATTGAGTCAGTCACACTCATGCACACGAACACACACAAATTGAGGACCACAATGGAAACAAGTATCTTTCCTTTTTTTGTGCATGGTATCCTGGTAAATCTTTGGTATATGTTTCTGTTCCCTGGTATAAAATGCTTACGTATTTTAAATTGTCATTTAAAAAAAAAAATCCTCTACTAAGCCACAATACTCACTCCTGGTCTGTGACCCAACAGGAACAGTTAAAACAGTTGGATGAGGTTGGGACATGACATGTCACCTGTAATGAGGCCAATGTCTATACAGAGTGAATTCTAATAAGCATTACACCATAAGCAAAATGGTCCTATAAGCAAATACACAAAGGCTTCGTCCGAAATGTCACCCTATTCCCTATGTAGTGCACTACTTTTGACCAGGGCCCATAGGGGCCAATCTGTCTGAAAAGCATGTTGCCGAAGGCCAAAATACTCATTATTCAAACTTGAACTTCCTTTTCACTTTATTTTCTGCTAAATTTATGTAACTTATTTTTTGACGAAGCTTGAGGAAAAATGAAACCTTTTCCAAGCTCTTTGGGTTTTTATACCAATTCCTTTCAGGTACGTGATGTCAACACATGGTCGAAGCAAGGCAATGGTTGCATCCCAAATTGTACCCTAACTCCAATGTAGAGCGCTACTTTTGACCAGAGTCCTATTGGTGTACTGTATAGGGAATAGAGAGGCATTTGGGCTACATAGAAAATAAATAATGGTTTGGTTATAAATATAATATTAAAGTGCAGCACAGGGAAATCTCCACTAATAACTAATGAACTGACACAGGGTCAATGTTATTATGACCAGCTGCTTGTCACATGTGTGCACCTGCACATTTAAGTAGTCTGACATCATCATTATGAAACATTCCTTGGAGGATTCTACATTGAGGATTCTACATTTTTTAACCCTAGGGCCAGTTAGAGATAGTTAGACCAAATATCCTCATCTGTTCAAAAACACCATCTGCCAAAATTAAAGGAAAAATCTAATAGATTGTGAGTACAGAAATGAGACATTTACAGGAACCTGAGTGGCACAGTTGTCTAAGGCAATGCATTTCAGACATACAGTACCTGTTTCAAATCCAGGCTGTATCACGTCTGGTTGTGATTTGGAGTCCCATAGGGCGGCACACAGTTGACCCAGTGTCGTCTGGGTTTGTCCGGGGTAAGTTGTCATTGTAAATAATATTTTGTTCTTACTTGCCTATTTAAATCAAAATAAAAACGACTTGTCATTGGTGATGAGTAAGAGTGCAAGAGTAGCCTTCTATCCTACAGCATCAAGGCCACACCAAGTGAAGCTTTACTGAACTTTTACAACCTACAGAGGAAATGTAAACTAGGTTTGCTAAGATGCAGTGTTCTGCCAGAAGATTCTTCTTTTTAGCAATGAACAATAATATTGTCAAGACAGGAGAGATGATTAATGCCCGTACACATATTTCAAGCGCACATCCACCATGTGTTTTCCTCTAAGAGACAAACACACACACATACACCACAGAGCTGGGCTACTCCATGACAGGGCACAGAACCATACCATAACCAGAACATGACGTGGAAACAGGGCACAAATATTTATCTGAGTGGAATCAGACAGTATCTGCGCCTTGGATATAACCAGAACTGGGTTAAAAAAAATACATATTTGAAATAATTTCAAATACTCCTTCTGTGTTTGATTCTGTTTACCTGGTGCAATGGAGCCAATAGAATTGTCACAAAGTGCAATCCCCACCCACCTGGCAGACTAACGCAAACGCTAAAACTGTTTTAAATAGTGTTTGAACACTGGGCTGGTTGGAACACATGCTGGATGGAAGACATGCTGGATGGAACACATGCAATGGAAGCACTCTCACTCATCTTAGAAACAAAATAATGAGACACAGAATGCTTAGCAATGTTTCTCCACCGTGCCGAAGCAAAGAGGAGTTAGACATCACTTGGCATTGAGAGACAAATAGTATAGGCTACCCAGAGCCAAATAATGTACCTACCTTTCAATAACCTGCATACATAAGCAGGTTATGGGTATCTTTGCAGTGGAAGACAAAATGACAAAACGTAGTCCATGGTCTAAATCATTTGTCAAGGAGATTATTAGTATACACTGATTACCTTTGGAATGTTTACATCTGAAATATTAGACATTTAGTTCAAATATAATTTATTTGTATTTAAATTTGACTGGGACCTAAATCCTAAAACAGTCTACAAATGCTGTGAAGGATTAAGTGTTTTAGTATGAAAAAAGTCATTTTACAAGAGCAAATGGAATCCTCATTGAGAGAAGCAAATCCTTTATAATAACACAGCCAAGACCCCAAAGAGCAAGCAGAGGAAAAGTGGCAAGGAATAATTCCCTAGAAGGAAGAAACCTTGAGAGGAACCAGACTCAGAGAGGAACCCCACCCTCCTCTGGTTGTACTAGGTAGAAGTACATTTAATTCATTGGACACCACTTTGAATATGCAAGTATCACAAAGAGGAGAACACCTGTTCCATAGTATATGATTAACTCCTAAGCCAGCTGGCACTCAGCCTGAAGGCCAAAAGAGGGCTTTGTAATGCATTAGGTCGATTATAAGTGCTAATACTTTAAGGCTTATTATAAACAAAGCACAAGACAAACCTTTCGTGATACTAATTGTTTTCAGATGTCCTGTAGTTCAAATGTAGACTGGTCCCAGATCTGTTAGTGCTGTCTTGCAGACAATGACCATATGAGTTGGCAATGCAGTGCAAACAGATCTGGGACCAGCTTGGTTCAAATACACCATGTGACAAAGACAATAGAGACGATGCCAGTAAGCATTCTACCATCAGTGGAGAAGAGCTCAGATACGGTTGCTGAGACCTGGGTTTAGCAACTATACAGCACTCAGCTCAGACCTGGGTTTAGCAACTATACAGCACTCAGCTCAGACCTGGGTTTAGCAACTATACAGCACTCAGCTCAGACCTGGGTTTAGCAACTATACAGCACTCAGCTCAGACCTGGGTTTAGCAACTATACAGCACTCAGCTCAGACCTGGGTTTAGCAACTATACAGCACTCAGCTCAGACCTGGGTTTAGCAACTATACAGCACTCAGCTCAGACCTGGGTTTAGCAACTATACAGCACTCAGCTCAGACCTGGGTTTAGCAACTATACAGCACTCAGCTCAGACCTGGGTTTAGCAACTATACAGCACTCAGCTCAGACCTGGGTTTAGCAACTATACAGCACTCAGCTCAGACCTGGGTTTAGCAACTATACAGCACTCAGCTCAGACCTGGGTTTAGCAACTATACAGCACTCAGCTCAGACCTGGGTTTAGCAACTATACAGCACTCAGCTCAGGCCTGGGTTTAGCAACTATACAGCACTCAGCTCAGACCTGGGTTTAGCAACTATACAGCACTCAGCTCAGACCTGGGTTTAGCAACTATACAGCACTCAGCTCAGACCTGGGTTTAGCAACTATACAGCACTCAGCTCAGACCTGGGTTTAGCAACTATACAGCACTCAGCTCAGACCTGGGTTTAGCAACTATACAGCATTTAACAGACGCTGTCCTCCAAATCGATGTATTGTACATACATACATTTTTAGTATGTTTATGTTGCCTGACGGAATTAAACCCACCATCTTGGCATTGATAGCACTACGCTCCAATCAGCTAGGAAAAAAAACAAGCAATAAGCAAATTTAGGCAATTAATCCTCAACACTTCTTCCACTGAAACAGTGAAACTGCATGAGGCGGCACAATTGTTGTTTGCTCAGCAAGAGAAGGGAGGAGAAATGCTGCCAAATCCCCACCAACACACACACACACACACACAGACACACACACACACACACACACACACACACACACACACACACACACACACACACACACACACACACACACACACACACACACACACACACACACACACTCTCTCTCTCTCTCTCTCTCTCTCTCTCGCTGTGGCTGAGGTTGAGAAAGTGGGATAAGTCTCACGCTCTGAGTGGAGGACATGTTTCAGATTCCCAGTTTCTATCAAGACCCAAGAAAGTGGAAAGAAATAACAAAACACGTTGCGCGCGTGAAACCTGCTTTAGCTGTCTAATATTCAAAATATTCTTATTGAATGTGTATACACTGAGTGACCAGGTGAATCCAGGTGAAAACTATGATCCCTTATTGATGTCACTTGTTAAATCCACTTCAATCAGTGTAGATGAAGGGGAGGAGACAGGCTAAAGAAGGACATGGAAGCCTAGAGACAACTGAGACATGGATTGTGTGCCATTCAGAGGATGAATGGGCAAGAAAACACACGTAAGTGCCTTTGAAATGGGGTCTGGTAGTAGGTGACATGCACATCGGTTTGACTGTGTCAATAACTGCAACGCTGCTGGATTTTTCACGTTAAACATTTTCCCGTGGGTATCAACAATGGTCCATCTGCCTAAGGACATCTAGGCAGCTTGACACAACTGTGGAAAGCATTCGAGTCAATATGGGCCACCATCCCTGTGGAATGCTTTCCATTATTCTACTTTTAGATTTGTGTGTATTGTTGTGAAGTTTTAGCTACTACTGCAATGTTCGAGCTGGGAACCAAAACATTTCACTACACCAGCAATAACATCTGCTACATATGTGTATATGACCAATAACATTGGATTCAATTTGATTTGACACCTTGTAGAGTCCATGCCCCGGTTAATTGAGGCTGTTCTGAGTGCAAAAAGGGAGTGCAACTCAATATTAGGAAGGGGTTCCTAATTTCTTCTGCACTCGGTGTATGTAGCCGACAGATTTGTTATGGTTCTGGATGGCAGTTGGTTTGAAGTTCTTGGTGTGTCATTAATGTGCAGTTAATCAGTAATGACTCAAAAAAGTAATTCCTTCCCTCAATATCAAGTGTGTGTGTGCGTTAAAAGGATTAGTCACTCCAATTGCCTGAGAAATTGGTTAACCTTGTTAAAGAGTGCAACGAGCAAAAGGGAGAGTAAGTAGAGGGTGACAGTTAGTAGAGTTAGTAGAGGGTGAAGGTTAGTAGAGGGTGAGAGTTAGTAGAGGGTGAAAATTAGTAGAGGGTGAAAGTTAGTAGAGGGTAAAAGTTACTAGAGGGTGACAGTTAGTAGAGGGTGAGAGTTACTAGAGGGTAAAAGTTAGTAGATGGTGAAAGTTAGTAGAGGGTGAGAGTTACTAGAGGGTAAAAGTTAGTAGATGGTGAAAGTTAGTAGCGGGTGAGAGTTACTAGAGGGTAAAAGTTAGTAGATGGTGAAAGTTAGTAGAGGGTGAAAGTTAGTAGAAGGTGAGAGGTAGTAGAGTTAGTAGAGGGTGACAGTAGAGTTACTAGAGGGTGAAGGTTAGTAGAGGGTGAGAGTTAGTCGAGGGTGAGAGTTAGTTGAGGTTGAAAGTTAGTTGAGGGTGAAAGTTAGTCGAGGGTGACAGTTAGTAGAGGGTGAGAGTTAGTAGAGTTACTAGAGGGTGAAAGTTAGTAGAGGGTGAGAGTTAGTAGATTTACTAGAGCGTGAAAGTTAGTAGAGTTACTAGAGGGTGAAAGTTAGTAGAGGGTGAGAGTTAGTAGATTTACTAGAGGGTGAAAGTTAGTAGAGTTACTAGAGGGTGAAAATTAGTAGAGTTACTAGAGGGTGAAATTTAGTAGAGTTACTAGAGGGTGAAAGTTAGTAGAGTTACTAGAGGATGAAAATTAGTAGAGTTACTAGGAGGGTGAAAGTTAGTAGAGTTACTAGAGGGTGAAAGTTAGTAGAGTTACTAGAGGGTGAAAAATAGTAGAGTTACTAGAGGGTGAAAGTTAGTTTAGTTACTAGGAGGGTGAAAGTTAGTAGAGTTACTAGAGGGTGAAAGTTAGTAGAGTTACTAGAGGGTGAAAGTTAATAGAGTTACTAGATGGTGAAAGTTAGTAGAGGGTGAAAGTTAGTAGATCGTGAGCCTTTCAAAACAATTCATGGCTACGGACGTGAGTGCTACGGGTCTGTATGTCACGTTCTGACCTTTATTTCCTTTGTTTTGTCTTTATTTAGTATGGTCAGGGCGTGAGTTTGGTTGGCAGTCTATGTTTGTTTTTCTATGATTTGGGTATTTCTATGTTTCGGCCTAGTATGGTTCTCAATCAGAGGCATGTGTCAGTAGTTGTCTCTGATTGAGAATCATACTTAGGTAGCCTGGGTTTCACTGTGTGTTTGTGGGTGATTGTTCCTGTCTCTGTGGCTGCACCAGATAGGACTGTTTGGGGTTTTTCACATTTCTTGTTTTTGTAGTCAGTTGTTCATGTGTACCTTTACGTATTAAAAAGAACCATGGACACTTACCACGCCGCATATTGGTCCTCTGATCCTTTTCGCCTCTCCTCTTCGGAAGAAGAGGAGGAAATCCCTTACACTGTAGTCATTTAGGCAGGTTGCCTTTGTGTTCTTGGGCACAGACACTATGGTGGTCTTCTTGAAACATGTTGGTATTACAGACTCAATCAGGGACATGTTGAAAATGTCAGTGAAGACACCTGCCAGTTGGTCAGCACATGCCCGGAGCACACATTCTGGTAATCCGTCTGGCCCCGCAGCTTTGTGTATGTTGAACTGTTTAAAGGTCTTACTCACGTCGGCTACGGAGAGCTTGATCACACAGTCGTCCGGAAAAGCTGATGCTCTCATGCATGCCTCAGTGTTGCTTGCCTCGAAGCGAGTATAGAAGTGATTTAGCTCGTCTGGTAGGCTCATGTCACTGGGCAGCTCGCGGCTGTGTTTCCCTTTGTGTTCTGTAATAGTTTGCAAGCCCTGCCACATCCGATGCGTGTCGGAGCCGGTATAGTATGATTCAATCTTAGCCCTGTATTGACACGTTGCCTGTTTGATGTTTCGTCGCGGGAAATAGCGGGATATCTTGTAAGCTTATTATTTTATTTAACTTTTAGATTTGTGTGTATTGTTGTTAATTTTTAGCTACTACTGCACTGTTAGAGCTGGGAACCAAAGCATTTCACTACACCAGCAATAACATCTGCTAAATATGTGTATGTCACCAATAACATTTGATTCAATTTGATTTGACACCTTGTAGAGTCCATGCCCCGGTTAATTGAGGCTGTTCTGAGTGCAAAAGGGGGTGCAACTCAATATTAGGAAGGGGTTCCTAATTTCTTCTGCACTCGGTGTATGTAGCCGACAGATTTGTTATGGTTCCGGATGGCAGTTGGTTTGAAGTTCTTGGCGTGCCATTAATGTGCAGTTAATCAGTAATGATTCAAAAAAGTAATTCCTTCCCTCAATATCAAGTGTGTGTGTGCGTTAAAAGGATTAGTCACTCCAATTGCCTGAGAAATTGGGTAACCTTGTTAAAGAGTGCAGCGAGCAAAAGGGAGAGTTAGTAGAGGGTGACAGTTAGTAGAGTTAGTAGAGGGTGACAGTTAGTAGAGTTACTAGAGGGTGAAAGTTAGTAGAGTTACTAAAGGGTGAAAGTTGGTAGATGGTGAAAGTATAGTAGAGGGTGAGAGTTAGTAGAGGGTGAAAGTTAGTAGAGGGTGAAAGTTAGTAGAGGGTGAAAGTTAGTAGAGGGTGAATGTAACAACGTTCTTCGTTTGTCGAAAGAGAGTCGGACCGAAATGCAGCGTGGTGGTTACTCATGTCTTTAATGAAACAAATGACGATACATGAAATAACTTATAAATACAAAAACAACAAACGGAACGTGAAAAACCTATACAGCCTGTCTGGTGAACACTAACACAGAGACAGGAACAATCACCCACAAACACACAGTGAAACCCAGGCTACCTAAATATGGTTCCCAATCAGAGACAACGATAATCACCTGACTCTGATTGAGAACCGCCTCAGGCAGCCATGGACTAATCTATACACCCCACACAACCCCAAGACGAAACACACTACAAATAAACCCATGTCACACCCTGGCCTGACCCAATAAATGATGATAAACATAATAAATATAGACCAGGGCGTGACAGTGAAAGTTAGTAGAGGGTGAAAGTTAGTCGAGGGTGAGAGTTAGTAGAGGGTGAAAGTTAGTAGAGTTACTAGAGGGTGAAAGTTAGTAGAGTTACTAGAGGGTGAAAGTTAGTAGAGTTACTAGAGGGTGAAAGTTAATAGAGTTACTAGAGGGTGAAAGTTAGTAGAGTTACTAGAGGGTGAAATTTAGTAGAGTTATTAGGAGGGTGAAAGTTAGTAGAGTTACTAGAATGGTGAAAATTAGTAGAGGGTGAAGGTTAGTAGAGTTGCTAGAGGGTGAAGGTTAGTAGAGTTACTAGAGGGTGAAAGTTAGAAGAGTTACTAGAGGGTGAAAGTTAGTAGAGTTACTAGAGGGTGAAAGTTAGTAGAGTTACTAGAGGGTGAAAGTTAATAGAGTTACTAGAGGGTGAGAGTTAGTAGAGTTACTAGAGGGTGAAAGTTAGTAGAGTTACTAGAGGGTGAGATTTTTAAAAGTTAGTAGAGGGTGATGAGCTTATGGTGTTGAACGCTGAGCTGTAATCAATGAATAGCATTCTCACATCGGTGTTCCTTTTGTCCAGGAGGGAAATTGTAGTGTGGAGTGCAATATAAATTCAATGATCTCTGGATCTGTTTGGGCGGTATGCAAATTGGAGTGGGTCTAGGGTTTCGCGGAACATGTTCCAGTCTGTGATAGCCAAACAGTCCTGTAGTTTAGCATCTGCTTCATCTGACCACTTTTTTATAGACAGAGTCAATGGTGCTTCCTGCTTTAAGTCAGTAGAGTCAGTAGAGTTAGTAGAGGGTGAGAGTTATTATGGGGTGAGAGTTAGTAGAGTCAATAGAGGGTGAAAGTTAGTAGAGTTAGTAGAGGGTGCGAGTTAGAAAAGTTAGTAGAGTTAGAGAGTCAGTAGAGTCAGTAGTGTCAGTAGAGTTAGTAGAGGGTGAGAGTTAGGAAAGTTAGTAGAGTCAGTAGAGTTCGTAGAGTCAGTAGAGTTAGTAGAGTCGGTAGAATTAGTAGAGTCAGTAGAGTAAATAGAGTCCGTAGAGTTAGTAGAGTTAGTCAAATTAGTAGAGGGTGAGAGTTAGAAGATGTAGTAGTTAGTAGAGTCCGTATAGTTAGTAGAGTCAGTGGAGTTAGTAGAGGGTGAGAGTTGGTATAGGGTCAGAGTTCGTAGAGTCAGTAGAGGGTGAAAGTTAGTAGAGTTAGTAGAGGGTGAGAGTTAGACAAGTTAGTAGAGTTAGAGAGTCAGTAGAGTTACATTTACATTTACATTTAAGTCATTTAGCAGACGCTCTTATCCAGAGCGACTTACAAATTGGTGAATTCACCTTCTGACATCCAGTGGAACAGCCACTTTACAATAGTGCATCTAAATCATTTAAGGGGGGGTGAGAAGGATTACTTATCCTATCCTAGGTATTCCTTGAAGAGGTGGGGTTTCAGGTGTCTCCGGAAGGTGGTGATTGACTCCGCTGTCCTGGCGTCGTGAGGGAGTTTGTTCCACCATTGGGGGCCAGAGCAGCGAACAGTTTTGACTGGGCTGAGCGGGAACTGTACTTCCTCAGTGGTAGGGAGGCGAGCAGGCCAGAGGTGGATGAACGCAGTGCCCTTGTTTGGGTGTAGGGCCTGATCAGAGCCTGGAGGTACTGCGGTGCCGTTCCCCTCACAGCTCCGTAGGCAAGCACCATGGTCTTGTAGCGGATGCGAGCTTCAACTGGAAGCCAGTGGAGAGAGCGGAGGAGCGGGGTGACGTGAGAGAACTTGGGAAGGTTGAACACCAGACGGGCTGCGGCGTTCTGGGTGAGTTGTAGGGGTTTAATGGCACAGGCAGGGAGCCCAGCCAACAGCGAGTTGCAGTAATCCAGACGGGAGATGACAAGTGCCTGGATTAGGACCTGCGCCGCTTCCTGTGTGAGGCAGGGTCGTACTCTGCGGATGTTGTAGAGCATGAACCTACAGGAACGGGCCACCGCCTTGATGTTAGTTGAGAACGACAGGGTGTTGTCCAGGATCACGCCAAGGTTCTTAGCGCTCTGGGAGGAGGACACAATGGAGTTGTCAACCGTGATGGCGAGATCATGGAACGGGCAGTCCTTCCCCGGGAGGAAGAGCAGCTCCGTCTTGCCGAGGTTCAGCTTGAGGTGGTGATCCGTCATCCACACTGATATGTCTGCCAGACATGCAGAGATGCGATTCGCCACCTGGTCATCAGAAGGGGGAAAGGAGAAGATTAATTGTGTGTCGTCTGCATAGCAATGATAGGAGAGACCATGTGAGGTTATGACAGAGCCAAGTGACTTGGTGTATAGCGAGAATAGGAGAGGGCCTAGAACAGAGCCCTGGGGGACACCAGTGGTGAGAGCGTGTGGCGAGGAGACGGATTCTCGCCACGCAACCTGGAAGGAGCGACCTGTCAGGTAGGACGCAATCCAAGCATGGGCCGCGCCGGAGATGCCCAACTCGGAGAGGGTGGAGAGGAGGATCTGATGGTTCACAGTATCGAAGGCAGCCGATAGGTCTAGAAGGATGAGAGCAGAGGAGAGAGAGTTAGCTTTAGCAGTGCGGAGCGCCTCCGTGATACAGAGAAGAGCAGTCTCAGTTGAATGACTAGTCTTGAAACCTGACTGATTTGGATCAAGAAGGTCATTCTGAGAGAGATAGCGGGAGAGCTGGCCAAGGACGGCACGTTCAAGAGTTTTGGAGAGAAAAGAAAGAAGGGATACTGGTCTGTAGTTGTTGACATCGGAGGGATCGAGTGTAGGTTTTTTCAGAAGGGGTGCAACTCTCGCTCTCTTGAAGATGGAAGGGACGTAGCCAGCGGTCAGGGATGAGTTGATGAGCGAGGTGAGGTAAGGCAGAAGGTCTCCGGAAATGGTCTGGAGAAGAGAGGAGGGGATAGGGTCAAGCGGGCAGGTTGTTGGGCGGCCGGCCGTCACAAGAAGCGAGATTTCATCTGGAGACAGAGGGGAGAAAGAGGTCAGAGCACAGGGTAGGGCAGTGTGAGCAGAACCAGCGGTGTCGTTTGACTTAGCAAACGAGGATCGGATGTCGTCGACCTTCTTTTCAAAATGGTTGACGAAGTCATCTGCAGAGAGGGAGGAGGGGGGAGGGGGAGGAGGATTCAGGAGGGAGGAGAAGGTGGCAAAGAGCTTCCTAGGGTTAGAGGCAGATGCTTGGAATTTAGAGTGGTAGAAAGTGGCTTTAGCAGCAGAGACAGAGGAGGAAAATGTAGAGAGGAGGGAGTGAAAGGATGCCAGGTCCGCAGGGAGGCGAGTTTTCCTCCATTTCCGCTCGGCTGCCCGGAGCTCTGTTCTGTGAGCTCGCAATGAGTCGTCGAGCCACGGAGCGGGAGGGGAGGACCGAGCCGGCCTGGAGGATAGGGGACATAGAGAGTCAAAGGATGCAGAAAGGGAAGAGAGGAGGGTTGAGGAGGCAGAATCAGGAGATAGGTTGGAGAAGGTATGAGCAGAGGGAAGAGATGATAGGATGGAAGAGGAGAGAGTAGCGGGGGAGAGAGAGCGAAGGTTGGGACGGCGCGATACCATCCGAGTAGGGGCTGTGTGGGAAGTGTTGGATGAGAGCGAGAGGGAAAAGGATACAAGGTAGTGGTCGGAGACTTGGAGGGGAGTTGCAATGAGGTTAGTGGAAGAACAGCATCTAGTAAAGATGAGGTCGAGCGTATTGCCTGCCTTGTGAGTAGGGGGGAAGGTGAGAGGGTGAGGTCAAAAGAGGAGAGGAGTGGAAAGAAGGAGGCAGAGAGGAATGAGTCAAAGGTAGACGTGGGGAGGTTAAAGTCGCCCAGGACTGTGAGAGGTGAGCCATCCTCAGGAAAGGAGCTTATCAAGGCATCAAGCTCATTGATGAACTCTCCGAGGGAACCTGGAGGGCGATAAATGATAAGGATGTTAAGCTTGAAAGGGCTGGTAACTGTGACAGCATGGAATTCAAAGGAGGCGATAGACAGATGGGTAAGGGGAGAAAGAGAGAATGACCACTTGGGAGAGATGAGGATCCCGGTGCCACCACCCCGCTGACCAGAAGCTCTCGGGGTGTGCGAGAACACGTGGGCAGACGAAGAGAGAGCAGTAGGAGTAGCAGTGTTATCTGTGGTGATCCATGTTTCCGTCAGTGCCAAGAAGTCGAGGGACTGGAGGGAGGCATAGGCTGAGATGAACTCTGCCTTGTTGGCCGCAGATCGGCAGTTCCAGAGGCTACCGGAGACCTGGAACTCCACGTGGGTCGTGCGCGCTGGGACCACCAGATTAGGTGGCCGCGGCCACGCGGTGTGGAGCGTTTGTATGGTCTGTGCAGAGAGGAGAGAACAGGGATAGATAGACACATAGTTGACAGGCTACAGAAGAGGCTACGCTAATGCAAAGGAGATTGGAATGACAAGTGGACTACACGTCTCGAATGTTCAGAAAGTTAAGCTTACGTAGCAAGAATCTTATTGACTAAAATGATTGAAATGATACAGTACTGCTGGAGTAGGCTAGCTGGCAGTGGCTGCGTTGTTGACTTTGTAGGCTAGCTGGCAGTGGCTGCGTTGTTGACACTACACTAATCAAGTCATTCCGTCGAGTGTAATAGTTTCTACAGTGCTGCTATTCGGGGGCTAGCTGGCTAGCTAGCAGTGTTGATTGCGTTACGTTACGTTAAAAGAACGACAATAGCTGGCTAGCTAACCTAGAAAATCGCTCTAGACTACACAATTGTCTTAGATACAAAGACGGCTATGTAGCTAGCTAGCTACGATCAAACAAATCAAACCGTTGTGCTGTAATGAAGTGAAATGAAAATGTGATACTACATGTGGAGCGAAGCGGAATGTTGACCGGGTAGTTGAAGTTCTATTCGGTAGAGGTTGGCTAGCTGTTGGCTAGCTAGCTAGCAGTAGCTCCTACGTTAAGGACGACAAATAGCTGGCTAGCTAACCTCGGTAAATTAAGATAATCACTCTAAGTCTACACACTCTAAACTACACAATTATCTTGGATACGAAGACAGCAAAGACAACTATGTAGCTAGCTAACACTACACTAATCGAGTCGTTCAGTTGAGTGTAATAGTTTCTACAGTGCTGGTGGACGATGGACGTTAGCTAGCTGCTGGGCAGATAGCAGTGTAGACTACGTTAGGACGACGAAATACGATAATTACGCAATTATCTTTGATACAAAGACGGCTATGTAGCTAGCTAAGAAGAAATTGCTAACATTAGACAAATCAAACCGTTGTACTATAATGAAATGTAATGAAAATGTAATGAAAAGTTATACTACCTGCGGACCGAAGTGTAGATGCGACCGCTCGCTCCAACCCTGAACCGGAAGTCAATAGAGGGTGAGAGTTAGAAAAGTTAGAAAAGTTAGTAGAGTTAGAAAAGTTAGTAGAGTTAGTAGAGTCGGTAGAGTTGGTAGAGTCAGTAGAGTCAGTAAAGTTAGTAGAGTTAGTAGAGGGTGAGAGGTAGTAGAGTTAGTAGAGTTAGAAAAGTTAGTAGAGTTAATAGAGGGTGAGAGTTAGAATGAAGTTGGAGTTAGTAGAGTCAGTAGAGGGTGAGAGTTAGACAAGTTTGTAGAGTTAGAGAGTCAGTAGAGTTAGTATAGTTAGTAGAGTTAGTAGTGTCAGTAGAGTTAGTAGAGGGTGAGATTTATAAAAGTTAGTAGAGTCAGTAGAGTTAGTATAGGGTGAGCATTAGTAGAGTATGTAGAGTTAGTAGAGTCAGCAGAGGGTGAAAGTTAGTAGAGTTAGTAGAGTGTGAGAGTTAGAATGAAGTTGGAGTTAGTAGAGTCAGTAGAGGGTGAGAGTTAGACAAGTTTGTAGAGTTAGAGAGTCAGTAGAGTTAGTATAGTTAGTAGAGTTAGTAGTGTCAGTAGAGTTAGTAGAGGGTGAGATTTATAAAAGTTAGTAGAGTCAGTAGAGTTAGTAGAGGGTGAGCATTAGTAGAGTATGTAGATTTAGTAGAGGATGAGCATTAGTAGAGTCAGTAGATTTAGTAGAGGGTGAGCGTTAGTAGAGTCAGTAGAGTTAGTAGAGTTAGTAGTGTCAGTAGAGTTAGTAGAGTCAGTAGAGGGTGAGATATATAAAAGTTAGTAGAGTCAGTAGAGTAAGTAGAGTTAGTAGAGGGTGAGCGTTACTAGAGTCAGTAGAGTTAGTAGAGGGTGAGCATTAGTAGAGTCAGTAGATTTAGTAGAGGGTGAGCATTAGTAGAGTCAGTATAGTTAGTATAGTTAGTTGTGTCAGTAGAGTTAGGAGAGGGTGAGATTTATAAAAGTTAGTAGAGGGTAAGATTTTAAAAGTTAGTAGAGTCAGTAGAGTCAGTAGAGTTAGTAGAGGTTGAGCATTAGTAGAGTCAGTAGATTTAGTAGAGGGTGAGCGTTAGTAGAGTCAGTAGAGTCAGTATAGTTAGTACAGTTAGTAGTGTCAGTAGAGTTAGGAGAGGGTGAGATTTATAAAAGTTAGTAGAGGGGGAGATTTCTAAAAGTTAGTATAGTCAGTAGAGTCAGTAGAGGGTGAGAGTCAGTAGAGGGTGAGAGTCAGTAGAGTCAGTATAGTTAGTAGAGCTAGTAGAGTCAGTAGAGTTAGTAGAGTTAGTAGAGGGTGACAGTTAGTGAGTCATCTTCTATGCTCTGACACTGCACGTATGCTCGGACAGCATACCCTCTTTTCCTGCGACGATTTAAACCTCCCTGGCAAAACAATAGTTCTCATACATTTTAACATTTTCAAGAGTACAAAATTTCATGACTCAACTTGCATATTTAGGTAAATAAAGACGGCCTCACTTCTACATGTGACCAAATGTATAGTCTAAGCTCTTAAATTTGTGAATCGCGATGACCGGCTCCTGCCAGCTCTTCCCTCATCACTTCAAGAATCTCTCTCCATTTAGGTCATTAGATCATGGAGGTTAGCATGACACCCATACATACAAAGCCAACGAGGATCAAATCATGAAATGTGTTTTTTTCCTGCTGGTAGACGGAGATTCTTAGCATAATTAAATGCATTTCTTTGATTGATGCATTACAAATAATTTCCATTTGATTTGATTAATTCCCTCTTGTTTAAATTCATGGTGCAGTAGACACATTTCACTTTAACAATGACCAGCAGATGGCAATACTGACCTAAAGTGACAAGCTGACACCCCCACCAGGTCAGTGTAATTCTCCATTGTAACCAAGAACAAGTTTCATTAAGGAAACAGAAAGAAAACTAGAGACCGCTGCAATCGTCTGAGGTGAGATAACCATTAGCGTTTGTGTCCAGCAGCCGAACAAGTGTCAAATGTGTTTATACAGTAAGAAGATACCACAACAGAAAACATTGTCAATTGGCACAGTATTATAGGACATCTTCAGCTAAACAGCTCATCTATGCAGCGAGAAGTAAAGAGCGTCTCATTTTTTTGCCACATTCATTTACTTCAATTCTACATAGTGTCAGAGAGCCGACGGTTACACCTGAATATGAGAGAGTCAGAGTAGAGGTAACACCTGAATATGAGAGAGTCAGAGTAGAGGTAACACCTGAATATGAGAGAATCAGAGTAGAGGTAACTCCTGAATATGAGAGAGTCAGAGTAGAGGTAACACCTGAATATGAGAGAGTCAGAGTAGAGGTAACACCTGAATATGAGAGAGTCAGAGTAGAGGTAACTCCTGAATATGAGAGAGTCAGAGTAGAGGTAACACCTGAATATGAGAGAGTCAGAGTAGAGGTAACTCCTGAATATGAGAGAGTCAGAGTAGAGGTAACACCTGAATATGAGAGAGTCAGAGTAGAGGTAACACCTGAATATGAGAGAGTCAGAGTAGAGGTAACTCCTGAATATGAGAGAGTCAGAGTAGAGGTAACACCTGAATATGAGAGAGTCAGAGTAGAGGTAACACCTGAATATGAGAGAGTCAGAGTAGAGGTAACTCCTGAATATGAGAGAGTCAGAGTAGAGGTAACACTTGAATATGAGAGAGTCAGAGTAGAGGTAACACCTGAATATGAGAGAGTCAGAGTAGAGGTAACACCTGAATATGAGAGAGTCAGAGTAGAGGTAACACCTGAAGAGGAGAGAGTCAGAGTAGAGGTAACACCTGAATATGAGAGAGTCAGAGTAGAGGTAACACCTGAATATGAGAGAGTCAGAGTAGAGGTAACACCTGAATATGAGAGAGTCAGAGTAGAGGTAACACCTGAATATGAGAGAGTCAGAGTAGAGGTAACACCTGAATATGAGAGAGTCAGAGTAGAGGTAACACCTGAATATGAGAGAGTCAGAGAGACGGAGTAGAGGTAACCCCTGAATATGAGAGAGTCAGAGAGCCAGAGTAGAGGTAACTCCTGAATGTGAGAGAGTCAGAGAGACAGAGTATAGGTAACACCTGAATATGAGAGAGTCAGAGAGACAGAGTAGAGGTAACTCCTGAATATGAGAGAGTCAGAGAGACAGAGTATAGGTAACACCTGAATATGAGAGAGTCAGAGAGACAGAGTAGAGGTAACTCCTGAATGTGAGAGAGTCAGAGAGACGGAGTAGAGGTAACCCCTGAAAATGAGAGAGTCAGAGAGACAGAGTAGAGGTAACTCCTGAATGTGAGAGAGTCAGCGAGACAGAATAGAGGTAACACCTGAATATGAGAGAGTCAGAGAGACGGAGTAGAGGTAACCCCTGAATATGAGAGAGTCAGAGAGACAGAGTAGAGGTAACCCATGAATATGAGAGAGTCAGAGAGACAGAGTAGAGGTAACTCCTGAATGTGAGAGAGTCAGAGAGACAGAGTAGAGGTAACACCTGAATATGAGAGAGTCAGAGGGACAGAGTAGAGGTAACTCCTGAATGTGAGAGAGTCAGAGAGACGGAGTAGAGGTAACACCTGAATATGAGAGAGTCAGAGGGACAGAGTAGAGGTAACTCCTGAATGTGAGAGAGTCAGAGAGACGGAGTAGAGGTAACCCATGAATGTGAGAGAGACAGAGTAGAGGTAACCCCTTAATGTGAGAGAGTCAGAGAGATGGAGTAGAGGTAACTCCTGAATGTGAGAGAGTCAGAGGGACAGAGTAGAGGTAACACCTGAATGTGAGAGAGACAGAGTAGAGGTAACCCCTTAATGTGAGAGAGTCAGAGAGACAGAGTAGAGGTAACACCTGAATATGAGAGAGTCAGAGAGACAGAGTAGAGGTAACTCCTGAATGTGAGAGAGTCAGCGAGACAGAATAGAGGTAACTCCTGAATGTGAGAGAGTCAGAGAGACAGAGTAGAGGTAACCCCTGAATATGAGAGAGTCAGAGAGACGGAGTAGAGGTAACCCCTGAATATGAGAGAGTCAGAGAGACAGAATAGAGGTAACACCTGAATATGAGAGAGTCAGAGGGACAGAGTAGAGGTAACTCCTGAATATGAGAGAGTCAGAGGGACAGAGTAGAGGTAACACCTGAATATGAGAGAGTCAGAGAGACGGAGTAGAGGTAACCCATGAATATGAGAGAGTCAGAGAGACAGAGTAGAGGTAACTCCTGAATGTGAGAGAGTCAGAGGGACAGAGTAGAGGTAACACCTGAATGTGAGAGAGACAGATTAGAGGTAACCCCTTAATGTGAGAGAGTCAGAGAGATGGAGTAGAGGTAACCCCTGAATGTGAGAGAGTCAGAGAGACAGAGTAGAGGTAACCCATGAATATGAGAGAGACAGAGGAGAGTTTAACTCCTGAATGTGAGAGAGTCAGAAACAGAGGAGAGTTTAACTCCTGAATGTGAGAGAGTCAGAGAGACAGAGTAGAGGTAACACCTGAATGTGAGAGAGTCAGAGAGACAGAGTAGAGGTAACTCCTGAATGTGAGAGAGTCAGAGAGACAGAGTAGAGGTAACACCTGAATGTGAGAGAGTCAGAGAGACAGAGTAGAGGTAACCCATGAATATGAGAGAGTCAGAGAGACAGAGTAGAGGTAACTCCTGAATGTGAGAGAGTCAGAGAGACAGAGTAGAGGTAACACCTGAATATGAGAGAGTCAGAGAGACAGAGTAGAGGTAACACCTGAATATGAGAGAGTCAGAGAGACAGAGTAGAGGTAACTCCTGAATGTGAGAGAGTCAGCGAGACAGAATAGAGGTAACTCCTGAATGTGAGAGAGTCAGAGAGACAGAGTAGAGGTAACCCCTGAATATGAGAGAGTCAGAGAGACGGAGTAGAGGTAACCCATGAATATGAGAGAGTCAGAGAGACGGAGTAGAGGTAACCCCTGAATGTGAGAGAGTCAGAGGGACAGAGTAGAGGTAACACCTGAATGTGAGAGAGACAGAGTAGAGGTAACCCCTTAATGTGAGAGAGTCAGAGAGATGGAGTAGAGGTAACCCCTGAATGTGAGAGAGTCAGAGAGACAGAGTAGAGGTAACACCTGAATATGAGAGAGACAGAGGAGAGTTTAACTCCTGAATGTGAGAGAGTCAGAGAGACAGAGTAGAGGTAACTCCTGAATGTGAGAGAGTCAGAGAGACAGAGTAGAGTTAACCCATGAATATGAGAGAGTCAGAGAGACAGAGTAGAGGTAACTCCTGAATGTGAGAGAGTCAGAGAGACAGAGTAGAGGTAACCCCTGAATATGAGAGAGTCAGAGAGACAGAGTAGAGGTAACACCTGAATGTGAGAGAGACATAGAGACAGAGTAGAGGTAACTCCTGAATGTGAGAGAGTCAGAGAGACAGAGTAGAGGTAACCCCTGAATGTGAGAGAGTCAGAGAGACAGAGTAGAGGTAACACCTGAATATGAGAAAGTCAGAGAGAAGGAGTAGAGGTAACACCTGAATGTGAGAGAGACATAGAGACAGAGTAGAGGTAACACCTGAATGTGAGAGAGACATAGAGACACAGCAGAGGTAACTCCTGAATGTGAGAGAGTCAGAGAGACAGAGTAGAGGTAACACCTGAATATGAGAGAGTCAGAGAGTCAGAGTAGAGGTAACTCCTGAATGTGAGAGAGACAGAGTAGAGGTAACTCCTGAATGTTAGAGAGTCAGAGAGACAGAGTAGAGGTAACCCCTGAATGTGAGAGTCAGAGAGACAGAGTAGAGGTAACCCCTGAATGTGAGAGTCAGAGAGACAGAGTAGAGGTAACCCCTGAATGTGAGAGTCAGAGAGACAGAGTAGAGGTAACTCCTGAATATGAGAGAGTCAGAGAGACAGAGTAGAGGTAACTCCTGAATGTGAGAGAGTCAGCGAGACAGAATAGAGGTAACTCCTGAATGTGAGAGAGTCAGAGAGACAGAGTAGAGGTAACCCCTGAATATGAGAGAGTCAGAGAGACGGAGTAGAGGTAACCCCTGAATATGAGAGAGTCAGAGAGACAGAGTAGAGGTAACCCATGAATATGAGAGAGTCAGAGAGACAGAGTAGAGGTAACTCCTGAATGTGAGAGAGTCAGAGGGACAGAGTAGAGGTAACACCTGAATGTGAGAGAGACAGAGTAGAGGTAACCCCTTAATGTGAGAGAGTCAGAGAGATGGAGTAGAGGTAACCCCTGAATGTGAGAGAGTCAGAGAGACAGAGTAGAGGTAACACCTGAATATGAGAGAGACAGAGGAGAGTTTAACTCCTGAATGTGAGAGAGTCAGAGAGACAGAGTAGAGGTAACTCCTGAATGTGAGAGAGTCAGAGAGACAGAGTAGAGTTAACCCATGAATATGAGAGAGTCAGAGAGACAGAGTAGAGGTAACCCCTGAATGTGAGAGTCAGAGAGACAGAGTAGAGGTAACCCCTGAATGTGAGAGTCAGAGAGACAGAGTAGAGGTAACCCCTGAATGTGAGAGTCAGAGAGACAGAGTAGAGGTAACTCCTGAATTTGAGAGAGTCAGAGAGACAGAGTATAGGTAACCCCTGAATGTGAGAGAGTCAGAGAGACAGAGTAGAGGTAACCCATGAATATGAGAGAGACAGAGGAGAGTTTAACTCCTGAATGTGAGAGAGTCAGAGACAGAGGAGAGTTTAACTCCTGAATGTGAGAGAGTCAGAGAGACAGAGTAGAGGTAACACCTGAATGTGAGAGAGTCAGAGAGACAGAGTAGAGGTAACTCCTGAATGTGAGAGAGTCAGAGAGACAGAGTAGAGGTAACACCTGAATGTGAGAGAGTCAGAGAGACAGAGTAGAGGTAACCCATGAATATGAGAGAGTCAGAGAGACAGAGTAGAGGTAACTCCTGAATGTGAGAGAGTCAGCGAGACAGAATAGAGGTAACTCCTGAATGTGAGAGAGTCAGAGAGACAGAGTAGAGGTAACCCCTGAATATGAGAGAGTCAGAGAGACGGAGTAGAGGTAACCCCTGAATATGAGAGAGTCAGAGAGACAGAGTAGAGGTAACCCATGAATATGAGAGAGTCAGAGAGACAGAGTAGAGGTAACTCCTGAATGTGAGAGAGTCAGAGGGACAGAGTAGAGGTAACACCTGAATGTGAGAGAGACAGAGTAGAGGTAACCCCTTAATGTGAGAGAGTCAGAGAGATGGAGTAGAGGTAACCCCTGAATGTGAGAGAGTCAGAGAGACAGAGTAGAGGTAACACCTGAATATGAGAGAGACAGAGGAGAGTTTAACTCCTGAATGTGAGAGAGTCAGAGAGACAGAGTAGAGGTAACTCCTGAATGTGAGAGAGTCAGAGAGACAGAGTAGAGTTAACCCATGAATATGAGAGAGTCAGAGAGACAGAGTAGAGGTAACTCCTGAATGTGAGAGAGTCAGAGAGACAGAGTAGAGGTAACCCCTGAATATGAGAGAGTCAGAGAGACAGAGTAGAGGTAACACCTGAATGTGAGAGAGACATAGAGACAGAGTAGAGGTAACTCCTGAATGTGAGAGAGTCAGAGAGACAGAGTAGAGGTAACACCTGAATATGAGAGAGTCAGAGAGACGGAGTAGAGGTAACCCCTGAATGTGAGAGAGTCAGTGAGACAGAGTAGAGGTAACACCTGAATATGAGAAAGTCAGAGAGAAGGAGTAGAGGTAACACCTGAATGTGAGAGAGACATAGAGACAGAGTAGAGGTAACACCTGAATGTGAGAGAGACATAGAGACACAGCAGAGGTAACTCCTGAATGTGAGAGAGTCAGAGAGACAGAGTAGAGGTAACACCTGAATATGAGAGAGTCAGAGAGTCAGAGTAGAGGTAACTCCTGAATGTGAGAGAGACAGAGTAGAGGTAACTCCTGAATGTTAGAGAGTCAGAGAGACAGAGTAGAGGTAACCCCTGAATGTGAGAGTCAGAGAGACAGAGTAGAGGTAACCCCTGAATGTGAGAGTCAGAGAGACAGAGTAGAGGTAACTCCTGAATATGAGAGAGTCAGAGAGACAGAGTAGAGGTAACCCCTGAATGTGAGAGTCAGAGAGACAGAGTAGAGGTAACCCCTGAATGTGAGAGTCAGAGAGACAGAGTATAGGTAACCCCTGAATATGAGAGAGTCAGAGAGACAGAGTAGAGGTAACTCCTGAATGTGAGAGAGACAGAGAGACAGAGTAGAGGTAACCCCTGAATATGAGAGAGACATAGAGACAGAGTAGAGGTAACCCCTGAAAATGAGAGAGTCAGAGAGACAGAGTAGAGGTAACCCCTGAATGTGGTGCTGAGAGCCTTGTAGCTTCATTACTCTGCTGACTGCTGGAATGGAAACAAATGTGTCATTCTCCACCACCACCACCACCACCACCCCACCGAGATGGGATACTAGACTTGAGGCTACGTCCATAATGGCACCCTATTTTCTAAATAGTGCACTATATAGGAAATAGGGTCGAACGTTGTGCACTTTATAGGAAATAGGTTCCCGTTTGTGACACAATCTTGGACAGAGGCTGTGTCTTCACTCGCTAAAACATAGACTTTTCATCATCTCAGCCTTTAGGGATATTCATGGAACCATTTATGCCCTTTACGCCAGATCCTCTAATGATGCAGAACGAATGATGCGCTTTTGTTTAGGTTTCCAGCAAGAGTGTGGGAAAGTGAGTCTGAGAAAGCTTTCCATTTCTAGTTTCCCAGAAGGGCCTTGGCTCTGCTCTGACCATTTCCAGGTGATATTTGCAGAGACGGAAAGGATGGAAAGTAGAAGTAGTGTTGGAGAAGCTGCTTCAGCTCACAATGTCTGAGCCACATGTTCAGTCAACGTAGAGAGATAGGGTACACACACAAATCCCTCTACAACGAACTCTTCAAGAGTTTTCGGGGGGTGAGCTACACATCTTATACAGTAAACACCTTTATTTACATTTATTTAGCTTTATTTTAATTTATGCAAGGACTCCAGCAAGCCGGGGATAAGATCAGAGAAAATGAGGAGAGGGGAGAAGAGGTGAGTTGAGGAGAGGGGTTGTTAGCCAGGTTTTCAAGCACATATAGGCATTCCCCATGATGATCCTCTCCAGGCATCCCTACAGCCCTAAGACACCCAGACAGAGGGAGACATAACGCCCTGTCAACACGGGAAATACAAGGAGCCTACATTCTATGCTCTCCTATGTGGTGTGAGAAAGAATGATGCCAAGTGTCTTTGGGCTGAGGGAGACAGGTGATGGAGGAGCAGGCGGTGTGGGAGACAGGTGGTGGGAGAGCAGGCAGTGTGGGAGACAGGTGGTGGGAGAGCAGGCAGTGTGGGAGACAGGTGGTGGAAGAGCAGGCGGTGTGGGAGACAGGCGGTGTGGGAGACAGGTGGTGGGAGAGCAGGCAGTGTGGGAGAGCAGGCAGTGTGGGAGACAGGCGGTGTGGGAGACAGGTGGTGGAAGAGCAGGCGGTGTGGGAGACAGGCGGTGTGGGAGACAGGTGGTGGAAGAGCAGGCAGTGTGGGAGACAGGTGGTGGAAGAGCAGGCGGTGTGGGAGACAGGTGGTGGAAGAGCAGGCGGTGTGGGAGACAGGTGGTGGAAGAGCAGGCGGTGTGGGAGACAGGTGGTGGAAGAGCAGGCGGTGTGGGAGACAGGTGGTGGAAGAGCAGGCAGTGTGGGAGACAGGTGGTGGAAGAGCAGGCAGTGTGGGAGACAGGCGGTGTGGGAGACAGGTGGTGGAGGAGCAGGCAGTGTGGGAGACAGGTGGTGGGAGAGCAGGCAGTGTTGGAGACAGGTGGTGGGAGAGCAGGCAGTGTGGGAGACAGGTGGTGGGAGAGCAGGCAGTGTGGGAGACAGGTGGTGGAAGAGCAGGCGGTGTGGGAGACAGGTGGTGGGAGAGCAGGCGGTGTGGGAGACAGGCGGTGTGGGAGACAGGTGGTGGGAGAGCAGGCAGTGTGGGAGACAGGTGGTGGAAGAGCAGGCAGTGTGGGAGACAGGTGGTGGGAGAGCAGGCAGTGTGGGAGACAGGTGGTGGGAGAGCAGGCAGTGTGGGAGACAGGTGGTGGAAGAGCAGGCGGTGTGGGAGACAGGTGGTGGGAGAGCAGGCGGTGTGGGAGACAGGTGGTGAAAGAGCAGGCGGTGGGGGAGACAGGCGGTGTGGGAGACAGGTGGTGGGAGAGCAGGCAGTGTGGGAGACAGGTGGTGGAAGAGCAGGCGGTGTGGGAGACAGGTGGTGGAAGAGCAGGCGGTGTGGGAGACAGGTGGTGGAAGAGCAGGCAGTGTGCGAGACAGGCGGTGTGGGAGACAGGTGGTGGGAGAGCAGGCAGTGTGGGAGACAGGTGGTGGAAGAGCAGGCGGTGTGGGAGACAGGCGGTGTGGGAGACAGGTGGTGGGAGAGCAGGCAGTGTGGGAGACAGGTGGTGGAAGAGCAGGCAGTGTGGGAGACAGGTGGTGGGAGAGCAGGCAGTGTGGGAGACAGGTGGTGGGAGAGCAGGCAGTGTGGGAGACAGGTGGTGGAAGAGCAGGCGGTGTGGGAGACAGGTGGTGGGAGAGCAGGCGGTGTGGGAGACAGGTGGTGAAAGAGCAGGCAGTGTGGGAGACAGGCGGTGTGGGAGACAGGTGGTGGGAGAGCAGGCAGTGTGGGAGACAGGTGGTGGAAGAGCAGGCGGTGTGGGAGACAGGTGGTGGAAGAGCAGGCGGTGTGGCAGACAGGTGGTGGGAGAGCAGACAGTGTGAGAGACAGGCGGTGTGGGAGACAGGTGATGGAGGAGCAGGCAGCGTGGGAGACAGGTGGTGGAAGAGCAGGCGGTGTGGGAGACAGGCGGTGTGGGAGACAGGTGGTGGGAGAGCAGGCAGTGTGGGAGACAGGTGGTGGAAGAGCAGGCAGTGTGGGAGACAGGTGGTGGAAGAGCAGGCGGTGTGGGAGACAGGTGGTGGAAGAGCAGGCAGTGTGCGAGACAGGCGGTGTGGGAGACATGTGGTGGGAGAGCAGGCAGTGTGGGAGACAGGTGGTGGAAGAGCAGGCGGTGTGGGAGACAGGCGGTGTGGGAGACAGGTGGTGGGAGAGGAGGCAGTGTGGGAGACAGGCGGTGTGGGAGACAGGTGGTGGAAGAGCATGCGGTGTGGGAGACAGGCGGTGTGGGAGACAGGTGGTGGAAGAGCAGGCGGTGTGGGAGACAGGTGGTGGAAGAGCAGGCGGTGTGGGAGACAGGTGGTGGAAGAGCAGGCGGTGTGGGAGACAGGTGGTGGGAGAGCAGGCAGTGTGGGAGACAGGTGGTGGAAGAGCAGGCGGTGTGGGAGACAGGTGGTGGGAGAGCAGGCAGTGTGGGAGACAGGTGGTGGAAGAGCAGGCGGTGTGGGAGACAGGCGGTGTGGGAGACAGGTGGTGGGAGAGCAGGCAGTGTGGGAGACAGGCGGTGTGGGAGACAGGTGGTGGAAGAGCAGGCGGTGTGGGAGACAGGTGGTGTGAGAGCAGGCAGTGTGGGAGACAGGTGGTGTGGGAGACAGGTGGTGGGAGAGCAGGAAGTGTGGGAGACAGGTGGTGGGAGAGCAGGCAGTGTGGGAGAGCAGGCAATGTGGGAGACAGGTGGTGGGAGAGCAGGCAGTGTGGGAGACAGGTGGTGGGAGAGCAGGCAGTGTGGGAGACAGGTGGTGTGAGAGCAGGCAGTGTGGGAGACAGGTGGTGTGGGAGACAGGTGGTGGGAGAGCAGGCAGTGTGGGAGACAGGTGGTGTGAGAGCAGGCAGTGTGGGAGAGCAGGCAGTGTGGGAGACAGGTGGTGGAAGAGCAGGCAGTGTGGGAGACAGGTGGTGGGAGAGCAGGCAGTGTGGGAGACAGGTGGTGGGAGAGCAGGCAGTGTGGGAGACAGGTGGTGGGAGAGCAGGCAGTGTGGGGGACAGGTGGTGGAAGAGCAGGCGGTGTGGGAGACAGGCGGTGTGGGAGACAGGTGGTGGGAGAGCAGGGAGTGTAGGAGACAGCTGGTGTGAGAGCAGGCAGTGTGGGAGACAGGTGGTGTGGGAGACAGGTGGTGGGAGAGCAGGCAGTGTGGGAGACAGGTGGTGGGAGAGCAGGCAGTGTGGGAGACAGGTGGTGGAAGAGCAGGCAGTGTGGGAGACAGGTGGTGGGAGAGCAGGCAGTGTGGGAGACAGGTGGGTGGAGAGCAGGCAGTGTGGGAGACAGGTGGTGGGAGAGCAGGCAGTGTGGGAGACAGGTGGTGGGAGAGCAGGCAGTGTGGGAGACAGATAGTGGAAGAGCAGGCGTTGTTGGAGACAGGTGGTGGAAGAGCAGGCAGTGTGGGAGACAGGTGGTGGGAGAGCAGGAGGTGTGGGAGACAGGTGGTGGGAGAGCAGGCAGTGTGGGAGACAGGTGTTGGGAGAGCAGGCAGCGTTGGAGACAGGTGGTGGGAGAGCAGGCGGTGTGGGAGACAGGTGGTGGAAGAGCAGGCAGTGTGGGAGACAGGTAGTGGGAGAGCAGGAGGTGTGGGAGACAGGTGGTGGGAGAGCAGGCAGCATTGGATACGGGTGGTGGGAGAGCAGGCGGTGTGGGAGACAGGTGGTGGGAGAGCAGACAGTGTGGGAGACAGGTGGTGTGGGAGACAGGTGGTGGAAGAGCAGGCAGTGTGGGAGACAGCTGGTGGGAGAGCAGACAGTGTTGGAAACAGGTGGTGGGAGAGCAGACAGTGTTGGAGACAGGTGGTGGGAGAGAAGGTGGTGGAAGAACAGGTGGTGTGGGAGACAGGTGGTGCGAGAGCAGACAGTGTTTGAGACAGCTGGTGAGAGAGCAGACAGTGTTGGAGACAGGTGGTGGGAGAGAAGGTGGTGGAAGAACAGGTGGTGTGGGAGACAGGTGGTGCGAGAGCAGACAGTGTTTGAGACAGCTGGTGAGAGAGCAGACAGTGTTGGAGACAGGTGGTGGGAGAGAAGGTGGTGGAAGAACAGGTGGTGTGGGAGACAGGTGGTGGGAGAGCAGACAGTGTTGGAGACAGGTGGTGGGAGAACAGGTGGTGTGGGAGACAGGTGGTGGAAGAGCAGACAGTGTTGGAGACAGGTGGTGTGGGAGAGTGGTTTCCAGCTGTGTGTGTGTCTGTGCATGTATGCATTTACTGCTCACATGATATTTCCATATGTTTCCATGCACTGGTTGAGGCTGAGACAACTCTTGCGATCTGGCCCAAACGGCACCCTATTCCCCATATAGTGCACTACTTTGAAGCAGAGCCCTATGGGGATGGTTAAACATAGTGCAATACATAGGGAATAGGGTGCAATTTGGGAGGCAGTCTTAATGTATATTTTCCGCCATCCTTAACGGAGACATATGGGCTGTGAATTCAACTTCTTTCCAGTTGTGAGGCAGTAATTAGCTCCATATTGGTCCAACTCAATGGGAGTGATAGGAGGGAGTAAAGTCACACACACACAGACATGGACAGACACACACACACCCACACGCATGTACGCGGATGGACAGACACATAAAACACACACACAAAAATATAAACGCACATGGTCCCATGTGTCATGAGCTGAAATAAAAGATCCCAGAAATGTTCCATACGCACAAAAAATCGTATTCCTCCCAAATGTTGTGCACCAATGTGTTTACATCCCTGTTTGTCACCATTTCTCCTTTGCCAAGATAATCCATCCACCTGACAGGTGTGGTATATAACCTGATTAAACAGCATCATCATTACACAGGTGCACCTTGTAGTGGGTACAATAAAAGGTCACACTAAAATGTGCAGTTGTCACACAACACAGTAAGTAACACAGACATCTCAAGTTTTTAAGGGAGCGTGCGATTGGCGTGCTGACTGCAGGAACGTCCACCAGAGCTGTTGCCAGATAATTTAATGTTCCTTTCTCTACCATTGGCCTCCTCTAATGTTGTTTTAGAGAATCTGGCAGTACGTCCAACAGGCCTCACAACCCCAGACCACGTGTAACCACACCAAAGTCCAGGACCTCCACATCTGGCTTCTTCACCTGTGGGATCGTCTGAGACCAGCCTCCAGGACAGCTGATGAAACTGAGGAGTATTTCTGTCTGTAATAAAGCCCTTTTGTGGAGAAAAACTCATTATGATTGACTGGGCCTGACTCTCCCACGGCTCCCACAGCTCTGCTCTTACCCAGTCATGTAAAACCCATAGATTAGGGCCTAATGAATTCATATTTAAATTTACTGATTACCTTTCATGAACTGTAACTCAGTAAAATTGTTGAAATTGTTGCACGTTGAATTTATATTTCTGTCCAGTGTAATAGGAAGGATGTGATGACACAAGCCCCATCATCCAGGGTTCTGGTCAAAAGTTGTGCACTGTGTAGGGAATAGGGTTGCCGATGTACCAATGCATGCTCGCCCAAGGCTCGTCCACCCAAGGGTGAGGGACTACTTTTAGGATATTAATTAGCAATACATCTGCTAGATTTTTCTTTCCCCCAATGAAGGCATACGCCAAAACACTTGTTACTGTTACTATGATGGATGCTGGCATACCATTTTATCTCTGCCCAAGGCAAGCTGGCTCTCCAATCTTTCACTCCAATCGGATTTTTTTATTTTTTATATAACCTTTTTTTAACTAGGCAAATTTTAATAACAAATTATTACTTACGATGTCAGCCTAGAAACAGTGGGTTAACTGCCTTGTTCAGGGGCAGAACGACAGATTTTTACCTTGTCAGCTCAGGGATTTCTTATTTAGCTACCTTTCGGTTACTCGCCCAAAGCTCTAACCACTAGGCTACCTGCCTCTAATTACTAGGCTACCTGCCTCTAACCACTAGGCTACCAGGTAGTCACTAGGCTACCAGGTAGTCACTAGGCTACCTGCCTCTAACCACTAGGCTACCTGCCTCTAACCACTAGGCTACCAGGTAGTCACTAGGCTACCAGGTAGTCACTAGGCTATCTGCCTCTAACCACTAGGCTACCAGGTAGTCACTAGGCTACCAGGTAGTCACTAGGCTATCTGCCTCTAACCACTAGGCTACCAGGTAGTCACTAGGCTACCTCCCTCTAACCACTAGGCTATCTGCCTCTAACCACTAGGCTACCAGGTAGTCACTAGGCTACCTGTCTCTAATCACTAGGCTATCTGCCTCTAACCACTAGGCTACCAGGTAGTCACTAGGCTATCTGCCTCTAACCACTAGGCTACCAGGTAGTCACTAGGCTACCAGGTAGTCACTAGACTACCTGCCTCTAACCACTAGGCTACCTGCCTCTAACCACTAGGCTACCAGGTAGCCACTAGGCTATCTGCCTCTAGCCACTAGGCTATCTGTCTCTAGCCACTAGGCTACCTGCCTCTAACCACTAGGCTACCAGGTAGTCACTAGGCTACCTCCCTCTAACCACTAGGCTACCAGGTAGTCACAAGGCTATCTGCCTCTAACCACTAGGCTACCAGGTAGTCACTAGGCTACCTGCCTCTGACCACTAGGCTACCAGGTAGTCACTAGGCTACCTGCCTCTAACCACTAGGCTACCAGGTAGGCACTAGGCTACCTGCCTCTAACCACTAGGCTACCTGCCTCTAACCACTAGGCTACCAGGTAGTCATTTAGCTACCTGCCTCTAACCACTAGGCTACCTGCCTCTAACCACTAGGCTACCAGGTAGTCACTAGGCTACCTGCCGCTGATTTAGTATTCCTTTACACTTAGAGCTTTTTGCCTCCAGTCTCTTTTAACAACTGCAGCCTCTATGCAAGAATAGGATGCAAGAAAGTTTACATCAAATACTGTTTTCATAATGCATAATATTTATTTTCCAAGGAGGTAATTAAAATAAACCATGCTGACATTAATTCTACACTGAGTTGTTGTCAGTCAAACATACCAAATTCAAATCTTAACCAAAAAATGGCATTATGTTAATTGGAAAGGTTTGCTTTCATTGATTCAGATTGACTTTACCGACCTATAAAGCAATATCTTTCGAGGAACCCGATGTGCTTTCCAGAGATGGAGGAGTGTCCCATCACAGCCCGACTCAGGGAAGGAAGTGACCACAGTCCATGAGGTTTTCAGCTTTTATAGACTTAACCATGATGCGGTATTTTAATCACTAACTCCATTTCTCTTTGACCTGTCTTGGACGAAAAACCCTAGTGACATCACCTCAATCACTTCAACAGCCACCAATGTCATCTGAATTGACACTGACTAATGGAAAACAGTTATATGTTCCATGTTTGTCCTACAGATCATACTTCAAATACATTTTAAAACATATAGGACCGGTTTGTTGAACCCAGATGAAACCTCCTGCTGGTAAAGTTTTAGGCTAGCCTACGTACTGGTTTTGAATGTGTTGTGACTGTTGTGTGCTCAGGGTTCTGTGTGATGGGATGGTCTGCTGTGGGCATCAGGGAGCAGTGAAGCCACTGCCCCTGTGTTCATATCCAACACATGGATGGAGTGGTCAGCACCACACAAGCAGCTGCTAAGGAAAGTCCAGTACAGTACCCAAAGTAACTCCAGTAAGGTATACCACTGCTGTCTTCTCTAATGGTCCCCAGATTTTAACATGGCTCGTATACTGTATTGATTAATAACAACGTAAATATAGTTTAGAACTCAAAGGAATTCATCATGGATGTTTTAGTTTGATCAATGGAGTACTTTGTTAAATCACAACCATATTAAAAAACTGCAGATTTGCATTACCTCATGTTGCCGATAGACCACATGTTTCCATAGAGCCATGTATGAAGACACACACTACTGTTCAAAAGTTTGGGTTCACTTAGAAATGCCCTTGTTTTTGAAAGAAAAGCACATTTTTTGTCCATTAAAATAACATCAAATTGATCAGAAATACTGGAAACGGCTGATTTGTTATGGAATATCTACGTAGGGGTACAGAGGCCCATTATCAGCAACCATCACTCCTGTGTACCAATGGCATGTTGTGTTAGCTAATCCAAGTGTATAATTTTAAAAGGCTAATTGATCAATGAAAACCCTTTTGCAATTATGTTAGCACAGTTGAAAACTGTTGTCCTGATTAAAGCAATAAAACTGGCCTTATTTAGACTAGTTGAGTATCTGGAGCATCAGCATTTGTGGGTTCGATTACAGGCTCAAAATGTCCAGAAACAAAGAACTTTCTTCTGAAACTCATCAGTTTACTCTTGTTCTGAGAAATGAAGGCGAGAAATTGCCAAGAAACTGAAGATCTCGTACAACGCTGTGTACTACTCTCTTCACAGAACAGAGCAAACTGGTTCTAATCAGAATAGAAAGAGGAGTGGGACCCCGGTGCACAACTGAGCAAGAGGACAAGTACATTAGTGTCCCGTTTGAGAAACAGACACCTCACAATGCCTCAACTGGCAGATTCATTAAGAACAAATTCTTATTTACAATGACGACCTACCCTGACCAAACCCAGATGTCACTGGGCCAATTGTGTGCCGCCCTATGGGACTCCCAGCAAGATGTGATGCAGCCTGGAATGGAGTGATACCTCTTGCACTGAGATGCAGTGTCTTAGACCGCTGAGCCACTTGGGAGCCTCAGGAAGGGCCTCAAACCTCACCTGTAGCCTCTGGTCTGCTACAGCTGATCTTGGCAACATGAATGCATACTAAATGGTACCCTATTCCCTATTTGGTGCACTACTTTTCACCAGGACCCATAGGGCTCTTGTGAAAAGTAGTGCACAGAAAAGGGAATAGATTAACATTTGGGAAACAGTCGATTACTTAAATTTTTCAAGAATGTCTCCATCCAGAATGTCTCCTTGTTAAAGAGTATACAAAACAGAACACTAATGCCCATTTATAGCAATGTTTGGAGGACTGAGTATCATTTTTACTGAAGTATTACGCTGTGTTGCGCTTGGCAACGGACAAAGTGGAAAGGAAAGTAGATATCAGATGATTCTGTAATATTTTCCACTGTCTGTGTGTTGCTGTGTTATCCGTGAGTCTGCTCTCTGAAGAGATTCCTTTCTGTCAGTCAGTGAATGATATGGGTTATTGTTGATAAAGGTGCTCTCGAGATTATCATCTAGAACCAGAGACTTTGTAGGATTCTGTTTAACAACTATAGATGAATACTCTCAAACAGTGTCACTACGATAAAGAATTAACTAATGTGAGGGTGCTCTCTTAGAAATCTGGAAGCTAAAAGGGTTATTTGGCTGTCCCCATAGGAGAACCCTTTGAATAACCAGTTTTGGTTCCAGGTGGAAAGTATTTTGGGTTCCAGGTAGAAAGGGTTCTAACTGGAAGCCAAAGGGGTTCTTATCTGGAACCAAAAAGGCCTTGAACTGGAGGAACCCGAAGAACCCTTTTGGAACCCTTTTTTCTAAGAGTGGACATTAATGCTTTTGGTAACAATCATCTAAGCCCAGTTGGACATGAATGAACTGTTACCTCTGAGGAGAGAGGTAGTGGTTGTTAATTCTCTAGTTACAGTGATCGCTGGATTGATAGTGTGGGGAAGGATACAGGAGCAGAGGTCACTGATGGCAGACACATCTGTTCCAGTAACTTATTCAACGTGCTGGTGTACTGGAGTGGTTGTATATGTAACAGTTCAGTATCTGTCCCTCTCCCCTACCTGGGCTCAAACTAGGGACCCTCTGCACACATCGAAGCATCGTTACCCATCGCACCACGGCCCTTGCAGAGCAAGGGGAACAACTACTTCAAGGTCTCAGAGCGAGTGATGTGACCAATCATTAGCGCACACCCCGCTATCTAGCGAGCCATTTCACATCCGTTACACTCACCCCCCTTTTGACCTCCTCCTTTTCTGCAGCAACCAGTGATCCGGGTCAACAGCATCAATGGTGCAGTATAGCTTCCGTCCCTCTCCTCGCCCCAAACCAGGGAGCCTCTGCACACATCAACAACTGCCTCGCACGAAGCATCGTATCCCATCGCGCCACAAAAGCCACGGCCCTTGCAGAGCAGGGAGGACAACTACTTCAAGGTCTCAGAGCGAGTGACGTCGCCGATTGAAACGCTATTAGCGCGCATCCCACTAACTAGCTAGCTAATTCACATCGGTTACATATATTCCTTGCTGTCAGTCAGTGAATGATATGGGTTATTGTTGATAAAGATGCTCTAGACAGGTCAGTGTCAGTACCTTATTCAATGTGCAGGGATACTGGAGTGGTTATATATACAGGTAAGTGTCAGTACCTTATTCAATGTGCAGGGATACTGGAGTGGTTGAATATACAGGTCAGTACCTTATTCAATGTGCAGGGATACTGGAGTGGTTGTATATACAGGTCAGTACCTTATTCAATGTGCAGGGATACTGGAGTGGTTGCATATACTGGTCAGTGTCAGTACCTTATTCAATGTGCAGGGATACTGGAGTGGTTGTATATACAGGTCAATACCTTATTCAATGTGCAGGGATACTGGAGTGGTTGTATATACAGGTCAATACCTTATTCAATGTACAGGGGTACTGGAGTGGTTGTATATACTGGTCAGTGTCAGTACCTTATTCAATGTGCAGGGATACTGGAGTGGTTGTATATACAGGTCAATACCTTATTCAATGTGCAGGGATACTGGAGTGGTTGTATATACAGGTCAATACCTTATTCAATGTACAGGGGTACTGGAGTGGTTGTATATACAGGTCAGTGTCAGTACCTTATTCAATGTGCAGGGATACTGGAGTGGTTGTATATACAGGTCAGTACCTTATTCAATGTGCAGGGATACTGGAGTGGTTGTATATACAGGTCAATACCTTATTCAATGTACAGGGGTACTGGAGTGGTTGTATATACAGGTCAGTGTCAGTACCTTATTCAATGTGCAGGGATACTGGAGTGATTGTATATTCAGGTCAGTGTCAGTACCTTATTCAATGTGCAGGGATACTGGAGTGGTTGTATATACAGGTCAGTACCTTATTCAATGTGCAGGGGTACTGGAGTGGTTGTATATACAGGTCAGTACCTTATTCAATGTGCAGGGCTACTGGAGTGGTTGGATATACAGGTCAGTACCTTATTCAATGTGCAGGGATACTGGAGTGGTTGTATATACAGGTCAATACCTTATTCAATGTGCAGGGGTACTGGAGTGGTTGTATATACAGGTTGGTGTCAGTACCTTATTCAATGTGCAGGGGTACTGGAGTGGTTGTATATACAGGTCAGTACCTTATTCAATGTCCAGGGGTACTGGAGTGGTTGTATATACAGGTCAGTACCTTATTCAATGTGCAGGGATACTGGAGTGGTTGTATATACAGGTCAATACCTTATTCAATGTGCAGGGTACTGGAGTGGTTGTATATACAGGTCATTGTCCGTACCTTATCCAATGTGCAGGGATACTGGAGTGGTTGTATATACAGGTCATTGTCCGTACCTTATCCAATGTGCAGGGATACTGGAGTGGTTGTATATACAGGTCAGTACCTTAATCAATGTGCAGGGATACTGGAGTGGTTGAACAGGGTATGGTCGTAGGTGCCAGGTGCACCGGTTTGTATCAAGAACTGCAATGCTGCTGGGATTTTTGGATTCAACAGTTTCCTGTGTGTATCAAGAATGGTCCACCACCCAAAGGACATCCAGCCAACTTGACAACTGTGGGAAGCATTGGAGTCAACATGGGCAGCATCCCTGTGGAATGCTTTTGACACCTTTTGGAGTCCATGCCACTACAAATTGTAGCTGTTCTTGTGTCTGAGTGGGTAGAGTCCCATGGATGGGCATAGAGTCAGTGTGGGTAGTCTGTAGGAGAGGGAGAGAAGTAGCTGTTAGCTTATGGCCAGGGGACAGAAGCGGTTTAAGAGTCTGTTTGTCTGAGCCTTTCTTAGACATCGTCTGGCATGTACGTCCTGGATGGCTGGGAGCTCGCCCACAGTGATGCGTTGGGCCGTCTGCACCACCCACTGTAGGGCCATCCAGTCATGAGCAGTGCCAATGCCATACCAGACAATGATACAAGCAGTCAGGATGCTCTCAACGGTGTAGCTGTAAAAGTTCCTGAAGAGCCATGCCAAATGGTTTCAGCCTCCTGAGGGAGAAAAGGGGTCGCTGTGCCTTCACAACTGTTCTGGTGTGAAAGGACCATGTTAAGTCCTCAATGATGTGGACATTTTAGTCATTTAACTGTCAGGATATGGCCAGGGTTGTTCCGGTTTTGGTCACTAGATGCCCCCATTGTGCTTTTTGACCCTTTTGTTTTCCCTTGTTCCCAGTTATTATTTGCACCTGTGCCTTGTTTCCCTTGATTGTATTTAAACCCTTAGTTTTCCTCAGTTCTTTGCTCTGTGTTTGAATTTTAGCACCCAGCGATGCTGTGAACATTTGTTGCGCCAGTTGGACTCTATTGTGGTACTCTGTTTTTGTTTATTTATTTTTTGATTATCTTTTGAGGCTTTTTTCTGCTGTACCTACCACCTTGTGGATTTACCTTTTTGTCTTGGAGGATTGCCTTTGTTCTCTTGAAATTACTTTTGATGTTGTGGATTTATATTTTCGCCTGAAGAACTTTCCTTTTTACTTTATTAAAACACCGTCTCAAGTACTGCTGTGTCTGCCTCATCTTCTGGGCACTGCCGACTATTAGTGGCTCAGTTTGCTATAGGACTGTTTCTCACACCGGAGACCTGGGTTCGGAACCGGGTCCTGACAGTTACGAACCCGGGTCTCCAGTGTGAGAAACTAAAACCGGAACAACCCTGGCCAAATCCTGACATTAACATCTCTCAGAAAGAGTGACTTACAGAAGTGAGTGCATACATTTTCGTACCCGGCTCCCGTGGGAAAAGAAACCCACAACCAGTGGTGGAAAAAGTACCCAATTGATATACTTGAGTATAATTAAGATGCCTTAATAGAAAATTACTCAAGTAAAAGTGAAGGTCACCCAGTAAAATACTACTTGAGTAAAAGTATTTGGTTTAAAATGTACTTGAGTATCAAAAGTACAAGTGTAAATCATTTAAAATTCCTTATATTAAGCAAACCAGACAGCATCATTATCTTGTTTTTCTTATTATTAAGGATAGCCAGGGGCATACTTCAACAATCAGACATTTGCAAACTAAGCATTTGTGTTTAGTGAGTCTGCCAAATCAGAGGCATCAGGGATGACCAACGATGTTCTCTTGATAAGTGTGTGAATTAGACCATTTCCCTGTCCTGCTAAGCATTCAAAATGAAACTAGTACTTTTGGGTGTCAGGGAAAATGTAAGGAGTAAAAAGTACATATTTTCTTTAGGAATGTAGTGAAGTAAAAGTTGTACAAAAATATAAATAGTAAAGTAAGGTACAGATACCACAAAAATAGACTTAAGTAGTACTTTAAATTATTTTTACTTAAGTACCACTGCCAACAACCCTGGCGTTGCAGGAGCAATGCTCTACCAACTGAGCCACACGGGACACAGAGGAACTTGAAGCTCAACTGGACGCATGATCGCTTGCTTCTTTTTCGCTGGCGATTCCACTTGGGTAGCCCGAGGATTGGATCGGCGGTACATAAAGAGCCCAGGGATGAGTCAAAGTCGAAGCAGAAATGTCATTTAGTAACTGACGATCTGATGTTAAAAGTTTTGTTGATCATAACAAATTATAGTGGATATACGCCAAAATAATCACAAAATATAAAAGTTGGTTCGGAGCTCTCAAGACGGCAGCCATACAAGTACTAACAATAATTAGAGATGTACTCTGGTCTGGGTACCTAGCAATGAAATAAATCATAATTTATGCAGGCCCATATTTAGCGTTTGCAAAGCTTACCGGTAATTTACCAAAGAATCTTTGGTAATTTTGGTAAATAACCGGTAATCTATGGCAATCTATGGCAAAATGGCTAATTTATGCTTGAATAACTTGTTTATTTTTCTATGTATTCATATATAATATAAAATTGTGTATATCGGTGTCCATATTGTCCAGTAGTTTCTAGTGGATAGACCATATTGTCCAGTAGTTTCTAGTAGATAGATATATAGTGGATATGGTTCAAGAGAAAATAGACTAATTCATGAAAAAAGACAATGGCATTCTTTTTATATTAACCCTATTAATCCTGCAACTCTTCCAAATATGATATTTTTTCACAACTGCCACCAGTTTGGCCCCAAAACATTTACAACAAAGACATATTTACATAGTTAAATAAATAAGTGTTTAAAAAAAACGGCAATAGTATTCACTATGTTGATGGTTTATATTAAGAAGAATGATTTATAACTTTGTCTTTCATGTATTTATGTTGAAAAAAAATCTGAAAATCTTTATTTTAAAATATACTTTACATGTGATAAGGCCACACAGAGGGCCAGAGATCATTACAGACACCTATGATAGTATGAGGTGCTCAAAAAGGCCAATAGAGTTCCAAAATTCCAAATAAACCTTGAAAGTTATCAAAACACCTGGTAGTTTACTGGTAAACCTCTAAAGTAGGTGGGCATCGTGATCTAAAAGACAAAAATGATCCTACATCAGCTCTCTTACTCTGAGACTCTTAATGAATTCAGGCCCTGGCCTTGTGTCATGTCTTGTTATGTCTGTTCCTGTCCTTTCTCTTCATTCTCTCTCTCTGCTGGTCTTTTTAGGTTACCTTCTCTGTCTCTCATTCCTCAGCTGTTCTACATTTCCCCTAACTAGCTCATTCTCTCTTTCCCCACCTGTTCTCTCTTCCCCCTCTGATTAGGTCTCTATTTCTTTCTCTGTTCCTGCTACTTTCAGTGTCTGATTCTTATTTGTGTTTTTTGATGCCAGAAGCAAGCTGTCGTCTCGTTTGCTTCCACCTTGTCCTGTCCTGTCGGAGTCTGCCTGGCAGGAGAATCCTGCACTATACTAACGTTCTTTTGTTCCGCTGACAACGTTGGAAGAGGATTTATGCCATTCCTGTATTTTCATTAAAGAACTCTGTTTTCTGTTAAAACCGCTTTTGGGTCTTCACTCAAGTTCATAACAGAAGAATCAGACCAAGAATGGACCCAGCGGCTCCGGACCCTTTTCACTCCGCCGTCGAGATCCAGGGAGCGATGCTAGGCAGACACGAGGAGGAATTGTCTGCTGCTCAACATGCCGTTGAGACCCTGGCCGTCCAAGTCTCCGACCTCACAAGACGGGTTCACCAACTCCACCTCGATCCACCGCCCACTTCCAGGGTTTCCGAGTCGCCGGAGCCCAGGATCAACAACCCGCCGTGTTACTCTGGGGAGCCCACTGAGTGCCGCTCATTCCTCACTCAGTGTGATGTGGTGTTCTCTCTCCAGCCCAACACTTACTCCAGGAGCGCAGCCCGCATCGCCTACGTCATTTCTCTCCTTACCGGACGGGCGCGTGAGTGGGGCACGGCAGTCTGGGAGGCGAGGGCTGAGTGTATTAACCAGTATCAGGACTTTAAGGAGGAGATGATACGGGTTTTTGACCGTTCTGTTTTTGGCGAGGAGGCTTCCCGGGCCCTGTCTTCCCTATGTCAGGGGAATAGATCCATAACGGATTATTCTATTGAGTTTCGCACTCTCGCTGCCTCTAGTGACTGGAACGAGCCGGCTTTGCTCGCTCGTTTTCTGGAGGGTCTCCACGTCGAGGTTAAGGATGAGATCCTCTCCCGGGAGGTTCCTTCCAGTCTGGACTCCTTAATAGCTCTCGCTATTCGCATAGAGCGACGGTTTGATCTTCGTCGCCGAGCTCGTGGAAAGGAGCTCACGTTCTCCGTTGCTCCCCTCTCCACATCACTGCCACCTGCCGCATCACTGCCACCCTCCTCCGCCGGCTCGGATGCTGAGCCTATGCAGCTGGGGGTATTCGCATCTCGGCCAAGGAGAAGGAACGGAGAATCACCAATCGCCTCTGTCTCTACTGCGGCTCCGCTGGTCATTTTGTCACCTCATGTCCAGTAAAAGGCCAGAGCTCATCAGTAAGAGGAGGGCTACTGGTGAGCGCAACTACTCAGGCCTCTCCTTCTGGATCACGCACTACCTTTCCGGTCCATCTCCGCTGGCCCGGTTCATCTGCTTCCTGCCGTGCCTTGATAGACTCTGGGGCGGAGGGCTGTTTTATGGACGAGACCTGGGCTCGGGAACATGACATTCCTCTCAGACAGTTAGGGAGCCCAGGGCCTTGTTCGCTTTAGATGGTAGTTCTCTCCCCAAGATTCAGCGTGAGACGCTGCCTTTAACCCTCACTGTCTCTGGTAATCATAGCGAAACCATTTCTTTTTTAATTTTTCGTTCACCTTTTACACCTGTTGTTTTGGGTCATCCCTGGCTAGTGCGCCATAACCCTTCTATTAATTGGTCTAGTAATACTATCCTATCCTGGAATGTTTCTTGTCATGTAACCTGTTTAATGTCTGCTATCCCTCCTGTTTCCTCTGTCTCTTCTTCACAGGAGGAGCCTGGCGATTTGACAGGGGTGCCGGAGGAGTATCACGATCTGCGCACGGTGTTCAGTCGTTCCAAGGCCACTTCTCTCCCTCCACACCGGTCGTATGACTGTAGTATTGATCTCCTTCCGGGAACTACTCCCCCGGGGTAGATTATACTCTCTGTCGGCTCCCGAACGTAAGGCTCTCGAGGATTATTTGTCGGTTTCGCTCGACGCCGGTACCATAGTCTCCTCCTCCTCCCCCGCGGAGCTGGGTTTTTTTTTGTTCAGAAGAAGGACGGGTCCCTGCGCCCATGCGTGGATTATCGAGGGCTGAATGACATAACTGTTAAGAATCGTTATCCGCTTCCTCTTATGTCTTCAGCCTTCGAGATCCTGCAGGGAGCCAGGTTTTTCACCAAGTTGGACCTTCGTAACGCCTACCATCTCGTGCGCATCAGGGAGGGGGACGAGTGGAAGACGGCGTTTAACACTCCGTTAGGGCACTTTGAATACCGGGTTCTTCCTTTCGGCCTCGTTAACGCTCCAGCTGTCTTTCAGGCACTAGTTAACGACGTCCTGAGAGACATGCTGAACATTTTTGTTTTCGTTTACATGGACGATATCCTGGTTTTTTTCACCGTCTCTCTCGATTCATGTTCAGCACGTGCGACGCGTCCTCCAGCGCCTTTTGGAGAACTGTCTTTATGTGAAGGCTGAGAAGTGCACTTTTCATGCCGCCTCTGTCCCTTTTCTCGGTTCCGTTATTTCCGCTGAGGGCATTAAGATGGATCCCGCTAAGGTCCAGGCTGTCATTGATTGGCCCGTTCCTAAGTCACGCGTCGAGCTGCAGCGCTTTCTGGGCTTCGCTAATTTCTACCGTCGTTTCATCCGTAATTTCGGTCAGGTGGCAGCTCCTCTCACAGCCCTTACTTCTGTTAGGACGTGCTTTAAGTGGTCCGTTTCCGCCCAGGGAGCTTTTGATCTTCTTAAGAATCGTTTTACATCCGCACCTATTCTTGTTACACCTGACATCTCTAGACAGTTTGTTGTTGAGGTTGACGCGTCAGAGGTGGGCGTGGGAGCCATTCTTTCTCAGCGCTCTCTCTCTGACGGCAAGGTCCATCCTTGCGCGTTTTTCTCTCATCGCTTATCGCCGTCAGAACGTAACTATGATGTTGGTAATCGCGAACTGCTCGCCATCCGCTTAGCCCTAGGCGAATGGCGACAGTGGTTGGAGGGGGCGACCGTTCCTTTTGTCGTTTGGACTGACCATAGGAACCTTGAGTACATCTGTTCAGCCAAACGACTTAATGCGCGTCAGGCTCGTTGGGCTCTGTTTTTCGCTCGTTTCGAGTTTGTTATTTCTTATCGTCCGGGCTCAAAAACACCAAACCTGATGCTTTATCTCGTCTCTTCAGTTCTTCTGAGGTCTCCACCGACCCCGATGGGATTCTCCCTGAGGGGCGTGTTGTCGGGTTGACTGTCTGGGGAATTGAGAGGCAGGTAAAGCAAGCACTCGCTAACACTCCGTGTTGTCCTAGGAACCTTCTGTTCGTTCCCGTTCCTACTTCCGGCCGTTCTTCAGTGGGCCCACTCTGCCAAGTTAGCCGGCCACCCCGGCGTTCGGGGTACGCATTCCATTCGCCAGCGTTTCTGGTGGCCCACTCGGAACGTGACGCGCGTCGATTTGTCGCCGCTTGTTCGGTCTGCGCGCAGACTAAATCTGGGAACTCTCCTCCTGCCGGCCGTCTCAGACCGCTTCCCATTCCCTCTCGACCGTGGTCTCACATCGCTTTAGATTTTGTCACCGGACTGCCTTCATCAGCGGGGAGGACAGTTATTCTTACGGTTGTCGATAGATTCTCTAAGGCGGCTCATTTCATTCCTCTCGATAAGCTCCCTTCTGCTAAGGAGACGGCTCAGATCATTATCGAGAATGTTTTCCGAATTCATGGCCTTCCGTCTGACGTCGTTTCCGACAGAGGTCCGCAGTTCACGTCTCAATTTTGGAGGGAGTTTTGCCGTTTGATTGGGGCTTCCGTCAGTCTCTCGTCCGGCTTTCATCCCCAGTCTAACGGCCACAGCCGAACGGGCCAATCAGACTGTTGGTCGCATTTTACGCAGTCTTTCTTTTCGTAACCCTGCGTCTTGGTCAGAACAGCTCCCCTGGGCAGAGTACGCCCACAACTCGCTTCCTCGTCTGCTACCGGTCTATCCCCTTTTCAGTGTAGCCTCGGGTACCAGCCTCCGCTGTTCTCATCTCAGCTCGCCGAGTCCTGCGTCCCCTCCGCTCAGGCTTTTGTCCAGCGTTGCGAGCGCACCTGGAAGGGGGTCAGGTCGGCACTTTGCCGTAATAGGGCGCAGACTGTGAGGGCCGCTAATAAGCGTAGGACCAAGAGTCCTAGATATTGTTGCGGTCAGAGAGTATGGCTCTCCACTCAGAACCTTCCCCTTAAGACAGCTTCTCGCAAGTTGGCCCCGGGTTCATTGGTCCGTTCCGTATTTCCCAGGTCATTAATCCTGTCGCAGTGCGACTTCTTCTCCCGCGCTATCTTCGTCGCGTTCACCCGGTCTTCCATGTCTCCTGTGTTAAGCCCGTTCTTCGCGCCCCCACTCGTCCCCCCATCCTTGTCGAGGGCGCACCCATCTACAGGGTTCGTAAGATTTTGGACATGCGCCCTCGGGGGCCGTGGTCATCAGTACCTAGTGGATTGGGAGGGGTACGGTCCTGAGGAGAGGAGTTGGGTTCCCTCTCGGGACGTGCTGGACCGTTCGCTGATCGATGATTTCCTCCGTTGCCGCCAGGTTTCCTCCTCGAGTGCGCCAGGAGGCGCTCGGTGAGTGGGGGGTACTGTCATGTCTTGTTATGTCTGTTCCTGTCCTTTCTCTTCATTCTCTCTCTCTGCTGGTCTTTTTAGGTTACCTTCTCTGTCTCTCATTCCTCAGCTGTTCTACATTTCCCCTAACTAGCTCATTCTCTCTTTCCCCACCTGTTCTCTCTTCCCCCTCTGATTAGGTCTCTATTTCTTTCTCTGTTCCTGCTACTTTCAGTGTCAAATAAGAATCAGTGTTTTTTGATGCCAGAAGCAAGCTGTCGTCTCGTTTGCTTCCACCTTGTCCTGTCCTGTCGGAGTCTGCCTGGCAGGAGAATCCTGCACTATACTAACGTTCTTTTGTTCCGCTGACAACGTTGGAAGAGGATTTATGCCATTCCTGTATTTTCATTAAAGAACTCTGTTTTCTGTTAAAACCGCTTTTGGGTCTTCACTCAAGTTCATAACACCTTGACCTTTACACCACAATATGTGGTAATTGTTGAACTGATGACCATTATACAGGCTCCAGCCAGGCACTCAAAACTGATCTAACTAAACTTCTCAAATAGGCATCACCTCTATATCCGTTTCTGTCATTTACATGTTTCACCATCGTAATAATAATGAAAAAGAGGGAGTAAGAGAGACTCAGGCTGGAGGCCCTGATACTGAAGGCAGCGTGCTCTGTTGAGAGAGAGACAGGCTGGAGGCCCTGATACTGAAGGCAGCGTGCTCTGTTGAGAGAGAGACTCAGGCTGGAGGCCCTGATACTGAAGGCAGCGTGCTCTGTTGAGAGAGAGACAGGCTGGAGGCCCTGATACTGAAGGCAGCGTGCTCTGTTGAGAGAGAGACTCAGGATGGAGGCCCTGATACTGAAGGCAGCGTGCTCTGTTGAGAGAGAGACAGGCTGGAGGCCCTGATACTGAAGGCAGCGTGCTCTGTTGAGAGAGAGACAGGCTGGAGGCCCTGATACTGAAGGCAGCGTGCTCTGTTGAGAGAGAGACTCAGGCTGGAGGCCCTGATACTGAAGGCAGCGTGCTCTGTTGAGAGAGAGACTCAGGCTGGAGGCCCTGATACTGAAGGCAGCGTGCTCTGTTGAGAGAGAGACAGGCTGGAGGCCCTGATACTGAAGGCAGCGTGCTCTGTTGAGAGAGAGACAGGCTGGAGGCCCTGATACTGAAGGCAGCGTGCTCTGTTGAGAGAGAGACTCAGGCTGGAGGCCCTGATACTGAAGGCAGCGTGCTCTGTTGAGAGAGAGACTCAGGCTGGAGGCCCTGATACTGAAGGCAGCGTGCTCTGTTGAGAGAGAGACTCAGGCTGGAGGCCCTGATACTGAAGGCAGCGTGCTCTGTTGAGAGAGAGACTCAGGCTGGAGGCCCTGATACTGAAGGCAGCGTGCTCTGTTGAGAGAGAGACTCAGGCTGGAGGCCCTGATACTGAAGGCAGCGTGCTCTGTTGAGAGAGAGACTCAGGCTGGAGGCCCTGATACTGAAGGCAGCGTGCTCTGTTGAGAGAGAGACTCAGGCTGGAGGCCCTGATACTGAAGGCAGCGTGCTCTGTTGAGAGAGAGACTCAGGCTGGAGGCCCTGTGCCTTCACCACCCCTGGTCTCTCTAAATGGGCCCTGACAGCTTACAGCACACACAGCTTAGTTACAATACAGGTCTGGGCAACAGTCTGAGTTGTGCTGAGTGTCAACACTAAGCCTGTGGTGGAGACTAACTGAAAACAGAACCCTCCTCATCAAATTAGCCTAAAGAGAGGGGGGGATTTGGCAGCATTTCTCCTCCCTTCTCTTGCTGAGCAAACAACGATTGTGCCACCTCATGCAGTTTCACTGTCTCAGTGGAAGAAGCTTTGGGGAAAAGTGTGCTTGCAGAACAAAAGATACCACAGGTCTTTTCCACCCAGTACTGGTAAAGGTGTGATGGTAAAAGTCCTATTGCTTAGCGTTTCTCAGCTGACGTGGTGGGTTGTTCTGACATGACCATCTCCTAACATTTTATTTGTCACATGCGCCGAATACAACACCTTATAGTGAAATGTTTACTTACAAGCACTTAACCAACAATGCAGTTTTAAGAAAAGAAGAGTTACGAAAATATTTACTAAATAAATAAATATATATTTTTAAATAACGAGGCTATATACAGGGTAGCCATTTGATGAATTGTTCAGCAATCTTATGGCTTGGGCTTAGAAATTGTTAAGGAGCCTGTTGGACGTAGACTTGGCACTCCGGTACCGCTTGCCGCGCGAAAACAGAGAGAACAGTCTATGACTTTGGTGGTTGGAGTCTTTGACAATTTTTGGGCCTTCTTTTGACAATGTCAAGTATATAGGTCCTGGATAGCAGGAAGCTTGGTCCCAGTGATGTACTGGGCCGTACAATCTACCCTCTGTAGCGTGTTACAGTCAGATGCTGAGCAGTTGGATACCAGGCAGTGATGCAACCGGTCAGGATGCTCTCAATGGTGCAGCTGTAAAATCTTTTCAGTCTTCTGCAGGGAATATGCACAGTCTTCACGACTGTCTTGGTGTGTTTGGACCATGATAGTCTGTTGATGATGTGGACTCCAAGGAATTTGAATCTCTCGACCCGCTCCACTACAGCCCTTTCGATGTTAATTGGGGCGTGTTCGGCCCTCCTTTTCCTGAAGTCCATAATCATCTCCTTTGTCTTGCTCACGTTGAGCGAGAAGTTGTTGCACCACACTGTCAGGCCTCTGACCTCCTCCCTATAGGCTGTCTCATCGATGTCGGTGATCTGGCCTACCACAGTTGTGTCGTCAGCAAACTTAATGATGGTGTTGGAGTCGTGCTTGGCCACAGGGAGTACAGGAAGAGACTAAGCACGCACCCCTGAGGGGCCCCAGTGTTGAGAATCAGCGTGGCAGATATGTTGTTGCCTACCCTTACCACCTGGGGGCGGACCTTTGCAGAGGGAGGTGTTTTGTCCCAGGGTCCTTAGTGATGAGCTTTGTGGGCACTATGGTGTTGAACGCTGAGCTGTAGTCAATTAAAATCCCCCACAAGAGGTCACTTCACAGTCCCCAAGCCCATAATAGACTATGGGAGGCACCCAGTACTACATAGTGTCATGACTACATGCAACTCTATTCCACATCAAGTAACTGATGCAAGCAGTAAAATTTGATTTAAAAAAAGAGATAAAAACACCTTATGGAACAGCGGGGACTGTGAAGCAACACAAACATTGGCACAGACACATGAATACACACACACGTACATATGCACTATAAATACACATGGATTTAGTCCTGTAGATATGTGGTAGGGGTGGAGTAGGGGTCTGAGGGCACACGGTGTGTTGTGAAATCTGTGAATGTATTGTAATGTTTTAAAGTTGTATAAATCACCTTAATTTTGCTGGACCCCAGGAAGAGTAGCTCCTGCTTTGGCAGCAGCTAATGGGGATCCATAATAAAATGCCAAATAAATAAAGACAATTGTGCCTACTGGTTTCCTTAATACAAGTAATTAGAAATCATTCATACTTTTACTTTTGGTACTTAAGTACATTTTTGTAATTACATTTACTTTTGATACTTAAGTATATTTAAAACCAAATACTTTTAGACTTTTACTCAAGTAGTATTTTACCAGGTGACTTTCACTTTGACTTGAGTCATTTTCTATTTATCTTTACTTTTACTCAAGTATGACAATTGTGTACTTATTCCACCACTGTACTGTAGAATATCAACTTGCTGTCAGGAACTTATCTAGGTAGTAAAACCGAGCCCCTCAGATGGGTTTAGAGAACTTCTCATTACCCCCTCGATGACTGGGAGAGAAAAGGCTTCATTATCTTCTTATGGCTGCAGGGGCAGTATTGAGTAGCTTGGATGAAAGGTTCCCAGAGGTGCCCAGAGTTGCTAATATATGCATATTATTATTATTATTGGATAGAAAATACTCTGAAGTTTTTAAAACTGTTTGAATGATGTCTGTGAGTCAAACAGAACTCATATGGCAGGCAAAAACCTGAGAAGAAATCCAAACAGGAAGTGGGAAATCTAAGGTTGGTCGATTTTCAACCCAGCCCCTATTGAAGTCACAGTGGGATATGGATGAAGTTGAATGGAAACTTGAATGAGGCTTCTACTGTGTTGTGGGCCTGAATAAGAGCTGAATGAGCCAGGTTACTGGCAGAGAGCCATTTCCTGGTCACCCGCATTCCACATGATATCGACCTGCGTTCCATTTCTCCTCTACACACAAAGGAATTCCCCAGTTGGAACGTTACTGAAGATTTAGGATAAAAAACATCCTGAAGATTGATTCTATACTTAGTTTGAAATGTTTCTAAGACCTGTAATATACATTTTTGAAGTTTTTGTCTGAAGTTATGCGGGACCTGCACGAGCGTTTGGATTTGTATACCTAAGCCCTCACAAAAGTAGCTACTTGGACATAAATAATGGACAATATCGAACAAATCAAGCATTTATTGTTGAACTGCAAATCCTGGGAGTGCATTCTGATAAAGATCATCAAAGGGAATATTTATAGTGTAATTTCTGATTTCTCTTGACTCCAACATGGCGGAAAATTGTATTTGTTTTCTGAGTGCCATCTCAGAGTATTGCATGGTTTGCTTTTTCCTTAAAGTTTAAAAAAAATCTGACACAGCAGTTGCATTTAGGAGAGGTATATCTATATTTCCATGTCTAACACTTGAATTTTCATCTACATTTATAATGAGTATTTCTGTAACGATCTGGCTGTCTGCAATATCACCTGATGTTTTTGGAACTAGTGAACGTAACGCGCCAATGTATACTGAGATTGTTTTATATAAATATGAACTTTATCAAACAAAACATACATGTATTGTGTAACATGAAGTCCTATGAGTGTCATCCGATGAAGATCTTCAAAGCTTAGTAATTAATTTTGGCTAGAAAAATGGCTGAATTTTTCTTTGGCTTGGTGGTGACCTAACATAATCGTTTGTGGTGCTTTCGCTGTAAAGCCTATTTGAATTCGGACACTGTGGCAGGATTAACAACAAGATTACCATTAAAACGGTATAAGATACATGTATGTTGGAGGATTTTTAATTATGAGATGTTTGTTGTTTTGCACTTTCACTGGCTGTTGTCATATCGATCCCGTTAACGGAATTGCAGCCATAAGAAGTTTTTAAGGCTCATACAGACATTTTACCAGGTGCATACAGCGCCTTCACAACCTTGACTTTTTCCTCATTTTGTTACAGTGTTATTGTATTTGAATTTTTACATGTTTGATTGATTTACTTTTTACCCCTTTTTTGTGGTATCCAAATTGGTAGTTTGAGTCTTGTCCCTTCACTACAACTCCCGTATGGACTCCCTCGGGCGAGACGAAGGTCGAGAGCCATGCATCCTCCGAAACACCAAGCTGCACTGCTTTTTGACACACTGCTCGCTTAACCCGGTAGCCGAACCAATGTGTTGGAGGAAACACAACTGGCGCCCTCATGTGTTTCCCGACACGCCCGTGATCAAACCTGGATCTGTAGTGACTTCTCAAATGGATTTTAAAAATAATACATTCTCAGCAATAACAATAACCAATAATGACAAAGAGAAAACAGGTTTTTAGATGTTTTTCCAAATGTATTAAAAATAGAAAAAAACAAATACCTTATTTACATAAGTATTCAGACCCTTTGCTATGAGACTCAAAATTGAGCTCAGGTGCATCCTGTTTCCACTGATCATCCTTGAGATGTTTCTACAACTTGATTGGAGTCCACCTGTGGTAAATTCAATTGATTGGACATGATTTGGAAAGGCACACACCTGTTTATATAAGGTCCCACAGTTGACAGTGCATGTCAGAGCAAATACCAAGCCATGAGGTCAAAGAAATTGTCCATAGGGCTCTGAAACAGGATTGTGTTGAGGCACAGATCTGCGGTAGTGTACCAAAACATTACTACAGCATTGAAGGTCCCCAAGAACACTGTTGACTCCATCATTCTTAAATGGAAGAGTGATAGAGAGCCAGACAGAAGCCACTCCTCAGTAAATGGCACATGACAGCCCACTTGGTGTTTGCCTAAAGGCACCAAAGGACTATCAGACCATGAGAAACAAGATTATCTGGTCCGATGAAACCAAGATTGAAGCATGGCGGTCACAGCATCATGCTCTGGGGATGTTTTTCAGCTGCAGGGGCTGGGAGACAAGTCAGGATCGAGGGAAAGATGACCGGAGCAAAGTACAGAGAGATCCTTGATGAAAACCTGCTCCAGAGCACTCAAGGCTTCAGAATGGGGCAAAGGATTCACCCTTCAACAGGACAACAACCCAAAGCACACAGCCAAGCCAACGCAGGAATGGCTTTGGGACAAGTCTCTGAATGTCCTTGAGTGGCCCAGCTTGAGTCTAGACTTGAATCCGATCAAACATCTCTGGAGAGACCTGAAAGTAGCTGTGCAGCAACGCTCCCCTTCCAACCTGACAGATCTTGAGAGGATCTGCAGAGAAGAATGGGAGAAACTCCCCAATACAGGAGTGCCACGCTTATAGCGTTATACCCAAGAAGACTCAATGCTGTAATCGCTGCCAAAGGTGCTTCAACAAAATACTGAGTAAAGGGTCTGAATACTTATGTAAAAGTGTTATTTAATTTTAAAACCTGTTTTTGCTTTGTCATGATGGGCTATTGTGTGTAGATTGATGAGGGGAAAAAACTACTTAATCAGTTTTAGAATAAGGCTGTAACATAACATTTGGAAAAAGCCAAGGGGCCTGAATACTTTCCGAAGGCCCTGTAAGGCCCTGTAAGGCACTGTAAGGCCCTGTAAGGCACTGTAAGGCCATGAACGATTCATACATGCTGATATACGTTACCTGCGGGCTTTACGTAAAGACGACCAAGACAATCACTACCTCGAACATCCATAGTCCAGCAATAGTATCACAAGTCAGACAAATAATGTTATAGACTGGAAACCAAGACTAGTCCAACAATATGATGACTGAAATACTGCACCATAATGCTATTATTGAATCTAATGAATGTGATGAGTTATTTCTAAGCGTTAAACCAACTATTTTAATAAAAATCTAAGGATCTACTTTCACAGCCTGATACCATATGTGCATTAAACAGATCTCCACTTTAATAGAGTGCTTGTTGCATTCAGAAATCAATTTCCTTCTCCCTTTAAAACACTTTGTGAGGAGTTTTCCCTGGCCTCAAAGTCAGTAAGACACAGGAATTTCTATTTTCCAAGTGGAAAAAAAGATTCATGAAAGAAAGTCCTTTGGATTGAAACAGAGTGGGAGAGGGAGAGTGACTGCTCTCATCAGCATGCTATGCTTCGTTTTGGACCAGTTATTGTGTCCTCTTTTCATATCTTTGATGCTTTTCATTTTGGCAGTATAGAAGTAGATGGGTAGGTAAATAAAGAGGACACAGTAGGAAAAGTGGTCACCAGGGTAAAATATGTTTGTTATGTGTCGGACCCCAGTAAGACGAGCTGTCAAATGAAAAATACGTTAGGAGCCAAGTGTGGTACCACTAGACTATGGTTTCTTTAAAAGAGAGAGAGGGCAAGAGAGGAGAAGAGGGACATAAAGGAGAAGTGAGGAAAAGAGGGACATAACAGGGAAGAGAGGAGAAGAGGGACAGAAAGGGGAAGAGAGGAGAAGTGGGACAGAAAGGGGAAGAGAGGAGAAGTGGGACAAAGGAGAAGAGAGGGAGAAGAGGGACATAAAGGGGAAGAGGGACATAAAGGAGAGGAGAAGAGGGACATAAAGGAAAAGAGAGGAGAAGAGGGACGTGAAGGGGAAGAGAGGAGAAGAGAGAAAGGGGAAGAGAGGAGAAGAGGGACAAAGGGGAAGAGAGGAGAAGAGGGACGTGAAGGGGAAGAGAGGAGAAGAGGGACACAAAGGGGAAGAGGGACATAAAGGAGAAGAGGGATATAAAGGGGAAGAGAGGAGAAGAGGGACAAAGTGGAAGGGAGGAGAAGAGAGAAAGGGGAAGAGAGGAGAAGAGGGACAAAGGGGAAGAGAGGAGAAGAGGGACGTGAAGGGGAAGAGGGACACAAAGGGGAAGAGGGACACAAAGGGGAAGAGGGACATAAAGGAGAAGAGGGATATAAAGTGGAAGAGAGGAGAAGAGAGGGGGAGAGAGGGGAAGAAAGGGGAAGGAAAAAGGGGGGAAGAGAAGGAAATAGAGGGGAAGAGAAGGAAATAGAGGGGAAGAGAGGGGAAGAGAAGGAAAGAGAATGAAAGAGAGGGGAAGAGAAGGAAATAGAGGGGAAGAGAGGGGAAAAGTGAAAGAAAGTCCTTTGGATTGAAACAGAGTGGGAGAGGGAGAGTGACTGCTCTCATCAGCATGCTATGCTTCGTTGTGGACCAGTTATTGTGTCCTCTTTTCATATCTTTGATGCTTTTCATTTTGGCAGTATAGAAGTAGATGGGTAGGTAAATAAAGAGGACACAGTAGGAAAAGTGGTCACCAGGGTAAAATATGTTTGTTATGTGTCGGACCCCAGTAAGACGAGCTGTCAGGGGAAGAGAGGAGAAGAGGGACGTGAAGGGGAAGAGGGACACAAAGGGGAAGAGGGACACAAAGGGGAAGAGGGACATAAAGGAGAAGAGGGATATAAAGTGGAAGAGAGGAGAAGAGAGGGGGAGAGAGGGGAAGAAAGGGGAAGGAAAAAGGGGGGAAGAGAAGGAAATAGAGGGGAAGAGAAGGAAATAGAGGGGAAGCGAAGGAAAGAGAATGAAAGAGAGGGGAAGAGAAGGAAATAGAGGGGAAGAGAGGGGAAAAGGGGGAGAGACTTTCCAGAGCCAACACAAAGAAAGTGATTAGGGTTAACCTGATAATAAGCCGTCATGCCTCATCCGTCATCTACTTTACTCAGGCCCCAGGCTTGGAGGAGCTGGTTATACAGCTTATCCAAAATAACAAACATTCCTGAAAGTCTATGGAACTTTGCCACCCTAATCAGAAAACCACCAACTCTGATGCGGGCGGAACGGATGACAGTTTGTTTTTTTAACAAGACAAACACAAAGACAACAACAACAAACAAACATAGCTAGTGCCTAGTCATTAAACAGACATCTTAACTACTTAATTGAGCAAAGCCATGTGCAGTAAGTCTTTGCCCTGCGTAGTTTCCCTCCCCAAATGACTTGTCTTTGTTGTTGCCAAGATACTTACTTTACTCTTTTTCTGTTCACAACAAAAAGACAAACTGCTGGAGTTCCAGCCAAGTCTAAGATCTCCTTATTTAGAATAGATAGGCTGGAATGGTTAGAAGAAGCAGAGGGGAGAAAACGGACTCAACTCGCCCTAACCTGCTCTGGAGACAAACTGTTTCCCCATGTCTCCAATCATCAGAAGCTTCTGTTAAAACTATTGAAGCAGTCTTCAGGAAAATTGGAATTGAATTCAGGCTGAATTGAAATGGAACCGATCCCCACCCTGGAAAGCATCGGGAATATAAAGAGGATCTGCACATGCTCACTGCTCTGTATCTTTGGCCAACAGACAAATAGACAGACGGACAGGAGAGATCTGTGCAGATGTTCCCTATAACAGCATCACACAATGTCAGGCCAAGAGACACAGCATGTCATCAACCTCATTAAATAGGATTTTACTATTCCAGGAGGCTTGTCACATTTTGGACCCTGGAAAACGCTGAGTATGAAAAAGTTCTTATGCCATGATAATAGATGTACTTGGTCACATTATATACAAATCGTGTCAATAAAAAATTGGTGGAATTACTAATCTAACTAAGTGGAAGTTAAAACACTACATAATATTGTTTAAAGAGATGACTGTGTCTGTGTAGTGCCTTCTGCATGTTTGTTTAGTGTTTACCATGGCAACGAAAGGCTCAGGACTTCCAGGGGCCAGATCCTGAGGGTCCTGTCTTCTGAGACACTCAGACACCTGTCTGCTGTGACTCCAGGCCACACGGCTCACTGCCTTGTCGTGAGCTGCTTACACATTCAGTGTTGTGCCGGATCAGCATGGAGCTGATGGAACCACAGTAGTGCATGGAGCTGATGGAACCACAGTAGTGCATGGAGCTGATGGAACCACAGTAGTGCATGGAGCTGATGGAACCACAGTAGTACATGGAGCTGATGGAACCACAGATGAACATCACTTTGTTAGTCTGTAGGACACAAAGTCCAACCGAAATTAGAATTCTGCTTTATTCCAAACCCTCTGAAAGACAAGCAGACATAAATGTTCATTGTGGCAACCCACACTGTAATGTACAGTAATGTGCTGGCTGATGGTTTCTGAAACAGCACCCTATGC